>NC_061121.1:10128281-10184371 GCF_002878395.1 Capsicum annuum
TGGCTTTGAGGCTTTCTCCTAAATTTGATTTGTGTTTATATATATAAATAGAAATGCATATTTTTGAGTTTGAATGTTGAATTTAGAGCATTATCACTTAAAGTCCCTCTTTTGTTACCGAGCCTCTTGTTTTCATATGATTATTCAATTACATAATAAGAAGCATAATTTAAATATCTTATTATTGTTTAAGCCTTGATTTCAATTATGAATTGAAGAGAGAGAGAGAGGGTAATTCTTTCTAACATCGATGAAAAGTGGTGATTGAAATAAACTGCATAGTTTGTTACAAAATACTTGACCGCCATGTGTTTGTGATTGGAATAGAGGATCTTTTCCAAAATTTTCATGAATTTCAATGTATGTATCTTCTTCTATTGTTTGAATGGTTTGGTGGTCTAAACACATATTTTGAAAGAAAAGATTGTAATACAATATTGAATGGCTTAGATACGGTTTGCAAGTCTTTTGGTATGACGATACCAAATCAGAAAATGCCATAACAAACTCAGAACAGAACATAAGTCATATTTCATTCAGATTTTGAGATTTTGAATTTAAAAAGATGCATGGTTAGAACAGACTAAAAATGGGCACCAAGAGAGTTAGGCGGTTACCCAAAGTAGGCATGATTCGTAAGAATTATATCCTGGAATCGTGTTTTGTCGATACGGGTTTATTATGTCCCCAATTAGGGATTATACCCTAGCCTAGTTTCCTATGGCGTATCAGATTCAGATACTCCAACCCTTGTGGTAAACTTGGGTTGGGGGCTTGGCCGCCGAGTTAAGGGTGGATCCAATATAACCCATGGGATACTTTTAGATATGTAGGGTGTACCACCTAGCTCAAAAGTAAAATAAAGAAAAGGGATTATATCCACAGAATTTCATTAATATCATATGAAACTGCCCATGTGTTTTAAAATTATTTCATGCATAAGGTTTTGGTGAAATTCTCTCACTTATGTTATTTATTAAAGTACATTATTTTGAATTGCTCCGCATACTAGTACATCTATATTGACCCCCTATATCTCAAGATCTGAGGCACAGTCCCGCGATCTCATCTAGCAGTAGATCGATGTGTATCAGAAGTTGTTGTTGGTGAGTCTTCTCTATTTCGGAAGGCCTGATTTTTAGATTTTTATGTTTCATCTATTTTATGGTCTACTTGGGGCCTCATCCCAGTTTCAGATGAGATATCGGTTTCTATGTACTAGAGATTTCGAAGACAGTTGTATATGCTGTTAAAAGTTATGGATTCTATTTTTGAATTGTTCCTTTGAGTTATATTATTGACCATAATTCTGTATTAATATGTATGTAGATATTGTATTTTATAATATATGAATATGTTTGAAGAGCGCTCGGGCCTTCATATTTTGAGATGCTCGTCATGGCCAGGGTCTCGACTCGAGTCATGATAAATTTGGTATCAGAGCATGGTTCATGGTTCCAGGGTGTCTGCGAAATCTCATTGGGTAAAGGGTGTGTAGTGCGCCACACTAATGAATGGAAGGCTATAGGGCATTTAGTAACGTATCTCTTCCTTCATGATTTAGTTTGTGCTATAGGGTCTATATGTCCTCTAATCTGTGGTTTCTTCTATTTCAGAAAGCTAACATGCCTTCCCTTCGATCCAACGAATAGAATGCCCAAGATAAGGAGGTCTGCCCTACCCATGGGATTCAAACCCGTAACATAGATCGCACCCCAGAGTTTGTTCCTATTTTGGGAGTTCCTCCAGTTCCGAACAGTCCACCTCAGGCTCTGCGAACCAATGTTAACAGTCCCTAACCTCCTCAAAGAGAGGTTTCAAATGCTGAGTTCAGACAGTCCATCCATATGATTGCATAATAGGTAGCCTCTCAGACTCATCGGTCTGAAGATGTGAGTTCTACGGAGGGTTTGTCTAAGATAACCCAAGTTGGTCAATTCATGAGATTAAACCCACCTATGTTCACTGGCACAAAGATTGATGAGGACCCCCAAGAGTTCATTAATGAGTTGGAGAAGATTTTTAGAGTTATGCATGTGAATGAGGTTGAAGGTGGTGAGTTGTCGGCATATCAATTGAAAGATATGAAAAATCAGTGGTACAATAAGCAGGAGGATTCTAAGGCTAGTATGCTGAGCCTTCAGAGTGGGGTAAATTTGTGGAAGCTATTTTTGATCATTTCTTTCCTCAGGAATTGAGGGAATCGAATGCATAAGAATTTATAATCTTGAAACAAGAGAAAATGAGTGTCAAGGATTACACACTGAAGTTCAATTAGTTATATCGTTATTCCCCAGAACTGGCAGGTAACATGAGAGCCCAAATGAGAAAGTTTGTATCCGATATCTTAGACGAATTGGTGTTGGAATGCAAAGGGGCAATGCTGAACAGAAATATAGATTTCTCCAAATTGCCCGTTCACATGCAGCAGGTTGAGGAGCAGAAGAAAAGATGGCAGAAACAAGGGAGAAAGACAGGCTAAGAGGGTCAAGTCTATAGAATAGAATAACAATCAACAATAGGGTGGTAATTGGGGAAACCGGTGGACTAAAAAAGATGTTTTGAAGCTATGCCCAGTTATTAGCTAGCGCCCAAGCTCCTGATGAATCATAAATTTCCTTATTTTTTTACTAATAGCGGGCCGAGGGTGAAGGGTATGCAATCACAAGGGAGCGTATGCCAGCTTGCTTGACCGTACCCTCAATGTGACTCCTGTGGAAAGTATCATCCAGGGAAGTGCCTGTTTGGCAGGTTAGTGTGTTATGCTTGCAGCCAGCTAGGACACATTCAAAGAGACTGTCCATCTGCCCAGAGGGAGTTTTGGAGATGCTAAGTCCAAAGAAAATTCCTCAGCCCCACCACCACCACCTAAAGGATCTACATTAGCCATCGGGGGAAACCACAACAAATTGTATGCTCCATCCAGTCGCCAGGATATAAAGGCATCACCAATTATGGTCACAGGTACGTTACAAAATTTCCCCCGTGATGTGTATGTATTACTTGATGTCGAGTCTATCTTGTCTTATATGACCCCTTATGTCTCTATTCGTTTTAGTTTCGAACTTTAAATATTCCTGAACCTTTCTCTATTTCCACTCCAGTTGGTGACTCTATTATGGCTAGAAGGGTGTATAGAAATTGTGTGGTGTCTGTTTATAATCTCGATATTGTATCATACCTTATAGATCTTGACATGATTGACTATGATTCTATCTTGGGGGTGTATTAGCTCCATTCATGTTATGCCACAATAGATTGTAGGACTCGAAAGGTTACTTTCTCCTTTCCGAGTGAACCAGTGATAGAATGGGAGGGGTATTCTTTAGCACCCAAAGGGAAATTTATATCTTATATTAGAGACTATAGGCTTATATGAAAGGGTGTTTGTACCATCTTATTCAAGTCAAGGATTCTAGCTGTAAGACCCCATAAAATCCTACGCTTAGCTCAGTCTATTAAAGCTAGATAAGGGGTCCCCAACTTAGAAACGTTCAGCTAAATATTAGGACAAGTTTATATAAAAATAGTGTCTCATCGCGATTAGGCTGCATCACGGTGAGTATCACGATGAGCCCTCTATCGTGTCGCGTTGAAGGCCATTTAGGCATTTGGTCAAGTTCGAGTAGCTCACTATGATTGCCCCGCATTGCAGTGAGGCTCAAATCAACAATATTCACGAACTAGTGAGTCACCATATTTCCACTGCTCCACTGTGGATATAGCAATAGACCAGTCATTGCATCATATTGAGGCTTTAATCTGCATTCTAGTTACGGGATTTTAAATCCCAAGGGCAACTTAGAATTTTCCCATGACTCAGATTAGCCTTTAAACACGAAATTATGCCCTAAATACCTTATTATGTCACTTTTCCTCACTTTCTCACAAGAACAAAATCATTCTCTCTCAAGAGGCAAAAAAACTAGTTTAAGAAATCAAGGTCAATCCCAAGAATCTCTCTAAGAACTCCAAGAAATTCACAAACTAAGGTATGTTAGATGTTCATTCATGGGTCCCTTCAACCCATGAAATCCAAGAATCCTTTTTCGAAGTACAAAGATTGTGTATTTATGATTTTCATGTATTGAATCCATGTTCATGATATTAGTTGGGTCTCAATCCATGATTTACGTGCATGTTTTTCTGAAATTGAAAAGCAAGTGTGAAGAATATTTGATTATCTTGATAAACCCTTGAATTTACAAAGTGATTAAGGTGTCTATGATGTTATTTTGATTTTAATCCATGATCTAGATTAGAAGTTCCAAGAATTGATCCTAATATGTGTTGAACTACATGATATTCATGATAAGCCCTTCAATGATGAAGTTGATTGTTGTAATCATGTCAACCCTAAGTGTTTATGATTTAATGTACCAATTATGCTTTCTATGTGTTTGATAAATTGTCTATGAGAATGAAATAATGCCATTATAGCATGCTAACATATGTTCTCCATTCATGTACAAATTAATGCATTACAAGTGTTTGATGAAATGTCTCTATGAATGAATTATGACCAAGTGAACATATATATGTTATTCAAAGTTATGCGTTGCTTTACTTTTAATGTTATCGAGTCCTGGGGGTATTTAATACACGATAATTTAGTTGTTTATCTAGAGCCAGTTTCAGTTACAGAATAGTATCAGTCATGTCACGATCAATAGTATCTCAGTTCGTTACAGAAGTAAGTAGAACTTAGTCAGTTACAAAACTTAGGAAAACTCAGTAATCTCACAGTCCAGTCCAGTTTAGTATACTCAGTTCAGTGTCTTTCAGTTGGGAGTAGGATTCAGCACCGAGCAATCCTAGGGATGGGGGCACACCCGTTAGTTAGGACCGGGTCCCTATAAGAAATCACTAAATTCCTGAACTATGTTGCCAGCGTAAGTTATGAGATATCACCCGTTAGATAGGGCTAACATACTCAGGGATCACCCGCTAGTTTAGGACTGATCTCAAGGGTCACCCGCAAGATTAGAACTGAATCTACAACAGTTGTTAGTACCAGTGGCAAGGTATTAGCACCCTTCCAGCTGGGGTTACAGGTTGGACCCCAATTAGATTAGAAAGGAGAATGTCGGTTAGATTATTACCTCAAAAAATTTTGGTTTCAGTCCTAGTATAGAATTTAGTTCAATTCTATAAATTTAGGATAGTTAGATATAGTCAATCAATATCAGTAACTCAGTTATCAGAATTCAGTACTTAGCTTCAGAAAAGCTCAGTTATAGTATACATTCATGCATGCGCAGTATTGCATACTCATAGTTATAGTAGTCTTAATTTTTATGTACTCTCGTGTTCAGTTACTCTATATCATTCAATCATTATTGTTCATGCATATGAACCCTTTGAATTCAGTCTTGCCTCATCTAGCATACCAGTACATACCACATACTAACGCATACTTTCTCTTGTGCTATATCATAGGTTCGGTGCTCTGGTTCCCAACTGTGCATAGACAGATTTAGATTTAGCCAGTAGTAGATTTAGAAGTGAGTTCTCATCTATCAAGGATATGCTTTATTTTAGTATTTCAGTAGACTAAGTATTTTAGTAGAGGGATTTAGCTGAGGGATTGTCCCATCAACTCCACTTTCAAACAGTTTCAGTTAGAGGCTTTTCAGACAAGGTGTTAGACAGTATTCTATTTCAGATTATTATTTTAGTTTTTACACTTTATCAGTATTTATATTTTGAACCTTATGGAAATTCATTCAAATTCCATATTTCTTTCAATATTATTATTCAATGCTCATAGTAGATATCATTCATAGGTTAACTTGTGATTTTTTAAGGTTGTAAGCACCATGTGGTGCCTAGGGTATAGTCTTGGGTCATTACACCTGTGTTGAAAGTCCTTCCTTCTAGTCTATTCCAGTAATTAATGAATTCCCAAATGTCTTTCCCGTTGATCTCCAGGGATACCCCTTAGATAGGAAGATAGATTTTGGCATCAACTTGTTGTAGGACACCCATCTTATTTCTATTCCACCATATATAATGGCCTTCACATAGTTGAAAGAGTTGAAAGAACAACTAAAAGATCTTCTAGATAAAGGCTTTAGCTGTCCTAGTGTTTCTACCTAGGGTGCACCTATAGTCTTTGTGTGTAAGAAAGAAGGCTCCCTCTGCATGTGTATAGATTACCATCAGCTAAATAAGGTCATAGTTAAGAACAGAAACCTCTTCCCAGTATCGATGATTTATTTGATCAACTCCAAGGTGCTAAATGTTTTTCTAAGATAGACCTTCATTCAGAGTATCATCAGTTGAAGGTTAGAGAGACTGACATTCCGAAGATAATTTTTCGAACCTGATATGGTCATTATGAATTCTTAGTTATGCCCTTCAAATTGACTAATGCCCCCAAAACTTTTATGTATATTATGAATAGGGTGTTCCGTAAGTACCTAGATCTGTTCATCATATTCTTTATGGACAATATTTTAGTTTATTCTAAGAGTGAGGAGGATCATGCCAATCACCTCTGAATAATCCTTTAGACACTCAAGGATCATGAGTTATATGCAAAGTTTTCCAAATATGAGTTTTTGATTAGTGCTATCGCTTTCTTGGGGCATATTATTTCTAGCGAGGGGATTAATGTTGACCCCCAAAAGATAGATGCAATGAGAAAGTGGCCCAGACCCATGACTCCAATCGATATTCAGAGCTTCTTAGGTTTGGTAGGATATTACAGAAGGTTTGTATAGAATATTTCCTCCATAGCCGCTCCCTTTATAAATGACTCAAAAAAAGTTAAAATTCTTATGGTTCGACTCATGTGAAGGTAGTTTTGAAAGCGAAAAGATAAGTTGACTACCACAATAGTTTTGACTCTTTCTTAGGGCACAAAGAGTTTTGTTGTATATTGTGATGCGTCTTGGGTAGGACTCGGGTGTGTGCTTATGAAGCATGGTAAAGTTGTGGCTTATGCATCAAGGTAGTTAAAGGTGCATGAGAAGAATTATCCCACTTATGACTTAGAGTTAGAAGATTTATCCCACTCATGACTTAGAGTTAGCGGCTGTGGTGTTTGCACTTAAAATCTGGCGGCACTATCTTTATGGAGTGCATATTGATATATTGACTGAGCACTAAAGTTTACAGTATGTTTTCTCGCCAAAAGAACTGAATATCAAGCAGAGGCGATGGTTGGAGTTGTTAATAGATTTTGACATGAGCCTGTATTATCATCCGATCAAAGCCAATATAGTAGCCGACACCCTTAGTAGATTGTCAATGGGTAGACTATCCCATATTGAGACAGGAAAAAGGGAAATGGTGAAAGATATTCATCGACTTACAAATCTAGGGCTTCATCTTTTGGATTTTAAAGATGGAGGGGTAATTGTTCATGAGATAGCTAAATCTTCCCTATGTGCTTAAGTTAAGGACAAGTAGGTCGAAGACCCTATCTTATTGGAGATTAAGAATGTTGTGGGTCAACAAAAGGTGATGGCATTTAAAATTTGAGGTGATGGGATATTGAGGTATTAGGGTAGGCTATGTGTATCAAATGTGGATGGTTTGCGCGAGAGGATTCTTAATGAAGCTCACACTTCGAGGTATGTTGTTCACCTTGTCTCTACTAAATGTACCATGATCTTAAGATGATTTATTAGTAGAACAATATGAAACATGATGTTGCTAATTTTGTTTCTAAGTGCTTGAATTGTCAACAAGTCAAAATAGAGCATTTGAGACCAGGTGGAACTTCCCAAGAAATAGCCTTGCGTATATGGAAATGTGAGATGATCAATATGGATTTCATCACGGGGCTTCTGAATTCCCAAAAGTAGTATGACTCTATATGGGTGATTATGGACTGGATGACCAAGTCAGCTCACTTTTTGTCTGTGAGGAGAAGCTATTTGGGAGATGACTATGCTAAGTTACATATTCGTGAGATAGTCTGTTTGCATGGTGCTCCTGTGTCTATTATATTCGATCGGGGTATGAAGTTCTCTTCAAAGTTTTGGCGGTCTTTACATAAGGGTTTAGGTACCCAAGTAAACTTGAGTACTGCTTTCCACCCTTAGACTGATAGGCAGGATGAACTCACCATTCAAACTCTTGAAAACATTTTGAGGGATTGCATAATTGACTCCAAAGGTAGTTGGGTGGATCATTTTCTATTGATAGAATTTTCTTACAACAATACCTATCATGCCAGTATTCAAATGAATCTTTTTAAAGCACTCTATGGAAGGACATATAGATCACTAATTGGGTCGTATGAAATGGGTGAAACCTAGTTATTCGGGCCTGACCTTGTTCATCAATAAATAGAGAAGGTAAAGATAATTAGAGAACGACTTAAGACAACTCAGAGTCACCACAAGTCCTATGCGATGTTAGAAGAAGGGATTTGGAATTTGAGGTTGTTGATTAAGTGTTTCTAAAGGTCTCCCCTATGAAGGGAGTCATGCAATTTTGAAAGAAAGAGAAGCTTAGTCCTCTCTATATAAGACCATATCCGGTTGTGAGGAGGATAGGTGGGGTTGGTTATGATTTAGAATTGACCACAACTTTAGTTTTTGTTCATCTAGTGTTCCATGTGTCCATGTTGAAAAAGTCCATTGGAGATCATTCCTTAGTGTTTCCTATAGAAGAGATCAATATGAGGGATTCCCTGTTATATGAAGAAGAGCCCATTGCTATCTTGGATTACCAAGTTCAGAGATTGAGAAGTAAGGAGATAGTTTCGGTTAAGGTGTTGGGGAGGAATCAAAAAGTTGAGGAAGCTATTTGAGAGTCAAAAGATGACATGCGAGCTATGTACCCAAATCTCATTGAAATTGTGGATGATGACATTGAAGGCATAAATCCTATACTACTCTCTCCTTATCTTTTCCTTATTGTGCCCAAAATCATGCTTGTTTGTGTCCCAAGCCATCATTCGGGGATGAATGATTCCAAGGGAGGATAATGTAATGACTCGTAGCGTTCTTGACTTAATACTGCATTTAGTAGCATACTTTAGTGACAACAACCTGAAACTTTCTAAGTGTTGAAATGACTTAGCCTTATTTCTAAGCTCTTAAACTTCAATTATCTCAAAATCAATCTTCCTAACCAAAAGATGTGGATTTTTAAGCAGATTTATGTTCAGGGATGTAAGAAGGGTGTCTTGGGAAGGTTTCGTATTTTTTAGATAACATTTAGGATGTGTTTGGGTAAGATCACCAGTGTCTAGATACAATATCAATGTTTCGCATTGGTAATTTCATTGGCTAAACTAGTGGCTTGACTCGATAGCGATGTGTTGCGCCAGCAATCGAATTGCGTCGGCAGGCAACGCGTCGAATACCCAGTTCGTGTATTAAAGTTTTCTTGGGTACAAAAGGGTATTTTTGTCTATTTCCCTTGTTATAAGTCCTCCATAACATGAGATTTAATCTTGAACGAGGCATAATATATCAAAAAAAAAACTCAAATAACTTCAAAATAAAATCCTAACTTCCCTTCCATTGATCAAGGTTTCATCTTCCAAGTCAAGATTCCCGAGAAAAAAGTCAAGGCTAGGGTTCTACTCTTTGATCTAATTAATCTAAGGTACGTGGGGTTTTCCTAAAATACATGGGTATGGTGAAATCTTTTTAATCATGTTTAAATGCTGAGAAATCATGTATTTATGAAGGGTTTGAATTTACATTTATAATCAAGCATTATGAAACCTTTTTGATAATAATGATTTGGCCTTGAGCCTTTCCCCTAAATTTGATTTGTGTTTATATATATAAGTATGTATGCGTATTTTTGAGTTTGAATGTTGAATTGAGAGCATGAACACTTAAAGTTTCTATTTTGTTAACAAGCCTCTTGTTTTCATATGATTATTCAATTACATATTAAGAAGCATGATTTAAATATCTTATTATTATTGTTTAAGCATCGATTTCAATTATGAATTGAAGAGAGAGGGAGAAAGAGTGTTTGGAAAATTTCATCGGGTAGAGTCCTTTATGTAGGTGTGTTGTGCCCCACACTTATAAACAGGAGGCTACAGGGCATTTTGTAATGTCTCTCTTCTTTCATGATCTAGTTCATGCTATAGGGTCTGTATGTCCTCTAATCCATGATTTCTTCAATTTTAGAAGGTTAACATACCTTTCCGTCGATCCAAAAAACAAAATACCCTAGATGAGAAGGTCCGCCCTATCCATGGGATGCAGACCCATAACAGAGCTCGTACCCCAGAGTTTGTTCCTACTCTGTGAGTTCTTTTAGTTCTAAAAATTCCATCTCGAGCTCCACGGACCAATGTTACCATCCCCAACCTCTTCAGAAAGAGGTTTCAAATACTGAGTTCAGACATTCCATTCATATGATTGCAAAATTGGTAGTCTCTCAGACCTATCGATTTGAAGATATGGGTTCTGTGGCAGGTTCGTCTGAGTTTACTCGAGTTGGTCAATTTATGAGATTGAACCCACCTATGTTCACCGGCCAGAAGGTTGAGGAGGACCTCTAAGGGTTCATTGATAAGTTATAGAAGATTCTTGGAGTTATCCACGTGAATGATGTGAAAGGTGTGGAGTTGACAGCATATCAATTGAAAGACGTGGAAAGTCAGTGGTACAATAAGTGGGAGAATTCGAACGCTAGTGATGGTGAGCCTTCAGTGTGGGGTGAATTTGTGGAGGTTTTTTTGCATCATTTCTTTTCTGGAATTGGGGGAATCGAAGGCGAAAGAATTTATGAACATGAAACAAAGAAAAATGAGTGTCAGGGAGTACACACTGAAGTTCGACCAATTATCTCGTTATGCCCCAGAACTGGCAGGTAATATGAGAGCCCGCATGAGAAAGTTTGCATCTGGTCTTTCGGATGACTTGGTGTTGGAATTCAAAGGGAAATGTTGAACAAGGATATGGATTTCTCTAGATTGTCCGTTCACATGCACCAAGTTGAGGAGCAAAAGAAAAGGGTAACAGGAGCAAGGGAGAATGACAGGCAGGTTAAGAGGGCCAGGTCTACAAACCAGAATAACAGTACACAACAGGGTGGTAATTAGGGAAACAGGTGGACTAATAAGACGTTTTGGAGCAACACCCAATCATCAGCTAATGCACCAGCGCCTAAGCTCCCGATGGATCAGTGATTTTCTTATTTTTCGGCTAATAGCGGGCCGAGAGTAAAGGGTACTTTGTCACAAGGGAGTGTATCCCAGCCTGCTAGGTCGTACCCTCGATGTGACTCATATAGAAAGTATCATCCAGGGAAGTGCCAGTTTGGAAAGTTAGTGTGTTATGCTTATAGCCAGCCAAGCTTCATTCAGAAAGACTATTCGTCTGCTAGAAGATTTTTTGGAGGTGCTAAGTCCCAAGAAAATTCCTCATCCCCACCACCACTAACTAAAGGCGCTACTTCAGCCGTCGGGGGGCAGCTGTAACCAATGTATGCTCTATCCAGTTTCCAATATACAAAGGCATCACCAAATGTGGTAACGGGTACGTTACAGATTTTCTCCCATGAGTTGTATGTATTACTTGATCCCAGGTTTACATTGTATTATGTGACCCCTTATGTGGCTATTGGTTTTGATTTCGAACCTGAAAATATTCCTGAACCTTTCTATGTTTCCAGTCCAGTTAGTGACTTTATCATGACCAGATGGGTGTATAGAAATTGTGTGATATCTGTTTGTAATCATGATATTATGGAAGACCTTATAGAGTGTGACATTATTGACTTTGATGCTATCTTGGGGATAGATTGGATCCAATCGTGTTATGCCATATTTGACTATAGGACCCGAAAGGTTACTTTCTCCTTTCAGAATGAACCAGTGGTAGAATAGGAGAGGTATTCTTTAGCACCTAGAGGGAAATTTATATCCTATATTAGAGCCCGAGTCAAGTATTCCAGTGATAAAATTCCTTTCCTCCAGTCTATTCCAGTAGTTAATGAACTCCCCAAAGTCTTTCCTGATGATATCCAGGGATACCCCAAATAGGAAGATAGATTTTTGCATCAACTTGTTATAGGACACCCATCCTATTTCTATTCCACCATATAGAATGGCCTTCATATAGTTGAAAGAGTTGAAAGAACAGCTGAAGATCTTCTAGATAAAGGCTTTATATGTCCTAGTGTTTCTCCCTGAGGTGTATTTTTACTCTTCGTGCGTAAGAAAGAAGGCTCCCTCCGCATGTGTATAGATAACTGTTAGCTAAATAAGGTCACAGTTAAGAATAAATACCCTCTTCCAGTATCTATGATTTATTTGATCAACTCCAACGTGCTAAATATTTTTCTAAGACAGACCTTTATTCGGGGTATCATCAGTTGAAGGTTAGAGAGACTAACATTCCCAAGACAACTTTTCAAACCTAATATGGTTATTATGAATTCTTAGTTATGTCCTTCAGATTGACTAATACCCCCACAACTTTTATGGATCTAATGAACAGGGTGTTCCATCAGTATCTATATCTGTTCATCATAGTCTTCATTGACGATATTTTAGTTTCTTCTAAGAGTGAGGAGGATCATGACAATCACCTCTGAATCATCCTTTCGACCCTCAAGGATCATGAGTTATATGCAAAGTTTTCCAAATGTGAATTCTAGCTTAGTGCTGTCGCTTTCTTAAGGCACATTTTTTCTAGCGAGGGGATTAAAGTTGACCACCTAAAGATAGATGTAGTGATAAAATGGCCCAGACCCATGACTCCAACCGATATCCGGAGCTTCTTGGGTTTGGTAGGATATTACAGAAGGTTTATAGATAATTTTTCCTCCATAGCTGCTACCCTTTCCAAAATGAGTTAGGAAAAGGTAAAATTCTTATGGTTCGACTCATGTGAAGGTAGTTTCAAAAAGCTGAAAGATAAGTTGACTACCACACTAGTTTTTACTCTTCCTTAGGGTACAGAGGGTTTTATTGTGTATTGTGATGCATCCTGGGTAGGACTTGGGTGTGTGCTTATGCAGCATGGTAAATTTGTGGCTTATGCATAAAGGCAATTAAAGGTGCATGAAAAGAATTATCCCACTCATGACTTAGATTTAGCGGCAGGATGAACAGACCATTCAGACTCTTGAAAATATATTGAGGGCCTACAAAATTAACTTCAAAGGTAGTTGGGTGGATCAGTTCCCATTGAAAGAATTCACTTACAATAATAGTTATCATGCCAGTATTCATATGGCTCTTTTTACAGCACTCTATGGGAGGAGTTGTAGACCACCAATTGGGTTGTATGAAATAGATGAAACCCAATTGTTTGGGCCTGACCCTTTTATCAGGGAATGGATAAGGTGAAGATTATTAGAGAATCACTTAAGACAACGCAGAGTCGCCAGAAGTCCTACACCGATGTTTGGAGAAGGGAGTTGAAATTCGAGGTTAGTAATTAGGTGTTTCTAAAGGTCTCCCCTATGAAGGGAGTCATGTGATTTGGAAAGAAATAAAAGCTTAGTACTCACTATATAGGACCATATATAATTGTAAGGAGGATAGGTGTGGTTGACTACGAGTTAGCATTGACCGTAAGTTTAGTTTTTGTTCATCCAGTGTTCCATGTGTCCATGTTGAAAATGTGCATTGGAGATCATACCTTAGTATTGCCTGTAGAAGAGATCAATGTGAAGGATTCCCTATCATATGAAGAAGAACCCATTGCTACCTTGGATCGTAAAGTTCAGAGATTAAGAAGTAAGAAAATATTTTCGGTTAAGGTCTTGTGGAGGAATCAAAAAGCTGAGGAAGCTACTTTGGAGTCAGAATATAATATATGAGATAGATACCCAAATATCTTTTAAACTGTGTTATAACTCAACCATAACACAAGATTTAATCAGACTTCAGATAGTCGTATGACTCAAGAAATATTTATGATCTTATAAACTCAGTTAGTTGTCAAATATCAATAAGTATTTCATCAGTCAATGGAATTCAATAACTCAGTCCATGTTCCGTTCAGTAAATCATGTTCAGTGTCTATTCAGATGGGAGTAAAAATTAGCACCGAATGAACCCAAGGATGTGCACTCACCTGTTATATGAGAGTGCGATTCTTAGAAGCAATCCTTGTGTTCCAGAACTATGTACCCATCATAGGTTGAGACATTGTAGCCTACTATGTAAGGGTAGATGAGGTGGCTTAACCTGTTAAATGAGGGTTCCCACCGTTCTCACTAGTGTTACCTATTATATAAGGGTTACTCAAATATTGTCCTTACTAGTGGCGCGGTGTTGACACCCTTCCAATCATGGCACAGATTGGGCCCCAGCTCAGCTGTTATAGCATATTTAGGGCATGTCGGTTAGATGACTACTTCCCATAGTTTCATGTTACAGAATCAGGATTTTCAGATACAGTCAATCAGTGTCAGTAAAAGAACTCAGATAGTTCTTCAAAATTTAGGACCGTTAGATATAGTCAACTCAGATACAGTATGGAACTCAGCTAGTTCCATCAGATTCTGGACTGTTAGTTACAGTCACTCATGTTATAGTTATATCAGTTATCAGTGTATTATGTATTAGTATTCAGATTTAGTAATCATGTTGTCATGGTATTAGTGTCAGTTATTATGTCTCATGCATGTATTCTCACACTCATGATAGTCAGTTTGTTATTATTATTGTTCATACATATAAACCCTATACATTTATCCTACCTCACATGCATACCAGTATATTCAAAGTACTGACGTATTCGCGTTATGGTGTCTTATACCATAGGTTCAGAGACACGAGTTCCAGAGCAGTAGTAGATTCCAATCTCAGCAGTCAGATTTAGAGTGAGTCCTTATCTTTCGAGGACATGATCATTTCTCTTTTCTCTATTATCTCAGTAATTAGTTTATTAGTTGGAGTTAGTTTGGGACATGTCCCATCAACTTCTTTCTTATTTAGATAGTCATTTTTAGAGGCTTTCTAGACTATCATGTTTCAGACTTCAGTATGTTTTTGGGTATTCTACTACCCCACACAAATGTTACATTATTCAGATTATGTTCAGCTTTGAACCTTATGGACTTTCAGTTCATGTTTCCACATTATTCAGTCTTTGATATAGTATACAGGTAAAAATATCAGTCATGGGTTAGCTTGTGGTCCTTCGGAGTTATGAGCACCCTATGGCATTTCGGGTACCAGATTCAGGGTGTTACACTATCTTGAGACTCATCAAACACACCATACAAATACTTAAATAGTGGACTACATTTATGAGTAAGTTGATCACTATTCACATCCTCACTAGTTGTTGGCAACTAACATACCAATATAGACTCACCTTGGTTTTCACAAGGGTCAACTAGTGTGTGAATACTCTTGTTACTTGGTAATAGAGCCTTCTTCAAGTTATAAGTGCTAGCACTAGATGGACACAAATTATTTTTATGAGGAGAATCAATTTCATAATCTAAAGGATTAACTAGTGCTTGCATACTTACAACAAGAGTTTGGTCCTCATATGACCTAACAACACCTAGAGTATCACAAAATAAAGAGTCAAGCACCTCTACTCTTGTCAAATCTGCAACTACATCCATTTGGATACTACTAACTACATCACGTTATTCTAAGTTTATTGGAGTGTAGGGAATAGCATTTTTACCTTGTAACTCACATGAGCTATGGCCTTCACCTTGGTTCGTGTCTTGGCAGCCCACTTCTTCCTTCCGGAAGCTCTGATTACAAAGGGCTTGGACAATATCTTTTGGATTTGGTGGGATAAGTGTGGATACCAGTTGGCGTATCTTTTCAAGGTGCCATTTGAATTCTTTATATTTTTCATTGAAGCTATTAAATGTGGCTTTGAAATTATTGGAAGCCATGGTACCTAAATCAAAAGACAACAACAAATAAAAAAACAACAAACTAGTTAGCTCAAAAAAGCCTTACTACACTATCACTGTTTGATTACCTCACACGTAGCTTCACAAGTGTTGTAAGCCAGCTAAGGAACCCGTGAGGAGTTGAGGATTGAATCTACTCTTGTCCAGAATAGATTATACTTTGAAACTCAAACAAAATCTTATAGGACTTGAGTCAAGAACTATCAACGATTCAAAAAGATAAAAGCACAGAACAAATGCCAAACAAGAATGAACGACCACAAAAAGTAACTAACAATCTAGTAGATGAGTATTAGTTTGCCAATTAGTATTGAAATCAACAAAATTGAAACTAAGGAACCAAAAATTGAAACTACGAAATCAAAATTTGAGCTTTCAAATATTGTGTGAACAGTAAAATGATGATGTGGCATCCACGTATTGGTTACGGATTTTAAACAAGTTGTTAGTTTCCAATTTTCAAGTCTTCGTCAAATTGTACATTGGAATTGTAGGAATTTGATTAAAGGAGGGAATTACTAGTCTTTTAGAGCTATATTTTCAATTCAAATTTTAAGACATAACATTTCTTGTACTTCTCCTTAAAACATGGGCTCTTAAATCTTGGAAAACTGGTTGAGAAGTGATGTAAAGTCTTTTGGTGGTTGGGGTCTTTCAAGACTAACAAGTGCTTACATTTTTTTTCTTTACCCTTTAGGATATATATCACACTTTATGATCTAAAAATATATGAAGGAGGTGAAGAACTTCAAGAGCAACAACAATCACACCAAGCACAATGATAACAATCTTCAAGAACAACAACAATTCCAACAGCTAACTCCAATCCACAACAACAATTCTTTAAACACATGGCCAAGTCTTTAGTGTTGTATTTTCGATTTTAACAAGAGATAAGGGTTTTAAAGAACTTCAAGAACAACAACAACAATCATCACACATCTAAGAACAATTCCTCAAAAATAATGCATCAACACACACACCCAAATTTCATGACCCGAGCTAAGACCCTGGCCGCGACGAACATCTAAAACCATGAAGGCCAGAGCTGGAATAGCCCATATTTTTATGCTATAATTCTAACCGTTATTCCTACACATCTAAGATCTAATCCAAGTGATTCTCATGTGAATACAATTTGAATTATCATTATCCTAGTCTATGGAGTAGTTTAGAGGTGGAAAATATTTATAGCAATGACATAGAACAATTTTGAGCTAAGACAAGTTGATTCATCCAAAGTTTAACATTCGATTCTACAAGGGTCAACTTCAAACGTGTATATCTCTAAATATAAGGGGAATTTTTCATCCCAAGGCCTGTCAAATTGTATATAATTGAATTAGCTTTCCAACGATACCAATTTTGCAAAAGTACGATACCCGAGCGAAGAGTTATGCCCATTTTCGTGAGAGACAGTAAGGGTGTGCGATGGGCAATGCACCGCCCAATCAAATGTGTGCGATTGGGAGTGTGAGGCATACATAAATGTCTGCCATAAGGTGTGTGATGCACACCTTAAGGTCTGCCATGGGTTGTGCGCCGCATACCTCACTTCCAAGTTTCAAAAACACCCCTATATATGTCTATAACACATGATTAAACTTCCATAACACCAAAATAAGTTTAATTTCTCTCAAAATCACAAGAATATTCATTAGGGTTTAAACCTAAAAATTCAAATATCTCAGATTCAACCATGAGTTTTTAATAATTCTTTGAGATTCAGAATCCCCATTTCGAGGGCTACAATAAACGCTTATTATTTTCACGAATAGTCCTAAGGTCAACAGTTCATTCAAAGTTTTAAGTTTAAGGTATGTGGGATTTTTCAACAAGAACACGCTTTCCTTCTTTTGCTCAAATTGATTTTTCTTTTATGAATATACATGATTTTACATGTTTTGATATGAATTTGAAGCAGGAATTTATACCCTATATGGTTTTACATGAGATTATGATACTCTCTATGTTTTGGAAGTTGAATTGAATGAGAATGATGACATTTTTGTAAAATCTGAATTTTTCAGATTTTAAAGTAAGTTATATATATTTATGATGAAAAGCATGAATCTTGAGAAAATTTAATATGATTTTGATGTATGAGTTCTTGAGTCCTAATTGGGATTGTACTTTCAGAAATTGTGTGCTATGAGCACAATGAGATATGAATCCCGAAGCTAATTTTCTTTTTCAAGATGTATGATTATAAAGCTGAAATTTTAAGTTTTAAGTGATTATTTTTGTGCTTATGTCATAAATTATGAAACTTTGGAAGGTTTTATGATGATATTGATTTATGGGTTTTTGAAACCCTATTTGATATTGTTATTTTGCTAAAATCATGTGTTATAAACACCTTGATTTTAAAAAATTTGAGATGATAAAGAGCTTTGACCTTTTGGTCGTAAAAAGGGTTTTTTTTTGAAACCGAGATGTGAAAAGAAATCCACTTTTATTGATTTATTGTGAAAGGGGTAGTATGATGGCTCCCGTTGTGAATTATTGAAATATTTATTAGTGGATTTTCTTTTGAAAAGATCTGAGCTAAGTCCGTCAGTAGTCTTTAGCACCGAGCGAGAGGTATAGCAGGATTGGTACTTTCCTAGAACTACATGCCCCCATATGTTGTGAGCCTGAGGTTGATTTATATAGTGATCACAAGTGTTTGGATTGATGATTTAGGGTCCTACTCCGATGGCAAGGATAGGACAGCTCTCCCCAAAGTGGGTTAGATGTTGGACTCCATATAGCTCATATGGTTTGTGTCGGTTGTAAGAGACTCCCAATGTGTGTGTATGTATTCTCCTATCTAATATGAAAAGTCTTATTCTTCTATCTGAGATGAAAATATATTAGTTTGAAAGATTGAGTTTGAGAATGTCATTGTTTTCTAAAGATTTAATGTACATATATTCCAAAGAGAATTATTATGAGATTCGATTGCTTTGATGATTTGGAATCGAGATGGAAGTGAATTGAGATTTATTATGATGACTCACATGTTTCACCCGATATATTTTACTCTCTTATGATTATGATGATTTTAATTTGAGCTAAGTGAGTCATTTATATCAGCATGCATAATTTTATAAACTGTGATGATATTAAGATATTATATTATATATGCATTACTCCCCATATGCTTAGTACGTTTCCATGGTACTGACCCACATATTTGTATATGGGCTACATTTTCTCGAAATGTAGGTACAAGGTATAGTGTACATCTTCTGATCTAGTTATTTCGCAGCATCCAGTCAGTAGGTGATGTGCCCTTTTGATTCAAGGGCTTGAGTTAGTTATGTAGTTCGAGAAGTGTTGTATTTTCTTTATTCAGTCGTATTGAGTTGGGTTAGTTGGGAGTCATGACCCGGCTACCTACAGTGAATACTAGTAGAGGCTTCATAGACAGTCAGTAGAAATTGATGTATTCTGTTTCAGTTTTGGTTGTAAAAGAAGAGTTGTAATCTTGTAAATTTAGTTTTGTATCTATCATATTCAGAAAAGAGTTATTTTCCGCAGATTTGTATATATTTATACTTTTTGTTCAGTTGCTATAGTTATGCCAGTAGAAGGGTTAGCTTAGGGTCATTTGTGATATCTCGGGACCCATTTTCGGGGCATTACAAACTTGGTATCAGAGCACACTGTTCATGTGTCCTAGGGTGTCTATGAAGCTGTGTCTAGTAGAGTCTTACGGAACATACGGAGACGTCAGTACTTTTCTTCGAGAGGCTACAGGGCATTTAGGAAATGTCTAAATTATTTCTAGTCTTAAATCGTGCAATAGAAAATTTTTCCAAGAAACTTATACAGATTCTCATCTTACTTTAGTCAGGCCATCTCTGACTTATTTTCAAGGTATCAGAAACAGTTGTGCTTCATTCTCCATAGATAGTTATGGGACTGTAAGAGAGCTACAAAGTAACTTGTCAGTACTTTTGAGTTCCAAGAACTGAAGTGCTTTATCAGGCCTATAGAACTCGTGCACAAAGCCTGAGTCAGATGTACTTTCAAATTTCTCCTCATAATCTATAATGATGATCTATACTTCTCTATCTATGTTCTTAAAGTAACATGTTCGGCAAGTTCCAGTTCCTCCCCATATAATGCTTTTATAATTGCTAGCAGAAGTTTCAGAAGTTTCATAAAGCGGCTTGAGAGGAGCTTTCTAGTATGTTATAAGTCTATCAGATTTGAAGTCATACCCTTGTTCTTATGAGTTATTTAATTAAGACAGAGTAAGGTGCATTCTTAGATCATTGAATGTTGTGTGTCAAGTTTCTATCTCTTGTATTATGTAATCTTGTTATCATTATGTTTGAGAAAAATCAAAGTCTAGTGAAGCCATGTGAGGCCTGTTTTGATTCACTAGCATAGTTTCTTTGTTATTCATCTAATTTTCTTGTTCAAAATACAAAACCAAAGTCTAGTGAAGCCGTGTGAGTCCTATTTTGATTCACTAGCAATTTGTTGTTTACTTGTTGTTCTAGTGTTAGTTGAAAGTGTGGTTTCCTGTGTAGTGATAGAAGTAGTAACTTTTAGTTGAAAGTGTTGTGTTAGTTGAACTTGTGGGTTTAGAAGTGTAGTGGCAAGAATGGCGGTAAGGGCGATTTATTAAATATGTATAGCTGAATTTTTGCTTATGATTGAATTAGTAATGAAGTGATATACCCTTGTTTGTTAGTTTAGTAAAGTTAGAAAATGAGATTATTAGTTAAGGTGGATTGTTATTTGCTTGAAGTATGAAAAGAGTTATTGATGGTATTTGTTTTGCTAGGAAAGTATAGGTTTTGATGGAAGTACTTGGTGGTTGAGTATTGTTAATTTAGGCTTTCCTGAGATTGCAAAAGGAAATTTAGTTGAAATTTATAGAGCTATGAAAGTAATTAAGGTGTGAAGATAGGTAAATATTAATGATGTGAAGAACGAGGATGTGTTAGCAGATTATGAATAAGATAGGCCATATGATTATGATCGATTGTCATTGTATACTAGTCTTTCTTAATGCTATGTTCTATAGTTTTGAAGTGAAAATTATGTATGAGATTGGGTTGTAAATCATGTTTAGCTCTAGACATTAAGTTTGAACAGTTGATGGTTTTGTTGTTGATGCTAGTTATATGGAGGTGGTCTAGTAGGCCTGAACAGTGTATGCAAGAGTATAAGATCATGTGTTCGTAATTAAGTATGGTGTAGAGGTGTGCCCAAGGTGCTATGGGGCTGCATTATTTTTTGAGGATTATTGCATATTTTGTGGTTAGTAGTAATGTTGAGTTTCTAGGAGGAGAAAGGCTAGTTAGATAATTTATGTTGTTCTTGATAGTTAAGTTAAGGAGTTATGATTGAAGATGTTGAGTTATTTTAGTATGATTTTATTCTCATGGTTTGGGAAAAATATAAGTATAGAAGTGTGATCTTGGTAGGCTATGATTATGTGATTAGAGATGTAGATATGGTTGCAAATGAGAGTGTATGTCTTTGATGATGATTATTGAAGCTAGGAATTAAGGATGACATATGGATGGGTTGTTCAACAATGAAGTCGGTAAGTTCGAAATTAGTTTATTCTTGTGAGTTTAGCATTTATTTGTAGATCTTAGAATGATGAAATTATTTCTTAATCTCGAGAATATGTGGAGTATGCCTTTAGGGGTATTTGCCCTAAAGTTATATGTGGTTTTAATGATAGGCTTGAATGTCATGTTGAGTTTAAGATGATGTATGCAATATGCACTAGTGAATCCATATCAAGAGTTTTAAATTAGTCATTGAAGTGGTAAGGTATGTTATGCTTAGGGTGTGAGCTCTAAGAAGATATAGAATATTAAACCTTATGGTTTAGACTAGTATTGTGGTTTGGCATGTTGTATCTTGTGATTTAGTGTTAGGCTTGATCATGGTGAGAGAACTTAGTTTAGTTTAGACCTTAGTAGAAAGACTTCGCAGTGCCAATATGAGAATTATAAATTGAATAAAATAAGTATGGTATTTAAGGGGAATAGTATAGTTGGGAGAGCATTTGAGAAGTGATGCTAAGCTTGAAAGTAAGAAGTTGCGTTGCCTACGGCCTAGCAATCCTATCCTAGTTTATGAGCTATAGAATTATATTCTATGCTATAGAGTTATATCAATGTTGTAATTCCTTAGTCAAATGTCTTATTCAGAGCATGCCCAAAATTCTTTGCGCCCTAATGTCAATAGAATTTCGTAGAAAAGTGCTAAAGAAATACTCCATTTGAGTATGGGTAGTCAGTATGATCCAGTCCATATAGCCTGTAATCTTGTTTAGCAAGAAAGGAGATAAGCTCCTATAGATTCTTAATTTTGCAGCTAGTCTTACTATCCGCATTCTTATACGTATGTACATTCCAAGAGGAAATGTGTTTGTGTCCAATTAAATTATGATTTCAGCTTAGTTCATGCATCAGTTTCAGTTACAGATATTAAGTCATAATTCAGTTCGTAAGTATCCAGTATAGTATCACAATCTCTTCCAAGTATTTTCATCAAATTATTATCATTCGGGGACGAATGATCCCAAGAGGGGATGTTGTAATACCCCAAGTTTTCATGTCATAAATCTCTCATCCTTTCTCATGAGATCAGATCTAGTGCAAAGTAATGGTTACTCATAAGTTGACACTCTTATTTCTATCTTAGCCATATAGTTATTTTTCTTGAGGTTTTATGCAATTGTAGACCAGTTCAGTAGTTCATTATTCTTGAGATCCAGTAATTTAGTTCTATCAGTTACACATGATATCTTGAAGACTAATATTCCTCTGTGCTTTAGGTTAATTATCCACATTCGAGGACGAATGTTCATACCCCATATTTTTGTGCTAGAATTCTAACCGTCGTTCCTGCGCGTCTAAGCTCTAATACAAGTGATTCTCACATGAATACAAGTTGCATGATCATTATCCTAGTCTATGGAGTAGTTTAGAGGTGGAAAATATTTATAGCAATGACATAGAACAAGGTTGAGCTAAGATCAATTGATTCATCCAAAGTTTTACATTCGATTCTACAAGGGTCAACTTCAAACGTGTATATATCTTAATAAACATGGAATTTTTCATCCCAATACCTATCAAATTGTATATAATTGAATTAGCTTTCCAACGATACCAATTTCGCAAAAATCTAAAACCCAAGCAAAGAGTTATGCCCATTTTCGTGAGAGGCAGTAAGGGTGTGCGATGGGCAATGCGCCGCCAAATCAAATGTATGCGATTGGGAGTGTGAGGCATACTTAAATGTCTACCATAAGGTGTGCGGCGCACAACTTAAGGTCTGCCATGAGTTTTGCGCCGCATACCTCACTTCCAAGTGCCAAAAACACCCCTATATATATCTATAACACGGGATTAAACTCCCATAACACAAAAATAAGTTTACTTTCTCTAAAAATCACCAAGAACATTCATTAGGGTTTCAACCTAAAAATTCAAATATCTCAATATTCAACCATGAGTTTTCAATAATTCTTTGAGATTCGGAATCCGCATTCCGATGGCTACAAGAAACACTCATTATTTTCATGAATAGAGTCCCAAGGTCAAGAGTTCATTCAAGCTTCAAGTTTAAGGTATGTGGGGTTTTCAACAAGAACACCCTTTCGTTCTTGTGGCCAAATTAATTTTTCTTTTATGAATATACATGATTTTAGATGTTTTGATATGAATTTGAAGCATGAATTTATACCCTATATGGTTTTACATGAGATTATGATACTCTCTATGTTTTGGAAGTTGAATTGAATGAGAATGATGACATTTTTGTACATAAAGCTGAATTCTCAAGATTTGAAAGTAAGTTATATATATTTATGATGAAAAGCATGAATCTTTAGAAAATTTAATATGATTTTGATGTATGAGACCTTGAGTCCTATTTGGGATTGTACTTTGAGAAATTATGTGATATAAGCACAATGATATTTGAATCCCAAAGATAATTTTCTTTATCAAGATGTATGATTATAAAGCTGAAATTTTAAGTTTTAAGTGATTATTTTTGTGCTTATGTCATAAAGTATGAAACTTTGAAAGGTTTTATGGTGATATTGATGTATGGGTTTTTGGAACCGCATTTGAGATTATTATTTTGAGAAATCATGTGTTATAAACACCTTGAGTTTAAATAATTTGAGATGATAAAGAAGCTTTGACCTTTTGGTAATAAAAAGGGTTGTTTTTGAAACCAAGATGAGAAAAGAAATCCACTTTTATTGATTTATTATGTAAGGGGTAGCATGATGGATCCTGTTGTGAGTTGTTGAAATATTTATTAGTGTATTTTCTTTTGAAAAGATCTGAGCTAAGTGTACGAGTAGTCTTTAGCACCGAGCGGGAGGTATAGCAGGATTGGTACTTCCCTACAACTACATCCCCCCGTAGGTTGTGAGCCTGAGGCTGATTTATATAGTGATCACTAGTGTTTGAATTGATGATTTAAGGTCCTACTCCGATGGGAAGGATAGGATAGCTCTCCCCAATGTGCGTTAGACGTTGGACTCCATGTAGCTCACATGGTTTATGTCGGTTGTAAGAGACTCCCAATGTGTGTGTGTGTATTCTCCTATCTAATATGAAAAGTCTTTCTTCTATCTGAGATGAAAACATATTTGTTTGAAAGACTAAGTTTGAGAAAGTCATTGTTTTCGAAAGATTTAATGAACATATATTCCAAAAAGAATTGTTATGAGATTTGATTGCTTTGATGATTTGGAATCGAGATGAAAGTGAATTGAGATTTATTATGATGACTCACATGTTTCACCCGATATATGTTACTCTCTTATGATTATGATGATTTTAATTTGAGCTAAGTGAGTCATTTATATCAGCATGCATAATTTTATAAACTGTGACGATATTAAGATATTATTTTATATATGCATTGCACCCCATATGCTCGGTACGTTTCCATGGTACTGACCCACATATTCATATGTGGGCTACATTTTGTCGAAATGAAGGTACAAGGTATAGTGTACATCTTCAGTTCCAGTCCGTTCGCGGCATCTAGTTAGCAAGTGATGAGTCCTTTTGATTCAAGGGTTTGAGTTAGTTATACAGTTAGAGAAGCATTGTATTTTCTTTATTCAGTCGTATTTATTTGGGTTAGACAGAAGTCATGACCCGGATACCTACAATCAGAAGTAGTAGAGGCTTCATAGACAGTCAGTAGAAGTTGATGTATTCTGTTTCAGTTTTGGTTTTAAAAGCAGAGTTGTAATCTTGCAAATTTAGTTTTGTATCTATCATATTCAGAAAAGAGTTATTTTTTGCAGATTTGTATAGATTTATACTTTTTGTTCAGTTGCTTATGAGTTATGCCAGTAGAAGGGTTAGTTTGGGGTCACTTGTGAGCCTAAGCACCATGTGACGTCTCGGGACCCAATTTTGGGGCGTTACACGAGTGCTTTTCACTCTCCTATAATCATGCACATATTCATATATTATAAAAGACAATACATACATACATATTAATACGGAATCATGGTCAATAATATAACTTAAAGGAACAATCCATAATGGAATCCATAACTTCTAACAACATCTACAACAGTCTCAAAATCTGTAGTACATAGAAACCAATATCTCATCTGAAACTGGGACAAGGCCCCCAACAGACCATAAAATAGAGGAAACATCAAAATCTAAAAATCATGACTTCAAAAATAAAGAAGGCTCACCAACTGCAACTTCTAGCATATATCGAGCTACTATTGGACGAGACTGTGGGACTGTGCCTAAGATCCTGAGATATAGGGGGTCAATTGTAATGCCCCGAATCTAGTACTCGAAATGCTACATGGTGCTTATGAGCTTGAAGGACCACAATGTAACCCATGACTGATATCTGTAACTAAGCACTACATATTATACTGTATAAATGTGGAATAAAAGGCTGAAAGGCCATAAGGTTAAAAACTGAATAATAATAATAATAATAATGATAATAATAATAATAATAATACTGAATATGGTATAACGATACCAAAACAACTAAAATAATTAAAAATATTGAAGTTTGAATATCTAGTTTGAAGGCCTCTAAACTGTCTGAATAAAGAGTTCATGGGACATGTCCCTAACTAACTCCAACTACTGAAGTAAAGTAAGTACTGAAATACTGGAATGATAAAGCATCCTTGAGTGATGAGGACTTACTGCTAATCTACTGCTGCGGACTGAAACCTGAGCTGCTAGGTGCGATCGGGTACCTAAGTGTCCGAACCTATGGTATAAAACACCATAGCTCTAAAGAAAAGTATGCGTCTATACGTGAGAATGTACTGGTACACAAGTGATGTAGGCTAAATGCATGGGGTTCATATGCATGAACTATAACTGACTGATAATATGAACATGACTGCATGAGGATACATGCATTAAAACATAATTGCAATTGAAACAAGGGGATTCAGAATACTGAATATACTGATAATATGGATTACTGATAATGAAAATAACTGATACTGGGTGATTGTTGCTGAAAGACTTGGTTTTGATGGAACTAGCTGAGTTCCGTACTGAGTTACGTGACTGCATCTGATAGTCCTAAAATCTGTAGAACTATCTGAGTTCTATTGGTGAGATTGAGATTTAGACTTTGGGAGGTAGTCATCTAACCAACATGCCTCAAATAAAGTAATATAGCTGAATTTGGGTCCAATCAATAACCCCAATTGGAAGGGTGCCAATACCGTGCCACTGGTAAAGACAGGCTGTGAGTGACCCCATCTGGTAGTGTCCACAAAGGAGAATGGTAGGACCCTCATCTGGCAGTGTTAATCCACCTCATTAACCCTCAACTGTCAGTGTTGATGTCTCAACCTATGCTGGCTATATAGTTATGAAACACAAGGATTGTTTCTAAGGTGTCACACCCTCTATTGTCAGTGTGTTACCTCATCCTTGGTTCACTCCATGCTAAATCCTACTCCTATCTGAATAGACAGTAAACTGATTCTACTGAGATAATCTGGATTGAGTTCACTGAGTTCCGTGGACTGACGAAATATTACTGAATTTTGTTAACAGATTGGGTTCATGAGATTACTAAGTTTTCCTGAGTCATGCAACTGACTGAATTCTACTAATCATGGTGTGACTGAGATTATCATGAATCTGACACTGGCCTTAGGCACACAACTAAATTGTCGGGTATTAGGACTCGATAGCTTAATAGTAAATCATGGCATAAGTTTAAAGGTACAAAAATGCCTATATATATATCCATAATTTATTGACTAAGACATTTCATCAAACACTTGACATGCATTAACTTGTACATATATGGGGATTTCACATTAGCATGCTGTAAAGGCACTTTTCCTCCATATAGTCATTTTATCAAATACATGGGGAGAAAACTTTGGTTATACCATCATCAATGTATCTAATTATCATGGTTTCATAAATCCATTTGCAATTTGAAGGGTTTATCATGAATATTATGCAAAACATCACATACTAGGATCAATCATTTGAACATGCAATTTAAAACATGAATCAAAACCCAACAACAACATGAACATGAATCTCAATTTAATTAAATAATGAACATTCATAAATACACAAATTCTTTGATTTTGAAAAGAGATTCTTGAACTTCATGGGTGAAAGGGACTCATGAATCAACACTTGACATAACTTGATTGTAAATTTCTTGAATTTCTTGGAGAGATTTTTGGAATTAACTTTGTCTTCTTGAAAGCTAGGGTTTAGTTTCTTGGGAGAGAATGCTATTGTTTTGGAGAAAAGTGGGTAAAATAATAGTTTAAAACCTTTTTTAGGGATTAAATATCACACCTAGACGTGTTAAAAACTTGGAAAAACACCAATTTATCCCTGGACGAAATATTTAATTTTAATCAAAATGTCTCGATTTGGCAGGCTGGTGCCATACAGTGCTATCACATCGTGTCACTGGAAATTGCCAACTGGGAAATTTCATGGTGGCGCGACATGGTGAAATCGCGTTGTAATACTGGATGGGACCTAGAAGTTCACCGCAACGCAGTGGTATTGCACAGAGACACTAGAAAAAGGATAATTCTAAATTTGAGCCTTGGCGCGATACGCCATAATCTCGGAGGCTTGCAGGATTTTGATAATTGGCATTTGGTCTTGCTTTGTGACTCGTCGATGTCTCAGGTGGCACACTGTCTTACTTAAATGGCTCTAACTAATCGCTTGGGTGTCGGATTTGGGCGAATTTTGTATCGATGGAAATCTTATTCAATTTTTCACACAACAAAAAGTCAAAATCATGAAAATTCCACATGTATAAAAGTGTATTCATCTTTTAAAGAAAGTCTTTACCATTTTTGGGATGAATTTAAGCTAGGTAGAAGTACGGGGTATTACAACATCTACCCCTTAGGAACATTTATCCTCGATTAAGATTGGTTGAGATGGAAGAAACGGTAAGCTGAAAAACATACTGAAATGAACAACTAAAATATGATTACGTGACTAACATTACTGAGATTCATACTGAGCATGCATATTTGATGCATGATTTTATGAATGATCTGATACATGAATGCATGACTGAGAGTACTGATAAGCTGATCATGTATATCTGATGTGTGAATACATGACTGAACTGATGCATGAACATATGATTGAATATATAATGGTAAATAGATACCAAGTTTAAAAAGGGAATCTGAGCCTGAAACTGGTTTGTAACTATAACTTGAACATGAAACTGAAGAAGCTTTAAGGAAAGGTATTACCTTGGGCTGAGTTTGATTTTGCGGAGAAGAGGTGAGGATACTTAGTCTGCATATCTGCTTCTATTTCCTAAGTAGCTCCCTCAACGAATTGATTCCACCAAAGAACGAACATGAGAGGCACTTCTTTGTTCCTCAGTCTATGAGTTTGATACTCACGAATTTTGACTGGAATCTTTTAATAAAAGACGCTGCTCTGATTGTCAACGCCCTCAACAGGGACTATGAAAGCTGGATCACCTATGCACTTCTTGAGCAAGGAGACATGAAAGACTGGATGGGGTGAAGCTAGATATGAAGGCAACTCGAGCTTATAAGCTACTTTGCCGAAGTGACTGAGAATTTTAAAAGGACCGACATATCAGGGACTGAGCTTTCCCTTCTTGTCAAACCTTTTCACTCCTTTAATAGGAGAGATCTTTAGATAAAAATAGTCACCAATGTCAAACTCGAGATCCTTTCTATGCACATGTGTAAGACTTCTATTGGATCTGAGCAGCCCGAAGTCTTTCTCGTATTAACTAGACTTTTTCTAAGGCATCGAATACTAAGTCAGGCCCTATAACTGAGGCCTCACTAATTTTGAACCAACCGACTGGAGATCCGCATCTCATACTAAAGAGAGCTTCGAATGGAGCCATTCGAACACTGGAATAATAGTTGTTATTATAGGCGAACTCAATCAAAGGAAAATGGTCATCCAAACTCCCCTTGAAATAAATTGCACATGCTTGCAGAATATCTTTTAAAGTATGAATGTTCCTTTCTACTTGACCATATATTTGAGGATGTAAAGCTGTACTGATGTGAACTCGGGTACCAAGACCCTTTTGGAACGCTTTCTAGAAGTGAGAGGTGAACTAGGTACCTCTATCTGAGACAATGGACAATGGAATACCATGTAATCTGACCAACTCCCTGATATAGAGTTTGGAGTAATCCTTAGCTGAATAATAGGTATAGACTGGAAGAAAATGAGCTGATTCAGTCATCCTGTCTACAATGACCCAAACTGAATCATGCTGATGACGAGTACGAGGCAAACCCATCACAAAGTCCATATTTACTTCTTCCCACTTCCAAGTGGGCATATCGAACTCCTGTATGGACCCACTAGGCTTCTGATGCTCAATCTTAACTAGCTGACATGCTGAGCACTTAGCCACAAACTCTGCAACATCTAGTTTCATTCTACTTCACCAATAGATCTCCCCCTAATTGTGGTACATCTTTATGGCCCCTAGATGAATAGAGTATCACACACCATGCGCTTCCGCGAGAATTTGCTTCCTCAAGTCATTTATACTTGGCACACTCAGATGAACTTGACAATGCAATACACCATCTCCCCCTTGGGAGAAAACCTCTACTTTTTGATCCTTGACTGACTCTTTCAACTTGACTAGACTAGGATCTCTATCTTACTTTTCTTTCACCTCGAAAACTAGAGATAATTCTGAACTACTCTGAACCCATATATTACCCTCTATTGAATCAACTTGAGCAACACTACCTATAGACAGTCTACTGAGAGCATCATCCACTACATTGGCCTTGCCTAGATGATAAAGGACACTCATGTCGTAATCTTTCAAGAGCTCTAAAAACCTTCTCTGATGGAGGTTATGATATTTTAGAGATAATACGTACTGAAGAATTTTATGATCTCTGACCACATCTACATGAACACCGTACAAGTAATGCCTCCAAATATTTAAGGTAAAAACTATGGCTTCTAATGCCAGATCACGAGTCGGATAATTCTTCTCGTAGGGTTTAAGTTATCTAAAGGCGTAGGCTATGACCTTTCCATGCTTCATGATGACACAACCCAAACCTACTCTACATGAATCACAATACACTACAAACCGATCTGGATCATCTGGAAAAGCCAAAACTGGAGCGGATATAAGTCGAGTCGTAACCTCCTGAAAACTCTTCTTGCAATGATATGACCATTGAAACTTGACTTTCTTCTGAGTCAATCTAGACATAGGGGATGAAATAGGAGAAAATCCCTCAACAAACCATCTGTAATAGCCAACCAAGCCATCTATAATAATCGGAGGCTCACTGGATTTCGATTGCCATTTTTGCATGCTTCGCGATGGGTTGATGGCTTAGGTGGCATACTGTCTTACTAAAATGGCTCTAACTATTCTCTTGGGTGTCGGATTTGGGCAAATTTGTTATCGATGGAAAGCTTATTCAATTTCTCATAGAACAAAAAGTCAAAATCTTGAAAATTTCATATGTATAAAAGTTGATTCATCTTTTAAAGCAAGTCTTTAACATTTTTAGGAGGAATTTAAGCTAGGTAGAAGTACGGGGTATTAAATCAATATAGATGTACTGGTACACAGATCAATCGAAAATAGTGTACTTTAATAAAAACCATAACAGAGAGAATTTCACCAAAAGCTTATGCATGAAATAATTTTAAAACACATGGGTAGTTTCATATGATATTAATGAAATTCTATGGATACAATCCTTTTTCTTTATTTTACTTCTAAGCTAGGAGGTGCACCCTACATATCTAAAAGTATCCCAAGAGCTATATGGGATCTTCCCTTAACTCGACAGTAAAGCCCCCAACCCAATTTTGTCTTAAACGTTGGAGTATCTGAATCTGATATGCCACAGGGCACTGCCTACTTCGGGTAACCACCTAACTCTCTTGGTGCCCAATTTTAATCTGTTCTAACCTTGCATCTTTCTAAATTCAAAATCTAATTATCTAAATGAAATTGACTTATGTTTTGTTCTGAGTCTGTTATGTCATTCTCTGATTTGCTATCGTCATACCAAAAGACTTGAAAGCCGTGTCTAAGACATTCAATATAGTATTACAATTTTTTCTTTCAAAACATATGTTTAAACCACCAAACTATTCAAATAATATAAGAGGATAAATATAGTGAAATTCATTAAAATTTAGCAAAAGATCCTCAATTCCAATTGACAAACACGTGGTGGTCAAGATTTTGTAATAAACTATGCAATCTATTTAAATCACCACATTTCATCTATGTTAGCAAGAATTACCCTTGCTCTCTCTCTTCAATTCATAATTGAAATCAAGCCTTAAAAAAATAAGATATTTAAATCATGCTTGTCAATATGTAATTGAATAATCATATGAAAACAAGAGAGGGACTTTAAGTGGTCAGGCTCTCAATTCAACATTCAAACTCAAAAATATGCATACATACTGATATATATAAAAACAAATTAAATTTAGGGGAAAGCCTCAAGGCCAAATCATTATTATCGAAAAGGTTTCACAATGCTTGGTTGTAAATGTAAATTCAAACCCCTTCATAAATTCATGATTTCTAAACATTTAATGATCAAAAAGATTCACCATGCCCATGTAGTCTAGGAAAACCCCACGTACCTTATATTAATTAGTTCAAAGAGTGGAACCCTACTTTGACTCTTTTCTTGGGAATATTGACTTAGAAGATGAAACCTTGATCTATAAGAGGGAAGATAGGGTTTTGTTTTGAATTAATTTAAGATTTTTTGATATATTATGCCTCAATCACTAAGGATTCATAGCTTGACTGAGAGTATCATGAAAACATGACATGGCTCTAGGCACACAGCTAATGTTTCGGGTACAAGTATCCCAGGACTCGATAGAAGGAAACTGACAACACATGACTTACTTGAACACAGGACTAACATCATAATCCATAATACATTTATTGAAGAATTTCATCAAACATTTGATAGGCATAGACTTGTACATACATGGCGATTTCATGATATAATGCTAATTAGGCACTTTTCCTTCTTCTAGGTATTTAATCAAATATATTGTAGGCATAGTACATTTAATCATCATTGTGCAGTAATTAAACATCGTGATTCAATTCTCATTTCATCATTCAAGGGTTTAGTCATAGGGTTGCATGAATCTATATCCATAATTAATTTAAACCCACATAGAAATTATTACCCAACATAGAGTAGAATTCAACTTCGTATTATCAACATGAACAAGAACAACCCAATCATGAAATTCATAAAGAAAATCCATAAACATGAACTTAGAAAAGGGATTCTTGGGCTTTATGAAAGAAAGGAGTCCACAAATGAACGCTATTCATACTTGGGTTAAGTTTCTTGAAGTTCTTGAACTTGTGGGATTTAAATCGTTTAGTTCTTGAGAAAGATTTGAATTTGGTTCTTGAGGATTAATTTTAGAGAGAAACCCTAATATTTATTGGTGTGAATAATGATGAACAAAGGCTAAAATCAAATATAACTAGGTATATATAATTGGGTTGTAAAAGACCCAAATACTCTTTTAAAAATGGCCTGAAAATACTGAATGTATGGTGCGACAGGGTTAGGGCCACGGTCCATTAGAACTGTTACGATCCATAGATCCTGATTGTCGGACCTGGGAAGAAACATGTTTTACTGCCTTAGTGCGACAGCGGGCTCCGACGGCCCATCGAGCTAGCGACGGTCTGTCGGCTACTACCGTCGTCCCTGGGTAGAAAGCAGGTCCATTTCCTCAGTGCAACGGTAGTCTCCGACGGTCCGGCGATCTATCGACCGTCCGTCGACCTGACTGTCGGTTTTGGTCAGTCTAAACTGCTTTCATAAAATATCCATAACTTCTTCCTCCGATACCGAATTTGGATGAAATTGGTATCGATGGGAAGCTTATTCAATTTCCTACGTGATAGAAGACCAAAATCTTAAAAAACCACTTGTAAAAAATGGATTCATATTCCAAAGTAAGTTATAACATCATTGAGATGATTTCTAGCTAGAAAAAAGCGTGGGTATTACAATATCTCCCCCTTAAGAACATTCATCATAGAATGAGAGTGACTGAGAGGGGAAACAATAAGCTAAACATGAACTGAACATGAATGAATGAAACATGATCTAATGACTGATATAAATAATAAGATGAACATATAATACTGGACATGCATATCTGATACATGTGTAACTGGTTCATGAATGCATAGCTGAGTGTTCTGATGAACTAAATTTTCTCACAATGAGAATGCATGTCTGATGCATAATTATATAGCTAAAATGATACATGAATGCATGACTAAATATGCAAAGGTACTTGATACCATGTTTGTGATGAACACGAAACATGAAACTGAGTAAGCTTAAGGAGAACTGTTACCTTGAGCTTGATCTGAGTTGGCGGAAAAGAGGTGAGGATACTTGGTACACATATCTGCTTCTGCTTCCCAAGTATCTCCCTCGAAGAACTAATTTCACCAAAGAACTTTAACTAGAGGGTCTTCTTTGTTCCTTAGTCTACGAGTCTGATAGTTTAGGATTTCAACAGGAATATCTTTATAAGAGAGGCTGTTCTGAACATCTATGCTCTGAATAGGGACTAAAACTGTTGGATCACCTATACACTTCTTGAGCAAAGCGACATGGAAGACTGGATGAAATGAGGCTAGATCTGAAGGTAATTTGAGCTCATAAACTACCTTGTCGAAGCGACTGAGAATCTTGAAGGGACTGACATATCGAGGACTGAACTTTCCCTTCTTGCCAAATCTCTTCACTCCCTTCATGGGAGAGATATTTAGATAGAAATAATCACTAATATCAAACTCGAGATTCTTTCTACAAACATCTACATAAGACTTCTATCGGCTCTGAGAAGCCCGAAGTCTTTCTCTAATCAACTAGAATTTTTTTAATATGTTGAATACCAAGTGAGGCCCAATGACTATTGCCTCACTAACTTTGAACCAACCAATCGAATATCTATATCTCCTAACATAGATAGCTTTGAACGGAGCCATATAAATACAGGAATGATAGCTGTTGTTGTATGCAAACTCAATCAAAGGCAAGTGGTCATCCCAACTACCCTTGAAATCAATTGCACACGCTCTTAGCTTATCTTCTAAAGTATGAATGGTAATTTCTTCTTGACCATATGTCTATGGATGAAAGGTTGTACTAAGATGGACTTGGGTACCAAAACCCTTTTAGATTGCTTTCCAGATATGAGAGGTGAACTAGGTACCTCTGTCTGAGATAATAGATATTGGAACACCGTGTAATCTAAAAAATTCTTTCATGTAGAGTTTGGCATAATCCTTGGCTGAATAAGAGGTATGAACAGGAAGGAAATGAGCTGATTTGGTCATTCTGTCTACAATGACCCAGACTGAATCATGCTGATGACTATTTTGAGGCAAACCTATCACGAAGTCCATGTTCACTTCTTCCCACTTCCAAGTAGGAATAATGAACTCCTGTATAGATCCACTAGGCTTCTGATGCTCTATCTTAACCTGTTGACATGTAGACAACTTACCCATAAACTCTGCAATATCTCTCTTCATCCCACTCTACCAATGGATCTCCCACAAGCCGCAGTACATCTTTATGGCCCCCAGATAAATAGAGTAGAGCGCAGCATGAACTTCTGCAAGAATTTGCTACCTTAAGTCATGTACAGCTGGAACACAGAGAAGATCCTGATAATGTAGAATACCATCTCCCCCTTAGGAGAAAACCTCTACTTTTTGTTTCTAAACTGACTCTTCCAACTTGACAAGGCAGGAATCTCTATCTTGATTTTCTTTTACCTTAGTAACTAGAGATGATTCTAAGCTACTCTAAATGCATACACCACCCTCTGAAGAGTTGACTAAGCAAACGCCTAGTCTTGCAAGCTGATGGACTTCCTAAGCTAACTTCTTCTTACTATCCTCAACATGAGAAACACTACCCATGGACAGTCTACTGAGAGCGTCATCCACTATGTTGGCCTTGTTCGGATGATAAAAGACACTCATGTCATAATCTTTTAAGAGCTCTAACCACCTTCTCTGATAAAAATTGAGATCTTTTTGAGAAAAGACATACTAAAGGCTCTTATGATCTGTGAACACATCTACATAAACTTTGTATAGATAATGCCTCCAAATCTTTGAGGCAAAGACTACGACTGCTAACTCAAGATCATAAGTACGGTAATTCTTCTCATGGGGTTTAAGCTCTGTGGAGGCGTAGGCTATGACCTTACTATGTTACATGAGGACATAACCCAAATCTACTCTAGATGCATTATAATAGACCACGAACCCATCTGAACTATCTAGAAGAGCTAAGACTAAGGGATGAGGTAATGTAATGCCCCGATTTGTGGAACCAAAATGCTACATGTTGCTCATGACCCCAAAGGATCACAAGCTAATGCATGACTGATATTTGTACATGTACACTACATAATATATGAATATAAATGCCGAAACATAAACTAAAAGGTGGTAAGGTTTAATACTTAACATAATCTGAATAATAACAATATTTGATTAAACTGGTATCATAATACCAAAACAAAACCAAAATACTGAAGTCTGAATCTAGTCTGTAATATAATCTATAATCTAGTCTGTAATCTAGTCTAAAATCTAGTCTGGAAAACTCTAAGGTCTGAATAATCTGAGTAAGGAGTTGATGGGATATTTCCCCAACTAGCTCCAACTAATAAGTTAATCAATGAAATAGTAAAGGAATAATCATGTCCTAGTAGGATGAGAACTCACTTCTACTCTGACTGCTGAGACTGGAATCTACAGCTGATTTGGAACTCATGTCTCTGAACCTATGGTGTAACATAAAAAAAAGCACCATAGCATAAATGGGCCACTATAATGGAATGAATTAAGTTTACATATGAGGCTGGCTATATGTAAGGGTTCACATGCATAATTTATGCTAACTGACTGTCCAACATAAACGTGAAAGTACATTCATAAATTTGTAACTGTAACTGACAATGTGATAACATGATTTCTAAATTTGAATACTAATAACATGACATACTAATGCTCATATGACTGATAACATGAGTGACTGTGTCTGAATATAAATCATAATATGGGTGACTGTATCTGACAGTCTTGAATCTGATAGAACTATTTGAGTTCCATACTGTATCTGGTAGTCCTAAATTCTGTAGAACTATCTGAGTTCTATTACTAAAACTGATTGACTGTATCTGACAATTCTGATTCTGTAACATAAAACTGTGGGAAGTAGTTATCTAATTGACATTCCCCTAATACACCATTATGGCTGAGTGGGTCCCAATCTGTAACCCCAATTAGAAGGGTGTCAATACCGCGCCACTGTTAAGGACAAGCTGTGGGTGACCCTCATCAGATAGTATGCCCTATATAAGAACGGTGGGGACCTTATCTGATAGTGCTTATCCACCTCATCAACCCTCATCGATAGTGTTGATGTATCAACCTATGTTGGGTACATAGTTCTAAAATGCAAGGATGACTGCTAAGGATCACACCCTTATCTGATAGTGTGTGTCCCTATCCTTTGGTTCACTCGGTGCTAATTTCTACTCCCATCTAAATGGATACTAAATATGATTTGCTGAAATGAACATAAGCTGAGTTACTGAATTTCGTTCAGTGAGAAAATACTACTGACATTTGATAACTGACTGAGTTTATGAGATCATGGAGATTTCCTAAGTCATAAGACTGTCTGAAGTCTGACAATTCATAGCTTGATTGAGAGTATTATGAAAACATGATATGGCTCTAGGCACACAGCTAATGTTTCGGGTACAAGTACCCCCAAAACTCAATGGAAGGAAATTGACAAAGCATGAGTTACTTGAACACATGACTAATATCATAATCCATAATACATTTATTGAAGAATTTCATCAAACATGTAATAGGCATAAGCTTATACATACATAGGGATTTCATGGTATCATGCTATTTAGGCACTTTTCCGTCATTTCGAAATTTAATCAAACTTATTGTAGGCATAGTACATGTAAACATCATGGTACAATAAATATAAATCAGGGTTCAATTCTAATTTTATCGTTTAAGGGTTTAATCATAGGTTTGCATGAATCTATATCTATAATGATTTATCCTACATAAAATTTTATCACCCAACATGGAATAGAATTCGATTACTCATTATCAACATGAACAAGAACAACCCAAACATGATATTCAACACGAAAATCCATAACTTGAATTTAGAAAAGGGATTCTTGGGCTTCATGGACGAAAGGGATCCATGAATGAACACTATGCATACCTTGGTTTGTAATTTTTTGAAGATTGCCGGTGAATCCTTCTTGAATTTGAATCCCTAATAGAAAACCTAGCTTGTTCTTGAGAGAAACTTGAGAGAAACTAGTATATTTTGGGTGAAGAATGGCTAAATCGCGTGTTATTAGATATAATCAGGGGTAGGAAATTCACCCTTTTAACTCTTGGACGTGTCTTGTAATTTCAGTAAAATTTTCTTAAATTGTCCCCTGGAGCGATGTGGCGCTACCACGTTGTGTCACTGAAAATTGACAAATGGGAAACTGAGGGATGGCGCAACATGGAGCCATCGCGTTCCCCTTCCTTCATGACCTGGAACTTTTGTGCAATGTGGGAGAAATCTTGATAAAACACTGGAAAAGGAAAATTTCTATTTTATCTTGTGGTGTGGTGCGCCACTTACCAATATGGCGTTGTTTTACCATGGAAACTTGAAATGGTTATAACTTTTTACTCGGTTATCGGATTTAGGTAAATTTTGTATCGATGGCAAGCTTATTAAATTTCCCACATGATTGAAAGTGAAAATATTAAAATACCATGTGTACAAACATGGATTACTAATTCAAAGAAAGTTCTAACATCCTTAAGGTGATTTGAAGCTAAGAAAAGGCACAGGTATTACAGGTGAGTCGATTCTTCAACTCCAGAAAACTCTTCTCACAAGGATCTGACCACTGAAACTTGACTTTCTTCTGAGTCAATCTGGACATAAGAGATGCAATAAAATAAAATCCCTCAACAAACCATCTATAATAGCCAGTCAAACCCAAGAAACTCCTGCTATTTAATGGTGAGATAGGGCGAGGCCAGTTTCTTACTACTTTGGTCTTTTGAAGATCTACTCTAATGCCATCACCGGAAATAATATGACCAAGGAATGCTACTAACCTTAGCCAAAATTTTCACTTACTGAATTTGGCGAATAACTAATGATCTCTAAGAGTCTGAAGTACTGTCCTGAAATGGTCTGCATAATTGCGCTCACTGTGGAAATAAACCAGAATATCATCTATGAAGACTATGATGAATATGTGCAAGTACTGCTTGAACACATGGTTCATCAAGTCCATGAAAGCAACTGGGCCATTGGTCAGACCAAAGGACATGACTAGAAATTTGAAGTGACCATATTGAGTTTGGAAAGCTGTTTTTGGAATGTCACATTCTCTGACTCTGAGTTGATGATAGCTGGATCTAAGGTCTATCTTAGAGTAACAACTGGCACCCTAAATTTGGTCAAACAAGTCATCAATTCTAGTAAGAAGATACTTGTTCTTGATTGTGACCTTATTAAGTTGATGGTAGTCTATACATATTCTGAGAGAAATATCTTTTTTGTGCACCAATAGTATTGGTATGCCCCACAGAGAAATGCTGGGTCTGATGAATCCCTTATCTAAGAGATCTTTAATAGTTCTTTCAATTCTTTGAGTTATACTAGTGCCATTCTATATGGTGGAATAGATATGGGCTGAGTATCTGGAAGAAGATCAATACCAAAGTCTATTTCACTTTCGTGATAAATTCCTAGAAGATCATTGGGAAAGATATCTAAATATTCATTTACAACTGGAACTGATTCAATACTGGGAGTGTCAGAACTAGAATCCTTAATATGAAAAAGATGATAGACCCATCCCTTAGATATCAATTTCCTTGCTTGAAGGTAGGAAATATGTTGACCTCTAAAAGAGGATACACTACCCTTCCACTCTAGGATGGGTTCATTCGGAAACTAAAACTAAACTATTCTGTTTCTGCAGTCGACTGTGGCATAGCAAGAATAAAGCCAATCTATGCCGAGAATGATATCAAAATTAGTTATCCCTAATTCAACTAAGTCTGGTGAAGTGACTTTCTAAAATATCATAACTGGGCAGTTCCTATATACCCATCGGGCTATGATTATTTTACCCACTGGGGTAGAGACTGAAAAGGGATCTGCTAGAAGTTCAGGACTGATTTTGAAATCAATTGCTATATAAGGAGTGACAAAAGACAATAAAGCTCCTAGATCTAGCAAAGCATAAACATGCACATAAAAGATCTATAACATACCAATAACCACATCACGAGAATTTTCCTAATCTTGTTAGGACTGAAGAGCATAAAGTGTGTTTGGGCACTGCCCATTAGTAGCACTGGAGGTGGCACCCTGTTGATTTGGGCGACCTAACTAAGGTGAGGAATGGTTCTACTGACCTTGTGGACCTGGCTGAGGATAGTCTCTAACTCTGTAGCCTGGCTTGCCACGTCCAAAATAAATACCACTGCCAACTCTACAAATACCCTGATAGTGCTTGCCGCAAGTCTAGCAAACAAGATAAGTGCAAGCACTGCTAATATTGACCTAAGACTTAGATCCGAGCGCTCTATCTTTGTTACCATATCTGAACTTAGGAACTGGAGCACTGGCTGAAGAAGGAGATAGAACTAATGCCTTAGGAAGAAACTGAGAACGGTTTTCTCCTTCTGATTTAGGCTGAGCAAAGTTGAAACTACCTATCTTTTCTTTCTTATTCTGCTTCTTTCTCATTTTAATCATTTACTCCTCTATCTGCTGAGCATGAGTCATAAGCCTGGATAAAGTCATGTTACTATTTAGCATGGTGGATCTACACTCATTAACCATGCTATCATTCACCTCTACAATGAACTTACGCATCCTTTCCCTATTATCTGTAACTACATGAGGGGCATATCTGGCTAATTGAGTAAACCTAAGAGAATACTCTTTCACTGTCATATTTCCCTGCCTGAGGTTGATAAACTCTAGCACCTTAGCTTCTCTAAGCTCTATGGGAAAGAATTTATTGAGGAAAGCTGAAGCAAACTCCTCCCACTCAACTAACCCTGCATCATCTAACTTTTTTGACTTCTACTGTTTTAACCAAGTATAAACAACATCCTATAACTAGTATGCATCTAGCTCAGCACTCTCAACTGTAGTCACCCCTATAATGTCTATCACCTTCTGCACCTGATCTAGGAATTATTGAGGGTCCTCATCTATCTTAGACCCAAAAAAAGTTGGAGGATTTATTTGGGTAAAGTGCCGAATCCTAGTTCCAGTTGAATTGGCTACTAGGTTGGTTGGAATGACAAATGGTGGTTCATTCTGAGAAGCAACTGACTGAGCAAGAGTAGTGAACGCGTCCCTAAACTACACACAAGAAATATGTTTGTCTAAGGGATCTTCTTGGATATGCTGGGTTCTTCTCTTGGGAGTCATGTTCTGAAATAAGGAGAAGAAGCGGATTAGACTTAAAGATTAACTTGACATTATCTATATTGGCATTACATGAATACTGAAAGAGGGGAAACTATACCTAAAATATCTTATAGCCTCCTGCGCATAAATGTTGTTAGAAATACACCCATGTACAAGACTCTACTAGATGCAACTTTCAGACTTCCTAGGACTCTATTGAACCTTAGTCTTTGATACCAAGTTTGTAACACCTCAAATCTGGTACCCAGAATGCTACATAGTTCTTATGACCACGAAGGACCATAAGATAACCCATGACTGATATATGTACCTGTATACTGTTCAAAAGACTGAATAATCCAGAAACATAAACTGAAAGGCCATAAGGTTCAAAGATGAACATAATCTAAATAATATTACATCTGTGTGGGGTAATAGAATACCCAAAACAAAACTAAACATACTGAAGTCTGAAACATGATAGTCTGGAAATCCTCTAAACATAACTGTCTGAATGAGCAAGAAGATGATGGGACATGTCCCTAACTAACTCCAACTAATAAACTAATTACTGAGATTAGAGAGAAGACCAAATAATCATATCCTCAAAAGATAAGGACTCACTCTAAATCTGACTGCTGAGACTGGAATCTACTGCTACTATAGAATTTATATCTCTGAACCTATGGTATAAGACACTATAGCGTGAATGCGCCAGTTCTTTGAATATACTGGTATGCATGTGAGGTAGGCTAAATGAATGGGGTTCATATGTGTGAACAATAGTAATAACATACTGACTTTCATAAGCGTGAAAATACATGCATGAGACATAATAACTGACACTGATACTGTGATAACATGATTACCAAATCTTAATACTGATACATGATATACTGATAACTGATATAACTAATAACATGAGTGACTGTAGCTGACAGTCCTGAATTGGATGGAATTAGCTGAGTTCTATACTATATCTGACTGTTCTAAATTCTAAAGAACTATCTGAGTTCTTTTATTGAGACTGATTGACTGTATCTGAAACTTCTAATTTCATAATATAAAAATATATGGAGTAGTCATCTAACCGATATGCCCCAAATATGCTATAATAGCTGAGCTAGGGTCCAATCTATGCCCTGATTGGAAGGGTGTCAATACAACGCTACAGGTAAGGATAATATGTGAGTAACCTTCATATAACAGGTAACTCTACGGAGAACGGTGGGAACCCTCATATAACAGGTTAAGCCAACTCATCTACCCTCATATAGCAGGCTACGATGTCTTAACCTATCCTGGCTACATAGTTCTGGAATACGAGAATTACTTCTAAGAATCACACCCTCATATAACAGGTGAGTTCATATCCTTGGGTTTACTCGGTGCTAATTCCTACTCCCATCTAAATAGACACTGAGCATGATTTATTGAACTGAACATGGAATGAGTTACTAAATACCGTTGACTGGTAGAATACGTACTGATATCAAACAACTGGCTGAGTCTATTAGATTATAGAGATTTTCTGAGTCATACAACTGTCTGAAGTCTAAGGATTTGTAGCTTGACTGAGAGTATCATGAAAACATGACATGGTTCTAGGCACACAACTAATATTTTTGGTACAAGTACCCCTAGGACTTGATAGAAGAAAACTTACAACACATGACTTACTTGAACATATGACTAACATCATCATCTATAATACATTTATTGAAGCAATTCATAAAACATGTGATAGGCATAGACTTGTTTATACATGGGGATTTCATGATATAATGCTTATTAGGAACTTTTCCTTCTTATACGCATTTAATCAAACATATTGTAGGAATAGTACATGTAATCATCATTGTGCATACCTGTGTTGAGTTTCTTAAAGTTCTTGAACTTGAGGGATTTGAATCTTTTAGTTCTTGAGGAAGATTTGAATTTTGTTCTTGAGGATTAATTTTAGAGAGAAACCCTAATATTTATTAGTTTCAAATAATAATAAACAAAGGCTGAAATTGGATATAAATGGGTATATATAAGTGGGTGGTAAAAGACCAAAATACCATTTTAAAAATGGCCTGAAAATACTGAATGTATGGTACGACAGGCTTAGGGCGATGGTCTGTCAGAACTGCAATAATCTGTCGATCTTGACCGTCGGACCAGGGCAGAAACGTGTCTTACTGCCTTAGTACAACGGTGGGCTCCAACGGTCCGTCGAGCTAGCGATGGGCCATCGGCTATTACCGTTTTCCCTACGTAGAAATAAGGTCCACTGCCTTAGTGTGACGGAGGCTCCGATGGTCCGTCGACCTACCGTCAGTTCTGGGAAGTCCGAACTACTTCTGTAAAATATCCTTAACTTCTTCCCCCGATATTGGATTTTGATGAAATTGGTATCGATGGGAATATTTTTCAATTTCCCATGTGATAGAAGGTGAAAATATTAAAAATACCACGTGTAAAATAAATGAATTCATACTCCAAAGGAAGTTCTAACATCCTTGAGATGATTTTACGCTAAGAAAAAATACAAGTATTACATATAGTGATGATGTTAATAGAATTGACTATGGTATAGGAGATAATTCTTTGAGCATGTTGTGTGATGAAAGTCTTATTGATAGACTTGCTCAAAGAAACCATGAAAAGGAACAATTGGGTAAGTGTGAACTTGATTTGCTTGAATGTGTAGGACACACGAATCGTGATTTTTCTTGTGAAAATGTTTTTGTGTGTGATCGTGATCCCTTTTCTTGTCATGGTGGTTTATATATATGTGGGGATTACTCTCTTGAAAGAGAAAGTGTTGCGTGTTTAGAAATTCCATCTACTTCTTCTTTGTGTGTTTTCTATGTTTAGCATATTAATAGTAATGAACTTGAAACTAGTGAATACATGCTTAAGGACACCATAATTGGAGTTAACTTGTGTGACACCTTTATCTACCCTCTTCTTGTTCATGATATTACTACTGGTAGTATATAGGGTATGCCTAATTTTGAGGATGGCTCTATGAGGGAAATTGGGTATAGCCGAGACCTAGGTCCTTGGCTAGTTCACCCATTTGACCCTGGTAGCCTTTTGAGATGTGGAGATTATTGTGCATCCAATTTGATGCTTGGTCAAGATGACAATCAATATTTGATTGTAAGTGTTGGTATCCTTCCGTATGATGGAAAGTCTTTCTTGTGGACTTACAATCTACTTGAAAGGCCCAAGTTGTGCATAGAGGGAATTTCCAACAAGGTTAAGTATTCACTAAAGAAGGGGAGTAATAAAAAGAGCCAAGAGAGTTCATCCTTTAGTGTCTACATTATTGACCAAGGAATTACTATTTGTAGGTCAAGGAAAGAGTTACATCTTGAAAATACTTTGGGTGAATTCCATTCATATGATATCATTCTTTATGACTTAATTTTGATTGTGGATCCTAGGGTTAAGGTGTTACTGCTTATTTGCAATATTGATTATATACTTGCATCCATGTATGACACACTTGTGCTTAAGTTATGTGAACAAAAATTTGTGGAAGCCAAGTTGAATTTTTGTTTTTGGAAGAGTCCAAAGATGTTAAAAACTTCTTGTCACATTCATAGGGTTGGACAATTTGAAGTAACTTGTGGGACTCTTGATGGATTCCTTAACCAATTCCTTTGTGCATTGTAAATGGCTTCCTAATATGTAACACAAATGACTTTTCGTTATATGTCAAGTATGAACTGCATTGGCATATTTATGTTATGTATTTTCCTAAATCTAACCTTCATTCCATGAGGATGTGTGCTTGTTTGTCTTCTCTTGATTTTGCTAGGTATGGATTTGAGATCGAATCCTTTTCAAGAAGGGAAGGATGATATGGGCAGGACCATGAAAATGGATGAGTGCGAGAGTAAATTGACCCGATACTAGGAATGTGCAAGTGAAGTAAAAAGGAGGGCCCATATATGCCCAAAAACCTTCCATCCATACTCCAAGGGAACCTTTGTTATTCACTCTTTAGTAAGGGGTCCTTTCGATCATTTTACATTTTATTTGTAACCTACTATATATAGACTATTTTAGGTTATTTACTAGTTAGTTGTTCAAGTATATTGTAAGTGAGAAACACTTTTGAAACATTTCCTCTCTTGTGAGAAAGGCCTTTGGCCGAAACTAGGAAACATAAAGTATAGATTCACTCTTGTGGGATTCATGGCTTAGAACGCTATGTGCTTGAGAGATTGAGGTCCCTCTTGTGTCCACCAAAGAGTGTAGGTATTCATATTACATGTTTTTAAGAGTATTGGTATTTGATACATACCTTGGTTCTTAGTGTATGTAATATTGTATGTCATACTCTCTATCCCTTGAATTTGTTGTAATTGTGTAGTTTTTTTTTTCTTGTTATTCAAAACCGGGACTTCTTGTTATTGCTATCTTGTTCATTCTTTTGTGTTGTTAATCTAGTTTGGGTTTTCGGCTGCTAGGTGCTAAAACACCTTGATATCTTGTTGTTCTCTTGTTGTTGTTGAAATGGAGACTAAGTCTCTTTGTGCTCTCAGGTTCCATCTTGTGTGTGCACTGTTTTGCAGTCATTTTTGGTACATACCAAGTTTGTATCGTATCAGGCTATGGGGGTAAGGAGGAGTGCCATGTGTAATGCCACATACACAACTTGGTTTGCCTATTTGTTCTGGACCTAGGTTGATATATATCGGGCCTTGTGGGAGTAATAAGTTCATGAATAATGTGTTGCGCTTGGGGCATTATTTATGTTATCTCGTTATCTTCCTTATGTGTTGTAGTATTGGATCAACTTCTGGTTTAGTATTCCTGTGTTGTAGTGTATGTGAAATATGTTTGTAATAATTTTTCCCTTAATAAAAGTCAATTATCAAAAGAAGTGCTAATTTTTTCATATGTAAGTTTGTAAAATTAAGTATTGGGCCTAATTCACACCCCAAAAGCTAGCTCATAGGAAGAAAGATTTCCCAAGCCTCGGAGGACCAACATTGGTGAGATGGTCCCTTCTTTGATACCATCTTAAAATTAGGTATTGGGCCTAACTCACACCTCAAAAGCTATCTCATAAGGAGGAGGATTGTCCAAGCCTTATAAAGAGACCACCCATCTCATTAACCACCAATGTGGAACTTTCTCTCTTTCTGTATCACCCCACCTCACGCACAAGCCTAGTTAACTGGAGAATGAATAAATTTCTTAACTCGGGTGCCTAATATTGGGTGAGATGGGCCCTGCTCTAATACCATGTGTACAAGATAAAAATCACTAGTAGGAAAAGATAATCTGGTTTTCGTAGCTACAGGGCAAACTATACATTTATTTAGAGCTTCTACAACTTTTGTTATTCTGAAAGATGATCAAAATACATAAAACCAGTGATGCTAGATTGCCAAGCCTTTTATGCCAAAGTGTGGAACTAGGAATTGCAACTTCTACAACTATTTTATCAAGTCCTTGTCCTGCATTTTCATTTCTCACTTGCCAGTCAATTTTAAAGATGTAAAGTCCACCTTATTGCCTACCAATCCCCTTCACCTTCCACTGAAGAGGTCCTAAAACACATAGAAGTCAGGGTAAAAAGAAACAAAACAAGATAGTGCCTTAGTTATTTTAGCTAACAGCAGATTAACCTTGAATCTGGAACAAAGAGAACATCCTTGATCAGTTTATCTACAAATATCTAAGCTTCTCTAGTGTGGGATATATCAACTTCAACTCTAGTAGGTAGATACAGTTTATCTCTATGACCTTGAATGATCCCATGCCTATCCTTGAGTAATTGTTTGTTTGCAGATTCATGATGTGTAGCTCCTGAATCCAGAATCCAACGATGAGAACACGTATTGGACAAAATACAAGTGGTAATACCTGTCATGTTGATTTTTTCATATCCTTAGTGTCTTTGTTCAGCATGCTCATGATCTGGCTATATTCCTTTTCTGGAAAGTGTGACCCTTAGACATTTGTGGAGTACTCATGGCATGACTAGTGGTAACCATATTAGCTTGTCCACAAACCACATTTTTTTGTATTTGATGTGCACAATTCACCTGTGATTGCACTACATTCTTACTGGTGAAGTGGTAACCAGCTCCTATAATACCAAATCTTCCAGAAATGTATGATCTATGGTTGTTAGCATTGTAGCCTAATTTCATCTTTTACTTCTAATAAGTGGGATAGCCTATTAATTTGTAGCAAGTTTTCCTGGTGTAACCTGTTAAATGACAATATTCACATTTCCTATCTCTATAGCTTGAACTCCCCTGTCCAGAACTACAATTTTGATTCACTTGCATAACCATGGGTTCTAACTTGTCATGTACAACAACCATACAAGAGGAGTATTTTATTTCATCCTCTATGATCATGGAATATGCCTAGTGAATAGAAGGAATTACTCTTTCCAAAAAAATTTGTTTGCGATCCTGTTCATATGACTTATTTAATCCACTCAGAAATTGGAACAATCTCAACTTATATAAGTGATTCTACATCTTCTGGTTGTTTTGATCTTGTACGCGTTGATCTCTGGGCCCTTATAAAAATCCTACCATTGATAATAAGTGTTACTTTCTAACCATGGTGGATGATTATAGTAGATACACCTAGGTGCATTTGCTGCAATTGAAGTCTGAGACTATAGTAGCCATTAACAACTTTATTTCTATGATCAAAACTCAGTTTGGAGTGTTGATAAAGTTTATAAGATCGGATAATGGGACAGAATTCATCAATCATCATCAATGTCCAAATCTCTTTCAATCCCATGCTATTCTATATAAAAAAAGTTTTCCTTATACACACAACAAAAGGGTGTTGTGGAGAGGAAGCATAGACAAATACTAAACATAGAAAGAGCTCTTAAATTCCAATCTCATTTGCCCATCAAATATTAGGGTTTATGTGTGATAGCAACTGTGTATTTAATGAACAGGTTGCCTTCTTCTAGCTGGCAAAAGTTCTTTTGAGCTTCTATTTTCTAGGGAGCCTGAACTTTCCATTTGAGGGTCATAGGATGTTTACGTTACGCCACAGTACTTTCAAATGGGAGACAAATTCTCTGAGAGAGCAAAACCTGTTGTGTTGATGGGATATTCTGAATCTCAGAAGGGGTATTTTCTACTAGACATGGACTCCAAGAAGTTGTTTGTGGGCAGATATGTTAGATTTCAAGAGCAGTTTTCCTTTTGCACTATTACACCAGGTGCAGACTTTAGATATGACTTTGTGCAGACTTCAGATGTGACAAACTTCTTAATTGCAGCAGATAATGATATAATTTAGGAGGATATTTTATCTCTATCATTACCGGGTATAGTTGATAACACTAATTCCAGTGTGATACTAGATGCAGCTATAGACTCTTCCATTGAAGACACCAATAAAACAACAGACTTACCTACTATGGATACGAACTTACTCAACACAGCAACTCTGCTATTCAACTAGAAAACAATCCTCTATTTCATGAAAGAATCAAAATCATTAAGATTGACTACCACTTTGTCAGGGAAAAGATTAAGAGTGCTCTAATTCGGGCTATTCATGTTACTACTCATGATCAAGTTTCTAATCTTCTTACCAAGGGGTTAACTCATGCTCAACATATGCATTTAATAGGCAAGCTTCTTGTGTTGAACATTCTACACCTTGCAGCTTGAGGGGGAGTGTTCTAATATGTAAATACACACTGATGTTCCAATACGTAAATACACACTGGATGCCTAATTATTTAGAGATGTTAAATGCAGTTAGTTTGTTATCAGTTAGCTAGAGGTTGTTAGAGATGATTAGCTTTCAATGAACTGGAAGGAGCTAAAATATTTTCACAAGCTCACTTGCTCTTACTTCATCTATAAATAAATGTCACTACACAATGTACAGTTAGTTTTTCCAGAAGCAATAAAACAGTTCCCTTCTTCTTCCACTGCTCAGTAGTTTCTCTGCATCCATCAATGGATGTAGGAGCTATGGTTTGGATTTTCACAAAGTTTAAAAAGAATCTTTCTTTTCCAACAAGTAAATTACTTTTCCTCTTTAACTTGCGTGCAACGATAAAATTCAAGAAGCCATCTGTATTCACTTGCATTCTCCAAATAGATGTTTAGACTTCTCTCAATCTTATAGAAATAAGAAAAAACACAGTGTTGTACAACTTCATCAACAACGGTTCTGTCTATTCGCTTCAATGTTAAAAACACCATTTTTTGTAAAGTATTACCCAAAATTCATGGTTTGATTGAACAGCCACGATTCTGGACCAAACAGAATGCTTATCCAAGAGTATAGACAACTTTAACTTTAGGTGTGCATGCTCAAATTTTGTTAGCTCCGCCAGTATATTGATTGTTGTAGATTATTTATGTAATCTCAAGGACTTGATTAGTATTCTCGAAAGTACAGGATATTTGGCTAGTAAAAGCTTTTCAGGCATGATGTTTACATTTTCTGAGGTGATTAAATGTGACATCGAAAAGATGTTGCACTTTAAGATTATCATTGTATTCTTCCACCTCAGGAATATTGAAAAAAACCTATCTAGTCTCTAAACTTTGACGAGTATGAAAAGACAGGATTTCAAGTTAATCAATACTAAATGACAAGCCTATTTTGCGTGGTGGATTTGAGATACATTATTTATACAGGTTAACAAAATTTCTTAATATAACAAGCATTAAGGTGAAGCTATCAAATTTTGTTGTGCCTGTAACTTCAAATATTGTAACTTTATCCCCAGTCTTAAAGCTTGCGATACGGATATGACCAAGGAGAAAATTAGCATAGAACTACCCACAATATTAGGCAACATACAATGTTATACCTACTGCATCAATAATCGTATTTCTATTCACTTCAACATCAAAAACATTTTTTTATGACAAGGTAAATTGGACATTAAGCTTGACATGGCAAAATCTTACAACATGTAATTGGAATTTCTTAATTGTTGTTATGAGAAAGTTTGGGTTTGTAGAAAAATGGAAAGAAATCTTATTTGAAGATAGATCTCCGGACTACAAAAGGTCAGTTGTACTGGATAGAAGACTCGAAGAGCTTTAACTTCATAGGTAGTGGTAGCTGAGTTCGTGCTTATCAGAGTTGGTGATAGAGGTACTGGCATTCTTTCGTGTTCTAGAGTTGACTCCATCCCTCTTATTATCAATCTAGATGTCTTTACTTATGTCCAGAGACAAATATTTGTTTAGTTAGTATATCCTGAGTTGTATATATATACTCTCCACTTATGACACCAAATGTTGGGGGTTTTATGGCATTTATTTCTAACTTTTATTACGTTTGTACATGTGTTGACTTGACTTCATTCTAGAAGTCTCGTTTATTCCTTTTTTTAAGATACTTTTTGATGTTTTTTATTTTTTGGGCGATTGGCTTACCTACTAAGGCTGGGTCACATAGATGTCATCGTGACCTCAACTTTTTGGTCGCGAAAGTTTGTAATGCCCAGCATTTTAGACTAGAATGAAAACTATCATTTTTATGCGTAGATGATCCAAAATCCATAAGTCCTATGCAAATTTTTCATGTTAATCAATTATGTAGTGTGGAAAACTATTTGAGCATGAATTGAAATCATAGAGGTTCCTTAACTCAAAGATGAGTTGAAAGATTTCCTATCATTTGAGTTTGAGTGAGCATCGAAACCTGGGTCAACTTTGATTGAGAATAACTCTTTTTATATAAATACTTAGAGTACATCCAACATATCAATTGAAATTTCGTCAAATTATCTTTCCAACAATACTAATTTCGCAAAAATTCGATATCAGAGTAGAAAGTTATGCTCTTTTTACTTCGAAGTGTATGCCAAGCAAAATGCGATGATGAGGCTGACGGATTATCAGCTGTGTGATGGCCCATCAGACTTGGTCATCAGCTAAAGATAGTGAATAGTGAAAACCACCCCAAAATTGATGACCTAGGTGACGACTTATCACCTGTGTGACGGCTCGTCAACCCTAGTCGTCAACTGATACAATTATGCAATTTTTTGGGCTCCTTAGGGGTATTTTGGTCTTTCCCTCACTCCAAAAATCTTTCACATGAATTTAATCACCCCTTAAGCATTATTAATCAATCACTATAAGTTTTATAATATCATAAACTTCCTCTTCACTCTCCTAATAAGATCAAACTAGAGTTTTCTCCCAGAACAAGAAATTCAAGAAAATCAAGCCTTAAGTTCAAGATTTCCAAGGAACGGATCGAGATTTGAGTTCTTCTCTTTAAACTAATTAATTTGAGGTATGCGGGGTTTTCCTAAAATCTCATGGGCATAGAAATCATGATTTTAAGAAAGGGGTTTCGGATTTATGAATACATTCATGTTTTAGAAGTATTGATGATATCGTTTTGACCCTTAGGCCTTCCCCCAAATTGATTTGAAATTATATATATATGTAAGCATGAGTTTTAAGGTTGATGATTGAATTGAGAGCATCACTCATGAAAAATACCTCTCTTATTATGATTTTTCTTTACTTATGATATGGTATGAATTGTTTTGAATGCATCTTGAAAAGCATGCTATGAAATGTCTTGAGTAATGTTATTTTTGGGTTATCATTTTGATTTCAAAAGAGAGGGTTTTTAATTTTGATAAATGTTGAATATGCATTTAATGAAAGAGTGCATGTTTTTTCCAAAAGTACATGACCACCATATGTTTGAAGAATTTTTACATAGTTTTGACTTATGTTTCGGAAAATAAAATATCTTATTCTATCGGTATGTTTTGGTGGTCTAAATTGAGTTTTTGATGAAAGAATCTTGTATGATGCATTATGGCGCAGAAATAGGACTTGCAAGTCTTAGTGTGATGACACCAACTCAGATAATGATATGTTAATTCAGAAAAAAATAGAATGTATGCTTGAAATTAGATTTTTAGATTTTGAAACTCGAATGATGCATGTTTCAGAAAACACTAAAATTGGGCATAAAGAGAGCTTAGGTGGTTCCCCGAAGAAGGCTCGAGTTTAGAAAAATCATTTTCTAAAATCGTGATTTGCCAATTTGGGTATAGTATATTACGCTGGCCTAGTGCCTTATGGCATATCAGACTTAGACCACTCCATCCCTTATGGCACACTTGGGTTAGGGGCTTCCCCGCCAAGTCAATGGCGGATTCTATATAGACCGTGAAATATCAAACTTGTAGGGAGTGCCACATAACTCAGAAGTAATGCGAAGAATAGAATTGCATTAACAGAAAGGTTTTATGTTTTCAAAAATACCCATGTGTTTTGAAAGTATATCTTTCATGATGTTTATGACTAGCTCTCAACTATTTTATTTATAAACAAGCTTTATTTTAGATTTCTTCACATACCAGTATATCTGTATTGACCCCCTACCTTCCAGGTTCTAAGGCACAATCTAGGGGTCCTGATAAGTAGTAGATTCCTTTAGATGGAAGTGTAGAGTCTAGTTGATGAGCCTTTTATATTTTAGAAGGCCTATTTACTTTCAGACATTTATCATTATTTATGGTTTTGGTCTACTGCGGGCCTTGTCCCAGTTTTTAGATAGTTGTTATTTGATCATGTAGTAGCGATTTCGAGCCGGTTTTTAGATGTTGTTAGTTGGTATTGGATTTCATTCTTCATTGTTGAATTGAATCTACAATATGACCATATTTCCATAGTAGATTATATTTCCGTATTTTTTTTATTATATGAATATTGTGCATGATTACTAGAATAGGGCATCCTGGCCTTTATGGTTCGGGATGTCTGTCATGACCAGGCCCTAGTTTGGCTCATGAAAAACTTGGTATCAAAGCACGGTTTATAGTCCCAGGGTGTTTATGAAATTGCATAGGGTAGAGTCCTGTTTATAGATGTGTAGGACGCCATACTTATATGTAGGAGACTACTAGGCGTTTAGGAATGCCTTTTTTTTTCATGTTTTAGTTCGTGCTATAGAGTCAGAATGTTCATCTTCCATACTTTAATTCGTGCCATGGTGTCACCCTTACGAAAGTAAAGATATCCTAATTCCTTCTTTACTTTCATATGCTCAGATATGTCTTATTATTGGGGTGATTCAAGTGCAGAAGTTTAGATTATAAATGGTATGGTCCTTTTTGATGGAGTTATATAAGATTTTAAGATTTTGCAAGGGCTTGAGAAGAGTCCATTAGTGCTTCAGGGTGTATTGATTCTAGTGTGAACTTTGATTCTGATGAAACCATGTTTTTAGCTTGCGGTATTAAGTGTATTCAGTCCCTTTTCAAAAATTTATGTTGCAGATGTCATGCTTAAGGGGGAAGTGTTTGACTTAGATTTTTATTTATACAGAGTAAGTTATGTATTCTTAGATCATTGAATATTGTGTGTCAAGTTTCTGTCTCTTGTAATCTTGTTATCATTGTGTTATTGAAACTAAATGTCTAGTGAAGCTGTGTGGGGATCTTTCGATTCACTAGCATAGCTTCCTTATCATTCATCTCATTTTCTTGTTCAAAAAAACAATTAAAGTCTAGTGAAGCTGTGTCGGCCTATTTTGATTCACTAGCAACTTCTTGTTCATTTTGTTGTTATTGTGTTAGTTAGGACTGGGAGTTTAGAGGCGTAGTGGTAAGAAAAGTTGTAAGGGAGATTTATTGAATATATGTCTGACAGAATCTTTTAGCATGAGATAGAGTTGGTAATGAAGTGATATGTTCTTGTGTGTTAGTTTAGTAGAAAGTAAGGCAGAGAAAGAGTTATTAGTTAAGGTGAATTATTGTTTACTTGAAATATGAAAAGAGCTGTTGACAGTGTTTGTCGTGCAAGAAAATTATAGGTTACTGATGAAGGTACTTAAGGGATGAGTGGTGTTAATTTAGATTCCCTTGAGGTTGCAAGAGGGAGTTTAGTTGGGATTTATAGAGCTATGAACTAAGTTTAGCTGTATAAAAGGGGTAGATAGTAATGATATGTAGAAGGAGGATGTGTTGATGGATTTTAAAAAAGATAGATCATAGGATAGTGATTGATCCTTATTGTTATGAAGTGTTAGCGGATTAATGTTTTCAAATGTTTGGCATGCGAGAAAATTATGTGAAGTTGTAGTTCATTATATCTAGAACTAGACACTAAGTTGTAATAGTAGATGGTGATCAAGCTTGATATAATCAATGATGTGGTGGGTGTTATTGTGTGAAAGTGATCTAGTAGGCTTGAACTGTGTATACAAGAGCTTAAGTTTATTTGATTCGTAATCAAGTCTGATGTTGTAAATATGATGTAGAAGTATGCCCAAGGTGCTATGGGGCTGCATTATTTTAAAGGATCGTTGCATGTTGTGTGGTTAGTAGTACCATTGAGTTGCTCGGTGGAGAAAGACTATAGAGTTATGGAGTTATGTTTAATGATGTTAGGCCTTTTTTGTAGAATCTTAATTCTCATGGTTGAGAAAAATAAGTTTGCATGATGCTGGTAGACTATGATAGAAGTGGTATGGTCCGTCAAAGGTTTGGAGATATCCATGTTTAGTATTAGAAGAATCTAAGTTGGTGAATGTTTAAGCTATTATATGATGACTTTTGGGGAAATAAAAACCTAAGGGTTGAATGTTAGAAGGGGGTATTAGCATTGGTTGTTATACATGAAGATACCGCCTTACAGGGTAAGTTTAGTTTTATGTGTATTATTATATCCCCGACTCTACAGTAAAGTGATTTTAGATTATACCAGAGTAGGTATATAGTGGTTCACAGACTTAGAGTAATTGCTAAATCTAAGGGGGAGACGATAGAACGAGTAACCAAGTCAAGTTTTTAGATGCTAATAAATGTGCCAGTAAGTTGTGGAATTGGCCATAAGAAAGAATGATGATCAATCTATTCTTATTTGAGCAGTTTAATTTAGTTATTCCGACACATAATCATGCTTTATGTTTCAGCTTCATGATCATAGCTTGTGTTTATGCATATGATAAGGAATCCCTCTCCTAGTTCCTTGTATGATGAGTTACCAGTTTGTTCAACAGTCAGAATCACTTTCCGTAAGTTATGAATTAATAAAAAATCAGGTCATGCAGTTCATAACACTTGTGCACATGTGATGCTCTTAACGATCAGTAAAAATTTAGATTTATATCAGGTACGTCCTCAGATTAGATATCTTTAATAAGTCAATTCTGTGAGTGCTCTATTCCTCACACTTTAGTAGGGCATCAAGTTATTCTTAGTACTCCCCTCATGTTCCGAATCCTGATATTCCAATTTTTTAGTGACCTTTTCCCTTAGGTCGAGATAGTGATGATGAATAGTTGTCGAGATGGGAAAGAGTAAACATTTCTTGTTGATGAAAGATGGTTGTGTGCTTATTTGAGTTAAGGCAGTAATTGTGGAGTAACATTGAGGCCAAGTCTTTGATGTATGTCAAGGTTAGTTGAAGTTATATGTGTTATATTTGGAAAAAAATTGTTCTATGCTTGTTTTATGTAAGTATATAAGTTGAAAGAATTTTGGGGTGAAGTTTCGTGTATGGCTTGGTTAGTTGAGGATATTTTATGTATATCATCTGAATTATGCAAGAGAATAGGAATTGTGAAATGTAGGGTGTACTGAATTTATGATTCAGACTAGTACTATGGTATTATGTGGTGTGTCTTGTGATTTTGAGTTAGACTTCAAGATGGTGAGGGGATTTAGTTTAGTTTAGACATTAGTAGATGGAAATATCAGCGGCCATGTGAGGAAAATAAGCGGAATCAATGAGCATGGTGTTTAAGGGGAAAGTATAGTTGAGAGAGTATTTTAGAAGTGTGGCTAATCTTGAAAGTAAGAAATTGCATTGCCTTAGGTTTGGTAATTCTATCCTAGTTTATGAGATACATGTCCATATTTTGTGCTATAGAGTAGTGTCAATGTTGTGATTTCGTAGTTGGATGTCTGGTGTAAATTATGCCCAAGATCCTTGGCTCCGTAATGCTACTAGAACTCCTTTAGAAAGAGTGCTAAAGAGATACTCCAGTTAAGTACGAGTGTCCAGTATAATTTCGTCTGTATATCCAGCAATTCAGTTTAACAGTCAAGCAGAGAAGTTAAAGTGGTTTTCCACCTTTTCACCCAGCCCTACTATCCGAAGTCTCATGCGTATGACCATCCCAAGAGATAATCTAATCCATCCATGTAAATTGTAAATTCAGT
>NC_061121.1:10187371-10238083 GCF_002878395.1 Capsicum annuum
CAAAGTGATGACTCTATTATGATGTTATGAATCTTGGATGGTCATGTGTATATTTTGAATATGATGGGTTGTTGATTTGATATAATATTGACTTGCAAGTCAGGGTATGACAATACCTAGTGATGACATGACCTTAATAGAAAAAGTATTGATCATTTTGAATGTATGGAGCATGATTTTGAAGAACTAAAATTCGGGCTTAAGAGAGATAATTTGTTATCCGAAGAAGTCGTTTGAGTGTAAAGGCTCATTGTTGGAAATCGTAGTTGCTGAGACGGGTATTATCTCGAAAGGGGAATAATGTGGACGTCATCTAAGGGTGATGTCATGGTATATTTGCAAAGAATTATACCAACTTATTAAAATTTCAATTCTTGTGGCACACTTGGATTGGAGGCTTGGCCGCCGAGTCAAGGAAGGATTCCATAGAGCTTATGGAATTACAGATTGTAGGGTGTACCGATTAGCTCAGAAGAGTAACTAACTGTTGAGTCATGATTGCAAGAAAGTTTTTAAAACTCTAAATTAAACCTATGTGTTTTATTTAACTTATATGTAATCTTTTAAAAAATGTTCTCATCTATTTTGTATAAAAACATATTATTTTGAGTTATTTCACATACTAGTACCATTGTATTGACCCGTTATATTTCAGGATCGGAGGCACAGTCCCGAGGTCCCTCTAAGCAGTAGACTTGTTTTTCCGAAGTTATAGTTGGTGAGCCTCCCTTATTTCGGAAGGCCGAATTTATGGTCATTATTAGTTTATTTTTATTCATGGTCCAATTGGGGGCCTTGTCTCATGTAACATCAAAAATTTTTTAGCTAGAAATCTAACTGTCATTCCTACATGTGTAAACTCTAATTCCATGATTCATATTTAAATTAATGTGTCATGATCTTTATCCTAGTGTGTTGTAACAACCCAATACTACCTCCTAGTCATCACACGATTCTTAGCAGCACAAGTGATCCCAAGCTAACCCTTCTACTGGCATAATTCATGATCAACTGAATAAAATACATAAATCTAAATGAAATAAGTAGAAGATAAATATTTTCTGAATCTGGTCAATACAAAACTAAATTAAAATGATTACAAATCTGCTTTTACAAAACAAAACTGGAATCAAATACATTAACTCTACTGACTATCTATGAAGCCTCTACTAGTATTGACTATAGGTAGTCAGTACATGACCCCCAACTATCCCAAATAAGTACAACTGAATAAAGAAAATAAGATACTACTCAAACAAAAGTTGACTCGAGTCCTTGAATCAAAAGAACCCATCACCTGCTTGTAATACCCCTTATTTTCATGCTAGAATTCTAACCGTCGTTCTTACATGACTAAGCTCTAATCAAAATAATTTCCATGTGAATATAAGGTTCATGATCATTATCATAGTCTATGAAGTGATTTAGAGGTGAAAAAGGTTCATAGCAATGACGTAGAACAATGTTGAGCTAAGATCATTTGATTCGTCCACAGTTGATATTTGATTTTATAAGGGTCTACTTTAAACGTGTATAACTTGTTATATACATGAAAATTTTCATCTCAAGGAACCACTAAATTATAGATAATTTAATTATCTTTCCAACGATACCAATTTCTCCAAAATATGATACCTGAGCGAACAGTTACAGCCATGTTCGTGAGAGGCAGTAAGCCGAGCCGATAAGTGAGACGACGCCCTACCTTTTCCGGCCAGTGTAATTTCCTGCAGTCAAGATCCGCATCCAAGATGGGTATTTGGATCATTTCCCACCCTTAAATAGTCCCAATAACATGACATTCATCCTCTAATAATCAAATTATACCATCATTCTCGCAAATTCTCTCAAGAACGCACCTTAGGGTTTCAACCCAATATTCAAGAAACTCACGATTCCACCATGTTTTTTTTTTCAAATTTATTCAAGATTAAAGATCCCTAGACCAAGATCTTTAATAATCTCTCATCATAAGTACGAATAAAGTCCTAAACGCAAGAGTTCATTCAAGTTCCTAATCCAAGGTATGTGGAGTTTGAACAAGAACACCCTTTCGTTCTTGTGCCCAAAAGTTTTAGTTTTTCTTAAAGAATTTTGTATTTCCAAGATGAATTCATATTATTTTGCTATATTTAAAGTTTATGAGATTATGGAATTGTTCAAGTCTTGAATTTCATGATTATCTTGTTTAATTATGATCTAAATTGCGAGTTCATGATATAAATTGCACATTCCTATATTGATATCATATTTTCAAGAATTTCAAAGATTTGTTGTCATGAATTGAGCCTTTTTGTGAAATTTTGAGTCTTTGAGAATGAATTATTGATACTCTTTAAAGTGTTTCAAGAAGAGTACTTATATTTCCATGTTTTTGAGATTTTAAAGCTTTGACGAAAAGTCTAGATTCAAAGAAAAGAATTGAGTTTTGATCTTAATCTATGAAAGAAATCCACATTATTTTGATTTGAGATAAAGGGGAGTATATTTGCCTCCATTACATATTGTTGTCTTGTTTAAGGTGGATTCTCTTAAAGTTATGATCTATGTAAGGGAGCAGTATTTAGCACCGAATTGGGCTTGATTCTGAGGTGTCATGCCCCAGAACTACGAGCAACCATAGGATTTGATTTACCCCAAATGAGTTAATCTAGTGATCACTAAAAGTTAAAGGTTCTACTACGATGGCAAGGATAGAACAACTCTCCCCAATGTGGGCAAAATGTTGGACTCTATGTAGCTCACATCATTTATATCGGTTAGAAGAAAATCCCAAAGTAGTCCCGCACTCTATCTAAGATAAAGGTATATATATTTTGAAACCTATGATTCCTAGATTTCTAAGGTTCTCAAGTGTCAAAATCTTTAAGTTTTCAAAGAAGTTCCTAGTTTTTATGAGATTAAATTGTATGTTTTGAAAGATATTGTATTTAATGCGTTAACTATCCTACAAGTTTGAGAACAAAGAAAGAATGCAGAATTCAGTAACTAAGTATAATTACTCATGATATTTACACTATATGTTTCATTATTCATGATTTATGGGATTTAGATTTCAGATTTATTCCATGTATGTGAATCATTTATATTAGCATGCATGTTTTATAAGCAAATGATGATATTGTTTACTATATGCATACACCACCATATACTCAAGACATCCTCATAGTACTGATCTATATATATGTCTATGTGCTACATTGTCTCATAATATTGGTACAAGTTGTAGCACATATACCATATTCAGTCAATCCGCAGCTTCCAGTAAGTAGGTGATAAGTCCTTATGAATCAAGTGCTTGAGTGAGTTATACATATCGAGAAGTATTGTATTTTCTTTATTCAGTCGTATTAAGTTGGGATAGTTGGGAGTCATGACCCAGCTTCCTATAGTTAGTACTATTAGAGGCTTCGTAGACAGTAATTAGAGTTAATTTATTCACAATTTTAATTTTTTTTTGTAAAAACAGACTCGTAATTTTGTAAATTCAGTTTTATATTGATCAAATTCAGAAAAGAGTTATTTTTCGCTAATTTGTATATATTTATACTTTTTATTCAGTTTCTTATGAGTTATGCTGGTAGAAGGGTTAGCCTGGGGTCACTTGTGACCCTAAGCATCGTGTGACATCTCGGGATCCATTTTTGGGGCATTACAAACTTGGTATCAGAGCACAAAGTTCAAGTGTCCTAAGGTGTCTGTGAAGCGGTGCCTAGTAGAGTCTTATGGAATGGTACGGAGATGTCTGAACTTTCTTTCAAAAGGCTACAGGGCATTTTAGAAAAGTTTCCTTTCCTCCCTACTCTAAATCGTGCAGTAAAGTTGTTCTCTCAGAATCTGCTTTCTATTCGTGTGTTACCCTAAATTTTCCTTATGTACGTATTATTTTTGAGATAGTATAATCAACAAGTTCCAGTTCCTCCCCTGATAATGCTCCTATATTTGCTACCAAAAGTTTTAGAAATTACACAAAGGGTTTGAGAGGAGCTCTCTAGTGTGTTAAGTTCAATAAGTTTAAAGTTATGGCCTCATTCTTATGAGTCATTCAATTAAGACAGAGTAAGATGTGTATTCTTAGATCATTGAATATTGTGTGACAAGTTTCTATCTCTTTTAATGTTTTTATCATTGTGTTATTGAAAACTCAAAGTCTAGTGAAGCCTTGTGAGGCCTATTTTGATTCACTTGTGTAGTTGCTCTGTTATTCATCTCATTTTAGTATTCAAAACACAAAATCAAAGTCTAGTGAAGCCGTGTAAGGCCTATTTTGATTCACTAGCAACTTGTTGTTCATCTTGTTATTCTTGGTTGGAACTGGGGGTTTAGAAGTGTAGTGACAAGAAGGGTGGCAAGGGAAATTTATTGAATATATATATAGCTGAATTTTTTCATATGATTGAGTTAGTAATGATGTGATATATCCTTGTGTGTTAGTTTAGTAGAAGGTAGAGAAGGAGTTATTAGTTAAGGAGAATTGTTGTTTGCTTGAACTATGAAAAGATTTATTGATGATATTTGTTGTGTTAGAAAAGAATAGGTTATTGATTAAAGTACTTGGTGGTGTAGTGTAGTTAATTTAAGCTTCCTTGAAGTTACAAAAAGAGAGTTTAGTTGAAACTTATAGAGCTATGAAAGAAGTTAGGTATATAGACAGGTGAAAAGTAATAATGTGTAAAAGAAGGATATGTTGATGGATTGTAAATAAGATAGGCCATATGATTATGATCGATTATTATTGTTATGAAGTTTTAGCTGACTAGTTTTTTCAGATGTTTGACATGTAAGAATATCATGAGAAGTTGTCATTAATCATTGCTAGAACTAGCCTCCACGGTGCACTGGCTAGCCTAGCTGGGGCAAATTTTCAGCATTCCACTCAATCTCATTAAGGGCAAAAGAGTCTTTTTCCCTCCCCCAATCATCTAAACACAAGATTAAAGCCCATTCAAAGCACATTAGGCATGTTTTCATTCTTTTTTTCTCAAGAAATACCCTAAGAAATCTAAAGCTCCTCCTCCAAGAAGTATAAATCCTCCATTGTTACTCCAAGAATGCTTTAGATTTAGGGGTTCCGTAGATTTATAATGATGGCTTAAAGCTAAGGGGGAGATGATAGGATAAGTAACACAGTCAGACTTCCCAATTTTAGCAGTGATGCTTGTGTAGTGTAGAAACATCAAAAGAATGAGGATGAAGTTTAAACCATTCTTATTTCGGTGTTGGTATTTCATGTATTCCAATATCTAGTCATGCCTTACGTGTCAGTTCAATTATCATAGTTCATGTTCATGCACATAATAGAGAATCATGTATTTTCCCAGTTCCCAGTATGAGGAGTTCCAGATCATTTAGAAGTTGGAATCATATTCCAATATCTAGTCATGCCTTACGTGTCAGTTTAATTAGGTCATGCAGCTCATGACTCGTGTACTCCAGCTTTACAGTATGTTCAGTTCCAATGCTCAGGCAATACTCTTAATGATCAGAAAAATTAATATTTAAATCATGTATGTACTCAGATTATACCGCTTTGATGAGTTCATGATGTTAAATACTCTATTCTTTTGGCTTCAGATGAGTGCCAAAATTATTCTTTGTATGTCTTCATATTTTGGATCCCGATATTCCAACCTTTCAATGACCTTCCCTTTGATCAAGATAGTGATGATGAATGATTGTACAGATAGAAATAAGTAATTATGTCATGTTTAGAGAGATTTTCATATGTTTGTTTTATGTAGGTCTATAAATTGAGGAATATTAAGTTGAAGTTTTGTGTATGCCTTGGTTAGTTAAGAATATCTTAGGTATGTTATCTTAAGCATAGTGAGAGAAATTTGTTCCTGATAGAGGTTTAGAGTATGTTAGTGTTTGCTTAGAAGTACATAGGTGGTTATGAAGATAGTCTTGAATGTCATGTCGGTATGTCAGGGATTGAATTTAGTTGTTAAAGTGATGAGGAAAATCATCCTAGAATGAGTAGTTATGATATTGCTTGAAGTGTTGAGTTAATGGCTCAGATTTGTATTATGGTGTGGAGTTACATGTAGCACCTTGTTCCCAAGGGGAGATAATCTAATACCCCTTATTTTGGTACTAGTATTCTAACCATCATTCTTATGCTATTAAGCTTTAATTAAAATGATGTCCATGTTAATATGAGTTTCATGATCATTATAATAGTCTATGAAGTGTTTTATAGGTGAAAAAGGTTCATAGCAATGACTTAGAACAAAGTTGTGCAAAGATCATTTGATTCGTCCAAAGTTTATATTCGATTTTAAAAGGGTCTAATTTAAACATTTATAACTTGTTATATACATGAAATTTATCATCTCAAAGACCCACCAAATTATAGATAATCGAATTAGCTTTCCAATGATACCAATTTTTCCAAAATCTGATACCTGAGCGTAAAGTTACAACTATTTTCGTGAGAGGCAGTAAGCCGAGGCAGTAAGCAGGGCGACGCCCTGCCTATTCCGGCCAGTGTAATTTCCTGCAGTCAAGATCTATGTCCAACAAAGGTATTTGGGTCATTTACCACCCTTAAATGGCCCCAATAACACGATTTTCAGCATCTAATAACCAAATTATACCCTCATTCTCTCAAATTCTCTCAAGAACCCACCTTAGGGTTCCAAATCAATATTCAAGAAACTCAAGATTCCACCATGTTTTTTTCAAGTTGATTCAAGATTCAAGATCCCTAGACCAAGATCTTTCAGAATCTCTCATCAGAAGTACGAATAAAGTCCCAAAAGCAAGAGTCCATTCATGTTCCTAATCAAAGGTATGTGAGGTTTGAGCAAGAACACCCTTTCGTTCTTGTGCCCAAAAGTTTTAGTTTTTCTTAAAGAATTTCATATTTCTAAGACGAATTCATATTGTTTTGCTATATTTCAAGTTTATGAGATTATGGAATTGTTTAAGTCTTGAATTGCATGATTATCTTGTTTAAATATGATCAAAATTGAGATTTCATGATATAAATTCCATATTCCTATATTGATATCATATTTTCAAGAATTTTCAAGATTTGTTGTCATGAATTGAGCCTTATTGTGAAATTTTGAGTCATTGGGAATGAATTATTGATACTCTTTAAAGTATTTCAAGAAGAGTACTTATAATTCCATGTTGTTGAGATTTTAAAACTTTGATGAAAAGTCTAGTTTCCAAGCAAAGAATTGAGTTTTGATCTTAAGCTAAGAAAGAAATCCACAATATTTTGATTTGAGATAAAGGGGAGTATATTGGCTTCCATGACATATTGTTGAGTTGTTTAAGGTGGATTTTCTTAATGTTTTGAGCTAAGTAAGGGAGTAGTATTTAGCACCAAGTTGGGCTTGATTCCAAGGTCTCATGCCCCAGAACTACGAGCCACCAAAAGATTTGATTTACCCCAAGTGGGTAAGCTAGATATCACTAAAAGGTAAAGGTTCTACTCCGATGGAAAGGATATAATAGCTCTCCCAAACGTGGGCAAGACTTGGACTCCATGTAGCTCACATGGTTTATGTCAGTTAGAAGTAACTCACAAAGTAGTCCCCCACTCTATCTAAGATAAAGGTGTATGTATTTTGAAAACTATGATTCCAAGATTTCTAAGGTTCTCAAGTGTCAAAATCTTTAAGTTTCCAAAGAAGTTCCAAGTTTTTATGAGATTAAAGTGTATGTTCTGAAAGATGTTATTTTTAAAACTTTAACTATCCTACAAGTTTTAGATCAAAGAAAGAATACAGAATTTAGAAACTATGTATAATATCTCACAAGATTTAAAATATATGTTTCATTATTCATCATTTATGGGATTTAGATTTCAGATTTATTCCAACTATATGAGTCATTTATATTAGCATACATGTTTTATAAGAAAATGGTGATATTGTTTACTATATGCATACACCCCTCTATACTAAGTACATCCTCAAAGTACTAATCCAAATATATGTCTATGTGCTATATTGTCTCATAATGTAGGTATAAGTTGTAGCACATATATCATATTCAGTCGGTCCGCAGCTTCTAGTAGCAGGTGATGAGTCCTTATGATTCAAGGGCTTGAGTGAGTTATACATTCTGAGACGTATTAAATTTTCTATATTCAGTCTTATTGAGTTGGGATAGTTGGGAGTTATGGCCCGGCTACCTATTATCGATACTATTAGAGGCTTCGTAGACTGTCCTTAGAGCTAATGTATTCATAGTTTCTGTTTACTTTTGTAAAAGTAGAGTTGTAATCTTATAAATTCAGTTTTATGTTGATCAGATTCAGAAAAGAGTTATTTTCTGCTTATTTGTATGGATTTATACTTTTTATTCGGTTGCTTATGTGTTATGAAAGTAGAAGGGTTAGTTTGGGGTCACTTGTGACCCTAAGCATTGTATGACATCTCTGGACCCATTTTTGAGGCGTTACAAACTTGGTATCAGAGCATAGAGTTCAAGTGTCCTAGTGTGTCTAGTAGAGTCCTATGGAATGGTAAAAAGATGTCTGTACTTTTCTTTGAGAGGCTACAGGGAATTTAAGAAAAGTTTGCTTTCTTTCCCACTCTAGAACGTGCAGTAAAGTTGTTCTCTCAGAATCTCCTTTGTATTCATGTGTTACCCTAAATTTTCCTCATCTACAGATTATTCTTTAGATAGCATGATCAACAAGTTCCAGTTCCTCCCTAGATAATGCTCCTATATTTGCTAACAGATGTTTCAAAAGCTACATAAAGGGTTTGAGAGGAGCTCTCTAGTATGTTAATTGCATTAGTTGAAAGTTATGTCCTCATTCTTATGAGTCATTCAATTAAGACAGAGTAAGATGTGTATTCTTAGATCATTGATTATTGTGTGTCAAGTTTCTATCTCTTTTAATCTTTTTATGATTGTGTTATTGAAAACTCAAAGTATAGTGAAGCCATGTGAGGCCTACTTCTATTCACTAGCATAGTTGCTCTATTATTCATCTCATTTTTTTGTCCAAAACACAAAATCAAAGTGTGGTCAAGTCGTGTGAGGCCTATTTCTATTCACTAGCAACTTGTTGTTCATCTTGTTGTTCATGTGTTGGTTGTAATTGGGGGTTTAGAAGTGTAATGACAAAATGGGTAGCAAGGACGATTTATTGAATATATATATAGTTGAATTTTTTCATATGAGTGAGTTAGTAATGAAGTAATATATCCTTGTGTGTTAGTTTAGTAGAAGGTAGAGAAAGAATTATTAGTTAAAGAGAATTGTTGTTTGCTTGAAGTATGAAAAGATTTATTAATAATATTTGTTGTGTTAGAAAAGTATAGGTTATTGATGAAAGTACTTGCTAGTTGAGTTTTGTTAATTTAAGCTTCCTTGAAGTTACAAAAAGGGAGTTTAGTTGAATCTTATAGAGATATGAAAGAAGTTAGGTATATAGATGGGTGAACAGTAATAGTGTGTAGAAGAAGGATGTGTTGATGGATTGTAAATAAGATAGGTGATGTGTTAGATAATGCTAACACATTTGAGGCTTTTAACATTGAATAATTGGGACGTTTTAAGCAACTTTTGTAGATTTGAATTTTTTATCTTTGATTTTGCAGTAGAAGCTAAGATGCTAGAGAACCAATGAGGATGGGAGCAAAAGAGTTGAAATCTGAAGTAAATAAAGGAGAAGTATGGCTGATGACATTTCTGATAAGTCGTCAGCCCTATGATAAGCTATCAGTTTCATCGTCAGCCTTAGACAGAGAATAGACCTGAGCTGAGAGTTGTGATGACATTTTGTGATAAGCCGTCAAGGAGCTGATAAGTCATTAAAATTGCTGCCAGCCTAAGGCAGAACAAGAGTGTTGTGGTAGAGACTTGAATACATTTTTGATAAATCGTCAAGAAGTCGATAGGACATCACAGTTTGTCATCAGCCTAAGGTAGCAAGTATCAAAAGCAAAGAGGAGCTGACGACATTTGTGATAAGTCATTAGCCTCCTAATAGGTTGTCATGAATGTCGTCACCTGTCTGAGAAATTGCTGAACTTTGTTATTTTGTTTTCATAATTAAGGTGAACTATTTAAAGCATTGTTTAGCATTTTCTAAGGGAGTTCCAAAATTGAGTTTTGAGACACGTATTTTGATATTTTCTCCCTCTAGTTTCTTGACTTAAACAAGCAATTATTTTTAAGAGATTATCATCATTATTTTGGGATTACTATTGTGATCTAATCTGAGAATCTCTAGTTTCTATTCATCTTGTGGTAAGTTTATCTTTCAAATCATGAATACAACTAGTTGTTTCAATTCTTACATCATGAGTGGATAAATTCCTTTAACCTGAATTATGGGATCTAGGGTTAAGTCTTGATAAGGTGCTATGTATTCAATATTCGAAAGGTAGTAGGACTCCTTGATAATTCTGAGGCTTTAATTATCGTCTATTGGTTGCAAACGATAGATAACACCTGCTTTGATTAACCTGAGGTAAAATCTGTTCATGAATAATAATTGCCTAAGTTCGAGAGGATTAGGTAATTAAATATTTAAGTAGGTTGAGAGACATTTAGGCATAACTTCAATAAAGATAAATTGTTGTGCTACCTACTGTGAGAATCTTGAACCACCATTAGTATTGTCAGGTACCAAAACCCCTAGTGAACATAATTCTTGTTTTTCCATAAACTCTTGAGTACGAACACATAAACTAAAGTGACCAACAATTACTTGCTAAACTAAAAAACCCTATTTCAGGAAATATCCAACTATTAGTTGATAAAATTGCAAGCGACTTAAGTTCACACCATATTCCCTATGGGATTCGACCCCAACCTAGTTGGGTTTATAGACAAAAATCTATTACATTCTCATTAGAGAGGTGTAGTTTGAGCATTATCATTAAGCCATATGATTATGATCGATTATTGTTGTTATGAAGTGTTAGCGGACTAGTGTTTTCAAATGTTTGACATGTAAGAATATCGTGAGAAGTTGTTGTTAATCATAGCTAGAACTAGACACTTAGTTTGAATATTAGATGATGAGAAAGGTGGATATAATGATTGATGTGTTTGTGAGTGTTAGCTTTATGGAAGCGATCTACTAGGCTTGAATAGTGTATCACAATTTAGTACAATATTGCAAGTATGATGTAAAGGTGTGCCCAAGGTGATATGGAGCTTCATTATTTTCAAAATTTGTTAAGTGTTGTGTGGTTAGTTGTACTCTTGAATTGATAAGTATAAACGAGGCGATGTGGTATATGAGGTTCTTGTTGGTTAGCTTATAGGTTATAGGTTGATGATGTTGGGTATGCTGGTGTAAGTTTAGAGACGTGATATTAGTAGACAATGAAAGAAGCATTAGCAGAGAGTTTTACACTTTCAGGTGTAGTTTATTGGGTAAAGTTCTACTTTTTACGTGTATAGTAAGACCCCGAAAAGTTCCATCATTGTCTAAGACCTTTAGAGAATGTCAAGAGAGGTATCACACTTAGAAAATTTGGCTAAGTATTGGGACTTACTCATTTTTAGGACCTTCAAATTTTGAGGAATTTATTTCCGACCTTCCCAACATCTGTTTGCTGATTTTTTTTTATGATTCACGATGGGGAAAGAGTACATCTCGGGTGAGTTTTGAAATTTTTGGATGAGTGTAAGGGAGTGTTTGGGGTAGCAAAATAGTAAGTCGGGGAGATTAGCCCACGACGCCTTTCTTGGTCCGGTGCTTGGGGGTCACCGCGATGTGCATTGCGGTGCCCTTCTTAGTTCGGCGGACTATCCTCTGTGGCGCCTTGGCTAGTTTGGCTGGGGCAAATTTTCAGCATTCCACTGTATCTCATTAAGGGAAAAAGAGTCTTTTTCCCACCTCTAATCTAAGCACATTAGGTATGTTTTCATTACTTTTCTCTCAATCAATACCCTAAGAGCTCAAAATTTCCTCCTCCAAGAAGTACAAATCGTCCATTGTTACTCCAAGAAAGCTTTGTATTGAGGGGTTCTACAGATTTATAATGATGGATGAAAGCTAAGGAGGAGATGATAGAATAATTAACAAAGTTAGACTTCCCGATTTTAGTAGTGATGCCAGTGTATTGTAGAAACATGAAGAGAGTGGGGATAGGGATTAACCCATTCTTATTTTGGTGTTGGTATTTTTGCTATTCCAATATCTACTCATGCCGTATGTGTTAGTTCAATGATCATATTTCATGTTCACTCACATAATAGAGAATCATGTATTTTCTCAGTTCCTAGTATGAGGAGTTCAAGAGCATTCAAAAGATAGAATCATATTCCATGAGTTATGAACTCCAACTTTAGGTTATGCAGCTCATGACTGATGTACTCCAACTTTACAGTATGTTCAGTTCCAGTGCTCAGGCAATACTCTTAATGATCAATGAAATTAAGATTTATATCATGCATGTACTCATATTATACCTCTTTGATGAGTTCACAATGTTAAATACTCTATTCCTCTGGCCTCAAATGAGTGCCCAAATTATACTTTCTATCCCTTCATATTTCGGATCTCGATATTCCAACCTTTCAGTGACTTTCCCTTAAATCAAGATAGTGATGATGAATGATTGTACATATAGAAATAAGTAATTGTCATGTTGGGAGAGATTTTTGTATGTTTGTTTTATGTAGGTCTATAAATTGAGGAATATTGAGTTGAAGTTTTGTGTATGACTTGGTCAGTTAAGAATATTTTCGGTGTGTCTTCTTAGGTATAGTTAAAGAAAACTGTTTCTTATATAGGTTTAGAGAATATGAGTGTTTGCTTAGAAGTACATAGGTGGTTGTGAAGAGAGGCTTGAATGTTATGTCGGTATGTAATAGGTTGAATTTAGTTGTTAAAGTGCTGAGGAAAATCATCTTAGAGTGAGTAGTTATAATAGTGCTCGGAGTGTTGAATTCATGGATCAGATTTGTATTATGGTGTGGAGTTATGTGTGGCACCTTGTGGTTTTGAGTTAGGCCTTACCTTTATAAAGGGAACTGGTTCAGTTTAGACTTTAGCAGACAGATTTATGAATGCCATATGAAAAATTTAAATTGAATCAAGCGAGTGTGATATTTTAGAGGAATAGTATAGTTGATGGAAGTATTCGAGAAGTGTTGATAAGCCTGGAAGTAAGAAGTTCTATTGCCAAAATCTTGGTAATTCTATCCTAGTTTGTGAGTTATATGTCTATACTCCATGATATAGAGTAGTTGTGATTCCTTAGTCAGATGTCTTTTTTAGATCATGCCCAACATTCTTTACTCCCTAATGTTACTAGAAATTCTTTAGAAAGAGTCTTGAAGAGATACTCCAGTTAAGTATAAGTTTCAAGTATAATTCAATCCGTATAGCCAGTATTTTAGTTTTTCAGTCAGGCAGACAAAGTCCTGTGGTTTTCCACCCTTTCACCCAGTCCTGCTATTCGAAGTCTCATATGTATGACCATTCGAAGATATAATCTATTCCATCCATGTAAATTGCAAATTCAGTTCAGTTCCTGCATCACATACTATTTCAGATATTTAGTGATAACTCAGTTCATAAATGTTCAGTGCATAATCTCAATTTTCCAAGTATTTTAGCTTATAAAGTTTAATACCCTTGTATAATATAAGTCTTGTTGTCTCATTATTTGTACTTGAATCAATTATCACTTCTCAATTCAATATGTATGATTGGATCATGAGCACTTCGAGTGAATCCTAAGCTCTTAGCATGAATAATCCCCTTAAAGCAACTAAAGTCAAGTCAACTCAGAATTCAGTTTCATGATAGAATTTTAAATCTTTCATCTCGGTTATATCCTTTCTTAGAATCCATATCATTCCCATGTTATTCCATATCTTTAAGGTTTCAACAAGTTCCTATCAACATTCGAGGACAAATGTTCCTAAGGGGGAGATAATGTAATACCCCTTATTTTTGTGCTAGAATTCTAACTGCCGTTCTTATACAACTAAGCTCTAATCCAAATGATTTTCATGTGAATATAAGTTTCATGATCATTATCATATTCTGTGAAGTGGTTTAGAGGTGAAAACTGTTCATAGCAGTGACTTAGAACAAAGTTGAGCTAAGATCATTTGATTCGTCCGAAGTTGATAACTGATTTTGCTATGGTCTAATCTAAACGTGGATAACTTGTTATGTACATGAAATTTTTCATCTGAAAGACCCACCGAATTGTATATAATTTCATTAGCTTTCCAACGATACCAATTTCTCCATAATCCATACCTGTGCAAAAATTTACAGCCATTTTAGTGAGAGGCAATAATCCGTGGTGATAAGGGAGGCGATGCCTAGCCTATTTCAGCTAGTGAAATTTCCTGCAGTCAAGCTATAAGACCCCATAAAATTCTATGTCTAACGTTCATCTCCTCGAGCTCTACAAGCTCCATCACTTAGAAAATTATGTTAAGTAATCAACACTTTGTCTTATCAGTTTTATTCAGATTCAGTCTGTCATATTATCAATACATAGACTCGGAAATCATGTTATCACGTTGTTAGTTACAGTTACATATTCATGCATGTACTCTCACGTTCATGTTATATAGTCAGTTAGCATTAGCCATGTATGTGAACCCTTTCATACAGCCTACCTCCCATGTATACTCAGTACATTGCATTGTACAGACGCATTTGCGCTATGGTTCTTTCTTTTTACGTTACACCATAGGTTCAGAGACACGAGTTCCAGATCAGCAGTAGATTCCATCCTAAGCAGTTAGAGTAGAAGTGAGTCCTTATCCTTCGAGGACATGATTATTTCTTTATGATCTCATTTGTCAGTTCATTAGACGGAGTTAGTTGGGGACTTGTCCCATCAACTCTTTATTCAGATTATTCAGAAAGTAGAGGCTTTCAGACTAGATACGAATTATCATGTTTCAGATTTTAGTTTTGTTTTTGGGCATTCTATTACCCACACATATGTTATGCTATTCAGTTACATTCAGTATTGAACCTTATGTTCTTTTAGTGCATGTTTCCACATCATTGTATTATCTTTTATAGTATAAAAGTACAGATATCAGTCATGGGTTAGCTTGTGGTCCTTCAGGGTTATAAGCATCGTGTAGCATTCTTGTTCAGCAAATTGGGGTGTTACAAACTTGGTATCAGAGCCTAAGGTTCAATAGAGTCCTAGGGAGTCTGAAAGCCGCATCTAGTAGAGTCTTGTACATGGGTCTATTGCATGCCACATTTATGTGTAAGAGGCTATGAGATGTTTTAGGAATAGTTTCCCTTCTTTCAGTATCCATGTCATGCTAGTGAGCGTAATCAAAAGTCAGTCTCTCAGTCTAATCTGCTTCTTCTCTTTATTTCAGAATATGCCTCCTAATAGATGAAATCAGTCATCCCCTCAGCCTGAAGAACCATTGGGCGATCATGTTTCTCATGTGAAGTTCAAGACCATATTTACCACTCTTTCTCAGTCAGTGCCACCAGTTATTCCGGCCAACCCAATGGCCAACTCAACCGCAGCTAGGATTCACGAATTCACCCGAATGAATTCTCCAATCTTCCTTGGGTCTATGGTAGATGAAGACCCTAAAAAATTCATTGATCAAGTTCAGAAAGTGACTGACATCAAGGGTGTCACTATTATTCAGAGTGCTGAGCTAGCTGTATATCAGTTACAGGATGTGGCTCATGCTTGGTTCAAATAGTGGAAGTCCAAAAGATCAGATGATGCAGGTCCTATAGTGTCACGACCCAAACTAGGACTTGGCCGTGATGAATATACCAAACTATAAAGGCCCAAAATGCCCTTCTCTATTTGGTAATCATGCACAACATTCATATAATAAAAGAAGATGCAGAAACCTAATTTTCTTCAGAAACATGGTCAATTCTGAATTCAACATAAGTATGGAAACTGTAAATCAACTACATCTAAATAACATCTGAGTGAGTGTGCGAAATCTCTACTACATGAAAATCTAACAATTGTTTGAAACTGGGACAAGGCCCCCTGTAGACCAAAATTGAAATAAGTGATATAATCTGAAAAGAAAGGCCATCCAGAATAGAGAAGGCTCACCACTGCAAAATCTGATCAGCTGTCTGAATTATCTATTTCTTCTCTGGACCCTAGATTGAGTCTCAAAACCTGAGAGGTAGGGAGAGGGGGTCAATATAGATGTACTGGTATACAGAGCACATCCAAAATAATCATTTGTAAATCAACAGATATGAGAACAATTTAAAATAGCTCATAAGTATATCATGTAGTAAGAATTCACATGGGCATTTTAAAGACTCTGTAAAAAAAAACATCTCAACTCTGAGAAATCTGTGTTACTTCTACGCTAGGTTGTATACCCTACAACTCTGAAAAATTCCATGCGCTATATGGAAACTACTATTAACTCGGCAACAAAGCCCCCAACGTAAGTGTGCCACCAGGGTCGGAGTCTTTAAATCTACTATGCTACACGGCCATTGCCAGTGTACAATAATAATCTTCCCGTATCGGCAAATACGGTTTCAGGCTAAGAGTTTCTTGAACTCGAGCCTTCTTCGAGTAACCACCTAACCCTCTTTAAGCCCCTTTTTAAAATCTATTAAAACATGCAGTTTTGGAAAACATACTCTGAAAACATGCTCTGAAAACATAATCTGTTATGGCATAAATACATATGGTATCGTCATACCATTGACTTGCAAGTCACATCTTTGAGCCATTATTAGTCTATCATAAATCTCTGTATTCAAAACATAAGTTTTGAGACCAGCATTACAATAATTCAATTCAATGAATCCCTTTTTTTTTTGAAACCTCATGTAGACACATGCAATTCTTTCCCGTACATACAAGAACATATTCAACTATTCCAAATCATGTTCAAATGCTAGGATATTGAAAAAACATCTTTCAAATAACAAAACCATAATCTTTAATTCAATACAAGAGAGGGAGTTCATAATTTATGCTCTCACAAATCTTAAATCTCAAATTCATACATATATATATATGTAAATCAATTTAGGAGAAATGACCAAAAGGCCAAAGCAATAGTAGTATTGAAACTTTCGAAATGCATAATCATTAATATAGTTTTCAAAACCCCCATAAAATACATTCGTCAAAGCCTTTAATTCATGCTTTAACAATTTCAAGCCCATGTAGTTTTTTAGGATAAACCCCACGTACCTCAATTAAGAAGAATAAGGGATGATCCTTGAAGCCTACAGTTTGAGGATTCCAAATCTTCAGTCAATTTTGAAAACCCACGGTTGAATCTTGAGTTTCTTGGAGGAGAAGTATATGAACTAGGGTTTTTGTTTTGAGGAATATCTTGAGAATGTCATATATTCTGCTTGTAGAGGTATTAATCTACTATTTGGATGTTTTAAGAGGCTTGGAAAAGTCCAAATTACCCTTATTAACTTTAGAACAAAGTTGGAAAAAATTAAACTGGGATCCCAATTTTATGGACTACCGCGACGCGCCACTATCGTGGTGGCTCACTGGAAATTGATGAGTGGAAAACTGGGATCCTCCGCGCGTGCCAGTATCGCAATGTCCCACTGGAATTTCACAATTGTTAATTAAACCCTCTCCTCGGCACGCTAAACACTAGAATGATGATGTTTTATGACTAGAACATAAAATATCCATAACTTCTTCACCATGTGTCAGTTTTGGACGAATCTTATATTGACGGAAAGCTTATTTAGTCATCTATATAATGAAAAGTTAAAGACTAAGGGATTAGACTACAAAATAAGTATAAATAATTCTAGGAGACAATGCTTGATATTTTTGGGACAAAATTTAGCTAAGAAAAATTTTGGTACGTTACTATATCCACCCCTAGGGAACATTCATCCCCTAATGTTGATGCGGGATATAGTTAAGTCTAATTTCAAGAATACTAAGGCATAGAAAGAATAAGGCAAGGATTGTGCCTTCAATTTCTTCATCCATTAGATAAAAAAGGTTTGGGTATCTAGCTCTCATGTCAACTTCTGATTCCCAAGTTTCTTCTTCAAATTTTTGGTTTTTCCACAACACTTTAACAGAGGCTATCTCTTTGTTCCTCAATCTTCTAACATGGAAATTCAAAATCTCCATAGATTCTTCTTCATATGATAAGGAGTCTATCAATTTGATTTCATGGACAGGCAATAAAAAAGAATGGTCTCCAATACACTTCTTCAACATATATATATGAAATACCGGATGAACAGAACCCAAACTTGCAGGCAACTCTAACTCATATTTAACTCCACTTATCCTTCTCACAATCTAGTATTGTCGTATCAAGTGAGGACTTAGCTTACCTTTCTTGCTAAGTCGTATGACTCCCTTCATGGAAGAAACCTTGAGAAACACCCAATCTCCAACCTCACACTCTAGATCATTTCTCTTAACATCGGCTCAGGACTTTTGACTACTCTGAGCTTCCTTAAGTCGTTCTCTAATGACTTTCACATCCTCTATTACTTGATGAACAAGATCAGGCCCAAATATCTGTCTCAGCTACTTCATACCACCCTCTTGGTGACCTACATCTTCTCCCAAACAATGCCTCAAATGGTTCCATCTTAATACTTTAATGGAAACTATTATTATATGCGAAATCTATCAATGGAAAGTGCTCTACCCAACTACCTTTAAAATCAATCACGCAGGCCCTCAACATATTCTCAAGGGTTCAGATGGTGCGCTCAACTTGGCCATCTATCTGAGGGTGGAAAGTCATGCTCAAATACACTTGGGTACCTAAACCCTTTTGAAATAATCTTCAAAACTATAAAGAAAACTATGTACCTCTATCAGATATGATGGATAGAGGTGCCCCATGCAAACGAACTATTTCTGCCATAAATAGCTTGGCATACTACTCTCCCAAATAATTTGTCCTGACAGGTAGAAAGTAAGCTGACTGGGTCAACATATCTACAATCAACCAAATGGAATAATACTGGTTCCAGGACCTCAGAATTCCTATAATGAAGTCTATATTAATCATCTCCCACTTCCACAAAGGCGAAGCTATCTCTTGAGAAGAACCACCTAGCCTCAAATGTTCCACTTTAACTTGTTGACAATTCAAACACTTGGCAACATAGTCAGCCACATCATGCTTCATATTATTCCACCAATAAATGGTTTTCAAATCCTGATACATCTTAGTAGAGTCAGGGTGAACAACATACCTTGATGTGTGAGCTTCGTCAAGGATTCTTTTCCTCAGACCATCTACATCTGGCACACACAACCTACCCTGGTATCTCAAAATACCATCACCACCAATTTTAAATGACATTATATTTTGTTGACCTATATCTTTCTCTATCTGCATCAGGATGGGGTGTTCAACCTACTTTTCTTTAACTTCTGCACGAAGGGAATATTTAGCTATCTCATGAACAACCACAACTCCATCCTTGGAATCTAAAATTTGCACTCCTAGATTTACAAGTCGATGAATATCCTTCACCATCTCCCTTTTTTCTTCCTCAACATGAGAAAGACTGCCCATAGACAACCTGCTGAGGGTATCGGCTACCATATTTACCTTGCCTGTATGATAGTGCAGGTGCATATCATAGTCTTTTAAAAGTTCCAACAACTTCCTCTGCTTAAGATTCAATTCTTTCTGTGATAAAACATACTGTAAACTCTTGTGATCAATAAATATATCAACGTGTACCCCATACAAATAGTGCCGCCAGTTATTATGTACAAAAAGCACAACCGCTAACTCCAAGTCATGAGTAGGGTAGTTCCGCTCATGCACCTTCAACTCCCTAGATGCATAAGCTACTACCTTATCGTTTTGCATAAGAACACACCCAAGTCCCACTCAAGATGCATCATTGTATACAACAAAACCTTCTGTACTCTCCAAAAGAGTCAGAACAGGATTAGTTTTCAACTTGTCTTTCAACTTCTCAAAACTATTTTCACAAGAGTCAGACCACAAAAACTTCACCTTTTTCTGAGTCAACTTAGTAAGTGGTGAAGCTATGGAAGAAAAAATCTCGATGAATCTTCTTTAATAACCCGCCAAACCCAAGAAGCTCTGAATGTCGATTGGAATTGTAGGTCTGGGCCATTTTCTCACTGCCTCAATCTTTTGGGATCAACCTTAATCTCCTCACTAGACACAACATGCCCCATGAACACAATACAATTTAACCAAAATTCAAACTTGGAAAATTTTTCATACAATCTATGATCTTTAAGGGTTTGAAGGATGTTTTAGAGGTGATTGGCATGGTCCTCCTTGCTCTTCGAATATACCAAAATTTCATCAATGAATACAATGAAAAATAGATCCAGAAACTGATGGAAACCCCTATACATTAGATCCATGAAAGCTGCAGGGGCTTTAGTTAACCTGAAAGACATGTCTAAGAATTCATAATGGCCGTATCTAGTTTAGAAAGCTATTTTGGGAATATCTGACTCTCTAACTTTCAACTGGTCATATCCCGAATGAATGTCTATCTTTGAAAAACATTTAGCACCCTGAAGTTGATCAAAAAGATCATAAATCCTAGCAAGGGGATATTTATTTTTAATCATGACTTTATTCAACTGGCGGTAATCTATAAAAATATGAAGGAAACCATCTTTTTTATGCATGAAAAGTACAGATGCACCCTAGGGAGACACACTGAGGTGGATAAAAACTTTATCTAGAAGATTTGATAGCTGTTCCTTCAACTCTTTTAGCTCTGCAGGAACCATCCTATGTGAAAGAATATAAATAGGATAGGTATCTGAAACTAAATCAATACCAAAATCTATCTCTCTATTAGGTGGTATTCTTGGGAGATCATCTAAAAAGACTTCTGAAAATTTATTCACTATGGGGATAAACTGAAGAGTAAGACTTTTGGCACTAGAACCTTTAACCCGAATAAGATGATACAAGAAACCTTTGGAAATAAGTTTACGGGCCCTGAGATAAGATATGAAATGCCCTCTAAGTGCTATAGAATGTCCCTCCCATTCTATCACCAACTCCTTTAGAAAAGAAAAGATGACTCTCGGGTTCTACAATTCAAGGTGGCATAGCACGAATAGAGCTAGTCCATCCCTAAGATGGCATCAAAATCGACCATATCAAGTTCAATGAGATCTGCCTTAGTATCCCGGCTGAAAATAGACACAACACAATTTTTATACACTCTCTTAGCCACAACAAAATCTCCCATTAGGGTGGAAACTAAAAATGTTTCAGTAATCACATCAGGCTCAAACCCAAGACCAACAGCGACGTATAGGGTCACATAAGACAAGGTAGACCCAGGATCAAGTAATACATACACAACATGTGAAAAGATTTCCTACGTACCGGTGACTACATCTGATGAGGTCTCTGCCTCCTAGTAGTTGGTCAAATCATACAACCGGTTCCGAAAATTTTTGGTAGCTGAAGTGGCACCCTTCTGAGGTAGTGGTGCAGATGAATTCGCCTACGACTTTGCTCCTCCAATATTACTCTTTGCTGGTGCACAGTGTCTCTGGATATAGCCTAGCTGGCCGCATGAATAACACACCAAAGTACCAAACTGACATCTCCCTAGATGATTCCTCTCACATGTCCCATAGCGCGGATAGAACTGATGGGTCTGGGATATACTTCCCTGTGACTACATACAATGCATCCTCAACCCCTTACTCGACTGAAAATTCTAGGTACACTGCTCAGTTGTGGGTCTGGACACTGGAGCACTAGCTGCCGAATGTGCATTACCCCAATTCTTTTTCTTTCTCAATTTGCCGCCCCAATTACCACTCTGCTACTGACTATGACCCTGGTCTGTCGCTCTAGCTCTCTTTGTTTGCTTGTTTTTTTCCCTAGATTCGACTATCTTCTTCTTTTACTTCTTCTCCATAACTTGCTGAATATGGACTGATAGTCTAGCAAACTCCATACCCTATTCAGTATAGTTCCCTGACACTCAAGCACTAGATCATCTGAAATGCTGGAAGCAAACTTCCTCATTTAGGACCTCATACTACTATTCATCTCAGGATTATAACGGGCCAGCTGGTTAAACATTAAAGTATACTCCTGAACACTCATCTTACCCTTATTAAGGTTTATGAACTCATCTACTTTGGCTCCTCTTAGCTCCAGAGAAAAGAATCGGTCAAGAAAAGCTTCCACAAACTCATTCCAAACTGTGGGATTAGCGTTCTCACCCTTCGTATCTTTACACTTGTTGTACCATTGGTTCACTCCATCATTTAGCTAGTATGCTGCTTGCTCAACACCCTCCACCTGATCAACATATATTACTTTGAAAATATTCTCTATTTCGTCTATGAACTCCTGTGGTTACTCTTCTACCTTAGTGCCAGAGAACTTTGGTGGGTTCATTCTCATGAACCGGCCCACACTAGTTACTTCAGAAGTAACAGAAGCAAACCCAGTATCTTCCGACCTTTGAGGCTGTGCAGCTACTAGCTGTGCAAGTATGTGAATAGATTTTCTGAATTCAACATTAGAAATATCTCCTTCATGAGGCTGAGTGTGATTGGCCCCCGTTCGAGGAGCTCTGGGAGGGCTGGCTGGTACAAGAGGTACTCCTAGAGTAGGAACTGTGGTATGAGCATTGTTACGGGTCTGCATCCCATAGGTGGTATGGACTTCATCATCATGAGCATTAACGTTGGTGCGACGGGGAGGCATCGCCGATTTTTTGAAATTGAAGAGGTCATTAATTAGGGGACAGATTATACTCTGAAGCACAAACTAAATCAGAAAGAGGAGAAATATTCTTAAACTCCTAGTAGCCTCCTGCTTATAAGTGTGGTGTGCTACACACCCATAAACAAGACTCTACCTAATGTGATTTTGCAGATACCCTAGGACCATGAACTGTGCTCTGATACCAAGTTTGTCACAAACTAAACTAAGGCCTGGCCATGATGGACATTCTGAACCATGAAGGCCTGAAATTCCCTTCTCTATCAGGTAATCATGCTCAACATTCATATAATAAGAAAAGATGCGGAAACATAATCTTCTATGGAAAGATGGTCAATTCTAAATTCAACATAAGTATGGAAAATGTAAATCAACTACATCTAAATAATATCAAACTCAGTCTACAAAATCTCTACTACATAAAAATCTAACAACTTCCTAAAACTGGGACAAGGCCCTCAGTAGACCAAAACTAAAATAAGTCACATAATTTGAAAAGGTAGGCCTTCTAAAATAAAGAAGGCTCACCACTGCACAATCTAATCAGCTATCTGAATTATCTACTGCTTATCTGGACCCCTAGACTTAGTCTCAGAACCTGAGAGGTAGGGGGAGGGGGTAAATATAGATTGACTGGTACATAGAGCATATCCCAAATAATCATTTATTATTCAACATATATGAGATCAATTTAAAATAGTTCATAAGTACATTAAATAGTAAGAATTCATATAGGCATTTTTAAGGCTGTAAAAATTATCTCCACTCAGAGAAATTTATGTTACTTCTGTGCTAGGTGGTATACCCTACAACTTTGAAAAAATCTGTGGGCTATATGGAAACTGCCATTAACTTGGCAGCGAATCCCCCAACCTAAGTGTGCCGCAAGGGTCAGAGTCTCTGAATCTACTATGCCATACGGTAGTTGCTAACGTATAATAATAATCTACCCGTATCGGCAAATACAGTTTCAGGCTAAGAGTTGCTTTAACTCGTGCCTTCTTTGAGTAACCACCTAACCCTCTTTAAGTCCCTTTTTAAAACTATATCAAGACATAAATGTTCTATATCTTCCAAGCAAAGCCAATATAGTGGTCGACGCTCTCAGTAGGCTATCCATCAATAGTGTTTATCATATAGAAGATAGTAAGAAGGAGTTATCTCAGGAATTCCACCAGCTGGCCAGACTAGGCGTTCGCTTAGTTGATTCCTCAGAGGGTGCCGTATGTGTTCAGAATAGTTCAGAATCATCTCTAGTTTCTGAGGTGAAAGAAAAGCAAGACAGAGATCCCAGCCTAGTTAAGTGGAAAGAGTTAGTTCAAAATCAAAAAGTACAGGTTTTCTCCCAAGGGGGAGATAATGTTCTCCATTGTCAAGGTCGTCTATGTGTTCCAGCGTAGATGACTTAAGGCAGCAAATTCTTTAAGGAGTGCATGGTGCGTGCTAATCTATTCATCCAGGGGCCACAAAGATGTACCACAATTTACGAAAAATCTATTCATGGGGTGGGATGAAGAGAGATATAGAAGAATTTGTGGCTAAGTGCTATACATGGAAGCAGGTTAAGATAAAGCATCATAAGACTAGTGGTCCCATGCAGGAGTTCAGTATTCCTACTTGGAAGTGGGAATTTGTAAACATGGACTTTGTGATAGGTTTACCTCAAACTTGTCGTCATCATGATTCAGTTTGGGTCATTGTAGATAGAATGACCAAATCAGCCCACTCCTTCTAGTTCATACCTCTTATTCAGCCAAGCATTACGCCAAGCTCTACATTAAGGATCTGGTCAGATTACATGGTGTTCCACTATCTATTATCTCAGACAGAGGTACCAGTTCACGTCTCAATTTTGGAAAGCATTCCAAAAAGGTCTTGGTACCCAAATCCATCTTAGTACGACCCTTCATCCTCAGATAGATGGTCAAGAAAAAAGGACCATTCAGACTCTAGAAGATATGCTAAGGGAGTCTGAAATTTATTTCAAGGTAATTGGGATGACCACTTGCCTTTGATTGAGCTTCATACAACAACAACTATCATTCCAATATTCATATGGCTCCATTAGAAGCTCTCTCTGGTAGGAGATACAGATGTCCGATCATTTGGTTCGAAGTTATTGAGGCCTCAGTCATAGGTCCTGACTTAGTATTCAACGCCTTAGAAAAAGTCCAGTTGATAACAGAAAGACTCTGGGCTACTCATAGCTGACAAAAGTCTTATGTAGATATTCCTAGAAAAGATCTCGAGTTTGAGATCAGTGACCATCATTATCTAAATATGTCTCCTATAAAGGGGGTGGAGAGATTCGGCAAGAAGGGAAAGCTCATTCCCCTATATGCTGGTCCCTTCAAGATTCTTAGTTGTTTTGGCAAAGTAGCTTATGAGCTCTAGTTTCCTTTAGATCTAGCCTCAGTTTATCCAGTATTTCATGTCTCTTTTCTCAAGAAGTCCATAGGTGAACCCTCAGTCGTAGTCCCTATTCAGAGCATAGATGTTCAAAACAGCCTCTCTTATGAAGAGATTCCAGTTGAAATCCTAGAATACTAGACCCGTAGATTGAGGAATGAAAAATCCCCTCTAGTTAAAGTTCTTTGGCAAAATCAGTCCATCGAGGGAGCCACTTGGGAAGCCGAAGCGTACATGCGTACCAAGTATCCTCACCTCTTCCAGACTAACTCAGATCAAGCTCAAGGTAATAGTTCTCCTTAATCTTACTTAGTTTCATTTCCTGTGTTTATCACGAACTTGGTATTCAGTTTCATGTTCATGTTCCTAGTATAACTCGGTGTCAAATGCTATTGCATATTTATTCATGCATTCATGTACCTATATAGTTATGAAATCATGCATTCTCATTGTGAGAAACTTAGTTCTTTAAGAACACTCAGTTATGCATTCATGAATTAGTTATACATGCATCAGATGCGCATGTTCAGTATGTTATGTTTATCCTGTCAGTCGTACAATCATGTTCCAGTTATTCGTGTTCAGTTCATGTTCAGATTATTGTTTCCCCTATTAGTCAGTCTCATTCGAGAACGAATGTTCCTAAGGGGGAGATATTGTAAGACCTCGTAAAATCCTAAGTCTGATATTCATCTCCTCGAGCTCTACAAGATCCAACACTTAGAAAATTTTTCTAAGTAATCAACACTTAGTATTATTTTAAACCTCCAAACTTCGGGGATTTATTTAAGGACCTTTCTGACCTCTGTCTTGCAATTTTCAAGTTGCGTTATGATAGGGCAAGGTAATAGTACATTTCGGGTGAGTTTTGAAATTTTTAAAATCCGTTTAGAGCATTTTTGGATTTTGAAATAGTAGCATCATGCGATTAGCATGTGACACATGCTCCAGTGCGGAGGACTAGAGCATGCGACGCACGCTCCATTGCACGCTGCCAAAAATTTCTAGCTCCCAGCTCAGCATTTTAGGGGTCAAATAGACCTTTTTTCCCACACTATATACACTCATAACACAGGATTTTGCTCCATTTAAACAAAAATATAGCCCTTTTTCACAATTTCTCTCAAGAACACAATCAAGGGTTTTCATAGAAGATTCAAAATCATCAAAGTCTCTCCGTCAACATTCGTAGATTCATCAGATAAGGTATAAGTGTGTTGATTTATGGATTCCTTTCATCCATAAAGCTCAAGAACCCTCTTTAAAATTATGAATCATGCTATTTTGTTATGGTTTGATTATTTTTGTGTGATTGTTGTTATACAACTCCTAAGTTAGAATCTTTATGTGATGTTAAAGATACCATGATATTATGTTAATTAACTTCTGATGGGGATGAGTTATTCAACAGTCTTGCAAGTCTTAAATTTGAACAATCTTGCAATTCTTAAATTTGATCTCATTGATTTATAACCTTGCTAGGATATAGTTGAAAAGTAAAGTTGTACTATCAAGAAACAAGTTGCAAAACTTGATTCTTCAAATAATAATCTTAAGTCTAAAGTCCTAAAATTGACACTCACTGAAAATAGGAAAAAGGCCAAGAGTAAAGAACGAGAAAGTGTTGAACTTCAATTGGAGAAGTACAAACAAGAGTGTAGTGATGAAACATACATGATAAATAAACTGAGTCAAAAAGTCTTTAAACTAAAACTTGAACTTGAAAGATCTAATAGGTGGACAAATTCTTCAAGAATTGTTTACAAGTTGAGTGAAAGAAATCACAATAAAAAGACAAGTTTGGGTTTCCACAAAGGTTTAGATGATCCTAAAGGTTTATGTTACATCTGTGGTAACCTTGGACATCCAACCACTGAATGTCCAGTGGCTGCTAAAAATAGATCTAACAGTTAAAACTTGGCAAATAGGTTTTCTCAAACCAAAAAAAAAGAATTGGTTCAGGTCAAAGAAACAACTCACATTACATATTGCCAGCATGGACTAGAAGAAATTTAATTCATCCATTTACTCCTAAAACAGGACCCAAGCTTGTTTGAATTCCTAAGTCTAACCATTGATTTCTTACAGGAGAAAGTAAAAGGAAGCAAAAGGCATTGGTACCTGGACAGTGCTTGCTCAATACGTATGACTGGTGACAATAAAAAGTTCCTTTCATTCTCTGAAATAAATGGAGGAAGAGTTTCTTTTGGTGATGATAAAAGGGAATCATTATTGGAGTTGGAAAAATTGGCTCATCAGAGTAAGAGCATTGGAAGATGTGTATCTTGTAGAAGGATTGAAGCACAACCTGCTGAGTATTTCACAACTGTGTGATAGAGGTAATAAAGTTATTTTACTTTTACAGGAGTCAAAGTCAAAAGGATGGACACCAAAGAAATTGTGCTCGCTGTAAGGAGATCTTGAAATATATATAAAGCTGATATAATGGCAATACCAAGACTAGAGTTGACTTGTCTGAGTGAAATGGAAAATTATCCCATCATTTGGAACAAGAGACTTGGACATACAAGTTTGAAAAAACTAAACATACTTTCTTCCAAAGATATAGTATTGGGGTTGCCTAAGACCATGTTTAAGGAAGAAAAGTAATGTAGTGCCTATGTAAGGGGGAAGTCAATAAGATCTTCTTTTAAGTCAAAGAACCATATCAACAATACCAAGTGTCTTGACCTTGTCCATATGGACTTATGTGGACTAATGTGACTTCAAAGCAGAGGTGGAAAAAGATATGTTTTTGTGATTGTTGATGATTATTCCAGAGTTATCTAGACTTTGTTTCTAGCCTCTAAAGAAGATGCCTTTTATGTCCTTACAATTTTCATCAAGAAAATTAAAAAGAAACTGGGCACTTCAAAAGTTTCCATAAGATCTGACCATGGTGTAAAATTTGAGAATGTCAAATTTTTCGAACTTTATTCGGAAAATAGTATAGATCATAACTTATCTGCACTCAGAATACCATAACAAAATGGAGTAGTAGAAATAAAGAATAGAACTTTGGAAGATATGGCTATAACAATGATGCTTGCAGCAAATTTTGCTAAAAAACTTTGGGCTAAGGCAATTAGTACTGCATTATATATCATAAATAGATGCATGATCACACCTATTCTAGAGAAGACTCCTTATGAATTACTAATAGGAATAAAACCAAACATTTCTCATTTTGGAACTTGTGGTCATAAAAGTTTTATTCACAATGATGAAAAGGATAATCTGGGAAAATTCGATGCTAAAAATAATAAGGGAATCTTCTTAGGATATTCACTTCATAATAAGGCTTATAGGGTTCTAAACAACAGAAAAAACTATGTTAAAGAAAGCATGCATGTTGGTTTTAATGAATCTTATGTTAAGAGGAAGGAAGTGACTCTGAGGAACAAGTTAAATAACCTGGTTCATCGGCTAGAGCTACCAAACAAGGAGGCAACTCAATAGGGGGGAACTGATTCTGGAGACACAGTTTTAAGGGGAATCGAGCCACGAACTGCCCCAGCTCAAAATATATGCAGTGATCCTAGTAGCTCATTAGGTTTGGTCCCAAAAGGTTATAAGTATCAAGGATCATATCCTAGTAAGAATGTTCTCACTAATCCTACTTCTGGGATTACCACAAGGTTTGGATTAAAAATCATGTGAGCTTTCAAGGTATTCTGGTCAGAAATTAAGCCAAAGAAGGTAACTGAAGCACTACTTGATGTTGATTGGATCACAGCAATACAGGATAAGTTAAATTAGTTTGAGAGAAGAAAAGTGTGGCAATTAGTTCTACTCCTAAAAGATAGAATAGTAATTAGAACTAAGTGGGTGTACAGGAATAAGGTTGATGAGCATGGAACAGTTACAAGAAACAAGGCAAGATTAGTGGTCCAAGAGTACAATCAATAAGAAGGCATAGATTTTGATGAGACATTTGCTCCTATAGCCAGAATTAAAGAAATAAAATTACTTGTTGCTTTTACTTCTTATAGGGAATTCATTTTCTATCAAATGGATGTCAAGAGTGCATTCTTGAATGGCATTCTCAAAGAGGAAGTGTATGTCAAACAACCACCAGGATTTGAAAGCCAGGAGTTTCTAAATCACCTGTAAAACTGGACAAGGCTTTGTATGAACTGAAACAAGCTTCAAGAGATTGGTATGAAAGATTGTCAAAGTTTATTCTAGAGCATTGTCAAACTAGAGGTAAAATTGACAACATTCTCTTCTTAAAAACTAATGAAATATATCTATTGGTTGTGCAGGTGTATGTTGATGACATTGTCTTTGGCTCTATACACATGATTTGTGAGTTTGAGATAAGTATGATGGAGGATTTGAACTTCTTCTTAGGTTTGCAAATTAAACAAACAACATTTGGAACCACGATCCATCAGCATAAGTATGTAAAGGAACTTATCAAAAGACTTTCCATGGAAGAGGCAAAAGAGATTAGCACTCTAATAGCAACTACCACAAAACTTAATTTGGATGAAACAGGTCCTGATGTGGAGCAAAATTTGTACAGAGGAATAATAGGTTCATTACTGTATCTCACAGCAAGAAGTCCAGACATTGTGTTCAGTGTAAGGATATACGCTAGATTTCAAGAAAATCCTAAAGAGTCTCATCTAAAATCTATGAAAAGAATCTTTGCATATCTCAAAAAAACCAATGATCTTAGTTTATAGTACCCAAAACGTAGTAACTTCAATTTGGTAGGTTACTCTGATACTGACTATACAGGATAGTTGGTGGATAGAAAAAGAACCAAAGGCATGGCACACTTCTATAATGCCCCAAGTCTGTACCCTGGATGCTACACGATGCTCATAATCTTGAAGGACCACAAGCTAACCCATGAATGGTACCTGCTTAAATAATTGAACAATAATACTGAATAATATACGGAAACATTCCATAAGGTTCAATCTGTAAATAATACTGATAGGGTATAACAATACAAAAACTGAATATAAGTCCAAAAAATTGATCAACTGACTGAAAATACCATAGTCTGAACAAGCCTCTAACTATCTGAACTATGGAGTTTATGGGACAAGCCCCCAACTAACTCCATCTACTGAAATAAAAATTAAGTACTATAAATAAAATTTAAGTACTATAAATAAAAAGCATGTCCTCAAACTATAAGGACTTATACTACCCTGAAAGTTGAGAATCTAAACTGTTAAGTGTGCTCTGGAGCCCATGCGTCTGAACCTATGATATAAGACATCATAGCTCAATAAAAAACATGCATCAGTACTTTGAATGTACTGGTATGCTCGGTAAGGTAGGATGAAATACATGGGTTTATATGCATGCATAATAATAACTGAAAAACATGAGCATGACTAAGTAAGAGTACATGCATAATACATAGACTGTAACTGAGATCGTGCTAATACTGAGTACTAAATTTGGATACTGATAATCGATATATGATTTTATGGATACTATACTACTGATTTTATGAATGATTGTATCTAACAGTTTTGAGTACTGTAGAATCATACTGAGTTTCATACTGAGCTGAGTGACTATGTCTGATAGTGTCAAATTTGTAAAATTGAACTTAGTTCTATTCTGAGACTGAGACTAGAACTAAGACCGTGAGAGATAATAATCTAACTGACATGCCCATTCTCTAACAGATTTGGATTTTAACCTGTAACCCAAGTTGGTAGAGTGTAAATATTGTGCCATGGGTAAGGACAAGCTGTGAGTTAACCCTCTCTAACAGGAAGCTCTTTCATCAACCCACACTGACAGGATAACTCAGATGAGAAGTATCAAACCTCATCATGTCTGGCAGGAAGATAACACAACCTATGTTGGCTATGTAGTTCTGTAACACAGGGATTGCTGCTAAGGGTTAAACCCTCTACTGATAGTAATGCCTCCATCCCTGGGTGAACTCATTGCTGAATCCTACTCTTAACTGAATAGACACTAAAATGATTTCTAGTCTGTACTAGAATAGACTGAATGGTTACTGAGATTACTATTTAGCTGAACTTAATTAATTTCCATTGAAAGATGGAATACTACTGAATTCTGTTAGCTGACTGAGTTTACTAAGGTCTAAACTGGATACCTAATTAGACTGGACCAATATAGATTCTACTGAGTTTTCCTGAGTTTTGTAACAGACTGAGAGTACTACTGATTATATCATAACTGATACTATTCTAAAACTGGCCATGGCTCTAGGTAATCAGCTAATTTATTCAGTACAAGTACCCTCAGGACTCGATAGCATAAATTAAGAGACATTTCATAACATAAAACATGTAAACTGTGAACTTGATCATTATTCATTCATTGGGAATTTTGACAAACACTTGCATGCTATAACTTGCACATAAGCTAACTTGACATGATTTCATTCTCTTAATAGTTCACTTCCTCAATTTAACAAGCACTTGGATTCACATGAATCTACACACATAATGATCAATCTCATATGAGGTATATTTATATAATCATGAATTAGGAAGTTAATCCAAATAGCAATCATGGATACACTTTAATTCCAACCATGGAAATCATAAAATCAATTACTTAAAGTTAAAAAAATATTCTTGAACTCCAAGGGTGGAAGGAACCCTTAGATGAACACTTCACATACCTTTGTTGATGAATTTCTGAAAGCTTATGATTGAATCTTGAGTTCTTGATTTGAAATTCGATCTTCTAGGGTTTTGTTCTTGAGAAAATTTGAGAAAGAATGAATATATTTTCTCTATAGGGAATTTAATTTTATTTTTTAGGGGATGAGGATTGAGGGAAAAAAAACCTAAATACCCCCTAAAATACAGTCTTTTAATGACTGAAAATTGGGTTACCAATGCACAGGTCGACGCAGTGCATTGATGGCATCGATGCGATAGCCAATGTATCATGCCATGTTCGAGTTGATTCACCGGAATTGGAGGCAGGTAGCTGGGGAAAATATTAATCAACATGATAGTCGATGTGGCGTGCCAAGATCGAATTGATCCATTATTTTAAGATTCCAAAGAAGCTTCAAACAAAGTCCGAAAAATCCAAAACTTATCCGAAAATACCAACGGACAATCCTGATCATGAATCAACCTAAACATCAACATTTAATGGACATAAAGGTAGATAAATACAATTTCCAACCTTTGTAGGTTAAAATTACACTAAGTATAAGTACTTAGCTAAAATATTCTAATTTTGGACCCCTTGACAAGCCTAAAGGACTGAATTAAGCTTAGGATTTTCCAGGGTCTTACATTGTGTCCCCCTTGGGAACACTTAAATGAGACTTCTAAGACTAAGAATACTGAGAGACTGACTTACTTACTAGACATGATTAGCTGGAACATGACTGTATGACTTATATCATTGGTATTCTAAATCATCATACTGAAAATGCATATCTGATGCATGGATATAGGTGAAAATGATTCATGATTGAATGACTGGGATTACTAATAAACTTAATCTATTTAATGAAGATGCATATTTGATGCATGTTTACATGACTGAATTGGCTCATGAACGTATAACTGAACATGCAATGGTAATTAATACCAAGTTTGTAACAGAAATCTGAACATGAAACTAATCAATCTTAAGGAAACTATTTCCTTAAGTTGAGTTTCGATTAGCAAGGATTAGATAAGGATATTGGGTTTGCATGTCTACTTTTGCTTCCCATGTAGCTCTCTCAACGGACTGATTTCGCCAAAGAACTTTGACTAGAGGAACTTCTTTATTCCTCAGTCTGCGAATATGATAGTCAAGGATTTCGACTAGGATATCTTCTTAAGAGAGGATATTCTGAATATCTATTACCTCATTAAGGACTACAACTGATGGGTCACCTATACATTTCTTTAGAAAGGACACATGAAACACCGGTTGAACTAAAGATAAATCTAAAGGTAACTTAAGCCCATACGCTACCTTTCCAAAACGGCTGAGAATTTGGTAAGGACTGATATATTAGGGACTGAGTTTCCCTTTCTTGCCCAAATGCTTTACTCTTTTCATAGGAGATATCTTCAAGTATACATAGTCCCCATTTGGAAACTTGAGATCCTTTCTGCGCATATTTGCATTTGATTTCTATCGGCTCTGAACTGTCTTAAGCCTTTTCCTGGTCAACTGGACCTTCTCTAAGCTATTAAACACTAATTTAGGCCCTACCAATATGGCCTTACCTATTTGAAACAAACCAATGAGAGATCTACACCTCCTCCCATAAATTGCCTCAAATGAAACCATCTGAATACTGGAGTGATAACTATTATTATATGCTAAATCAATCAAAGGTAAGTGTCATCCCAACTACCTTTAAAGTGTATCGCACATGCTCGCATCATATCTTTTAAGGTCTGAATGGTCCTTTCTATTTCACCATGTGTCTGAGGATGAAAGGCTAAACTGAGATAAACTCGAGTACCAAGGCCATTTTAGAATGCTTTGCAGAAATAAGAGGTGAACTAGATACCTCTATCTGAGATAATGGACAATGTAACACCATGCAATCTTACCAACTCCCTGATATAGAGTTTGGCATAATCCTCGGCTGAATAGGAAGTATGAACTACAAGGAAATAAGCTGATTTGGTCATCCTATCTACAATTACCCAAACTAAATCATGCTTACGACGAGTATTAGGCAAGCCTGTCACAAAGTCTCTGTTCACTTCTTCCCATTTCCAGGTAGGAATACTGAACTCCGATATGGACCCGCTAGGATATTGATACTCAATCTTAACCTGATGACATGTTTAGCACTTAGCCACAAACTCTACAATGTCCCTTTTCATCCCACTCCACTAAAACATCTTCTGCAAATTGTGGTACATCTTCATGGCCCCAGGATGAATAGAGTAATGCGCACTATGCTTCTCTGTGAGAATTCACTGCCTCAAGTCATCTACATCTGGCATACATAGACAACCCTGACAATGAAAAACACTATTTCCCCTTGGGAGAAATCCTCTATCTTCTAATTTTTGATTGATTGCTTTAATTGGACTAGACTAGGATCCCTATCCTACTTTTTCTTTACTTTGGAAACAAGGGATAGTTCTGAGCTACTCTGTACCCACACACTACCTTCTGCTGAATCGACAAAGCAGACACCTAGTCGGCTAGCTGATGAACTTCCTGGGCTAACTTCTTCTTACTCTTATTAACATGGGCAACACTACCCATAGACATTCTACTAAGAGCGTCAGCCACTACATTGGTCTTGCCCAAATAATACAGAACAATCATGTCATAGACTTTCAATAATACTAACCACCTTTTATGACAGAGGTTGAGGACTTTCTGAGAGAACACATACCGCAGGATCTTATGATTAGTGAACATATTAATGTCCATACCATAAGAGTAATGACTCCAAATCTGTAAGGAAAAAACCACTGTTGCTAACTCAAGATCATGAGTAAGATAGTTCTTCTCATGGGGCTTAAGCTATCTAGAGGCATAGGCTATAACCTTAACTCTCTGCATCAAAACACAACCTAATCTGACTCAGAAAGCGTCAGAGTACACAACAAAACTATTCGAATTATCTGGTAGGGTCAACACTAAAGCTATGGTCAGTCGAGTCTTCAACTTCTAAAAACTCTTCTTACAAGAATCTGACCACTGGAACTTGACTTTCTTCTGAGTTAATCTGGACATAGGGGGTGCAATAGACAAAAATCCCTCAATAAACCATCAGTAATAGCCAGCTAATTCCAAAAAAATCCTAATATCTTATGGAGAGATGGGTCTGGTCTAGTTTCTCACTACTTCGATGTTTTGGGGATCATCTCTAATGCTATCACCGAAAATTATATGACAATGGAATGCTAATGACCTTAGCCAACATTTTTAATTATTTAATTTAGCAAATAGCTAATGGGTTTTGAGAGTCTGCAATACTATTTTGAGATGGTCTATATGATCGTGTTCACTACGGGAGTAAACAAAAATATCAGCTATGCAAACTATGATGAGCATATCCAAGTATTGCTTGAACACACAGTTCATCAAGTCCGTGAAGGCTGCTGGGGAATTGGTAAGACCAAAGAATATGACTAAAAATTTGAAGTGACCATACCAAGTTCAGATAGATATTTTTGGGATGTCACTTTCCCTGACTCTGAGCTGATGATAGATCGATTTGAGGTCTATCTTAGAGAAATAACTGGCACCCTGAAGTTGGTCAAACAAGTCATTGATTATGGGGAGCAAATACTTATTCTTGACCATAACTTTATTTAACTGATGGTAATCTATGCATATTTTGAGAGAACCATCTTTCTTATGAACGAATAACATTGGTACACCCCACGGGGACACACTGGGTCTGATGAACCCCTTATTTAATATATTCCTTAACTGTCCTTTAATTATTTGAGTTCTACTGGAGCCATTCTGTATGGTGAGATATATATGGGTTGAGCATCTAGGAGAAGATCAATTCCGAAATCAATTTCCCTTTCGGGAGGAACTCCGGGAAGACCTTCAGGAAACACATCTAGGAATTCACATACTACTGGTACTGATTCAAGAGTAGGGGTTCCTAAATTAGAGTCCTGTACTTGAACGAGATGGTATACATATCTCTTAGATATCATCTTTCTATCCCAAAGGTAAGAAATAAGTTGACCCCTAAGTACTGAAGTGCTACCCTTCCACTCTAGGATGGGTTCATTCAAAAATTGAAATTCGACAATTCAATTTCTGTAGTCGACTAAGGGATAGTAGGAATGAAGCCAATCTATATCGAGAATGATGTTGAAATCAGTCATCTCTAATTCGACTAAATCTGCTGAAGTTACTTTCTGAGATATCATAATAGGAAAATTCCTGTATACCTGTTGAACTATGATAGATTTTCCCACTAGGGTCAAAACTAAGAAGGGCTCTGCTAGAATTTTGGGACAGACTCTGAAATCAACTACTATATATGGAGTAATAAAAGAAAAAGAAGCTCCTGGATCTAGCAAAGCATAAACATACAAATGGAAAACTTGTAACATACTAGTGATCACATCAGGAGAACTTTCTTATCCTGTCAGGAATGAAGAGAATTGTGTTTGTTTGGGCATTGCCCACTAGTGGTACTGGAAGAGGCACCCTGCTAATTCGGGCATGACGGTTATGCTGACTCTGTGAACCTATCTGTGGACACTTTCTAACTCTGTGGGCTGGCTTGCCACATCCAAAACATATATTGTTGTCAGCTCTATAGATACCCTGGTTGGTTTTGCCACACTTCTGGTAAAAAGGATTAGTTCGGGCACTACTAACACTTCCCTGGGGTTTAGGACCTAATGCCCTGTCTTAATTGCCATCTATAAATTTTTACACTAGAGCACTGGATGAGGAAGGAGCTAGAAACAAGGATTTTGGGTGGAATTGAGAATGTTTCCCACCCTTTGACTTAGGCTGAGCGAAATTAAAACTTCTTGTTCTAGCCCTATTATTCTCTCTCTTCTTATCTTTATTCTTGGACTTCTCTATCTGCAGATCATGGACCATGAGCCTGTCTATGTCCATATCCTTAATAAGCATTGTGGTCTTACACTCCTTGACCATGCTGCTAGACACTCTAGACACAAACTTACTCACCTTTGCTTTGCTATCTGCTACAACATGTGGGGCATATCTGGCTAGCTGAGTAAACTTAGAGAATACTTTTGTACTGTCATATTGCCCTGCTTTAGGTTTATAAACTCTAAAAACCTTCACTTCCTTCAACTCTAGCAGGAAAAAGCTATTTAAAAAAGCAACTACAAACTTCTTTCATTCTATGGACTGTTCATCTGCGGCCCTCTCTGCCTTTCACTATTTGAACCATGAGTGACCCACATCCTGTAACTGATATGCGGCTAACTCAGCGCTACTAACACAGTCACCCCGATGATATCAATAACCTTCTGCACCTGATCAAGGAATTCCTCAGGTTCCTCATCTGCCTTAGACCAAGTAAATGATTGAGAGTTCATTTGGGTGAAGTCCCGAATACTTAAAGTAGCATTATTAGCCACTGAGATAGCCAAAACTGTAGTTAGACATTTATTTTGGTCTGCCACAAAATGAGCTAGGGTGGTGAAGGCTGCTCTGAACTCCAAATTAGTGAAATGCTCTCCCAAAGGATCTGGATGGACAGGATGAGAAGCTGACTGATCTCCCGTTCCTCTTCCCTGAATCCTCTTTGGAGGCATATTATATAAATAGAAGAGAATCTAGGATTAGAAATATAGTATAACTAGAGCTCACGCTCACTCGCACGACAAAAATACTGAAAGAAGGCAAACTTTTCCTAAAACATTTTGTAGCCTCCTGTACATAATGTGGCGTGCAACACACCTATGCATAAGACTATACTACATATGACTTTCAGACTTCCTAGGACACTGTTGAACCTTAGGCTCAGATACCAAGTTTTTACTGCCCGGAGTCTGTACCCTAGATGTTACACGGTGCTCATAATCTCAAAGGACCACAAGCTAACCCAAGACTGGTACCTACTGCAATAACTGAAAAACAAGACTGAATAATATGCGAAATTAGGAAGAAACATGTCATAAGGTTCAATCTATAAATAATATTGATAGGGTATAACAATACCAAAATAAATATAAGTACTGAAAAACTAAACAACTGTCTGAAAATAATCTAGTCTAAAAAAGCCTCAGCTGTCTAAACTGTGCAGTTGATAGGACAAGCCCCCAACTAACTCCATCTATTGAAATAAAATTAAAGTACTATAAATAAAAAGCATGTCTTTGAACTATGAGGACTCACACTATTCTGAAAGTTGAGAATCTAAACTGCTAAGGGTGCTCTGGAGCTTGTGCGTCTGAACTTATGATATAAGACATCATAGACCAAAGAAAAATATGCATTAGTACTTCGTATATACTAGTATGATCAGTGAGGTAGGCTGGAATACATGGGTTCATATGCATGCATAATAATACCTTAATAACATGAGTATGACTGAGTAAGAGTACATGCATAATACATACACTACAACTGAGATGTGCTAATATTGAGTATTAAATCTAGTTACTGATAACAAATATCAAAGTTTATGAATATTGTATTACTGATTATTTGAATGATTGTATCTAATAGTTCTCAGTACTATGGAACCATATTGAGTTTCGTATTGAGCTGAGTGACTATGTCTTATAGTCCCAAATCTGTAGAACTGAACTGAGTTCTATTCTAAGATTGAGACTATAACTGAGACTATAGGAGGTAATCACCTAACGTATATGCCTCTTCTCTAAGTGATTTGGGGTACAACCTGTAACCCCATTTAGAATGGTGTCAATACCATGCCACGGGTAAGGACCGGCTGTGAGTTAAACCTTTCTGATAGGACGCTCTTTCGTTAACCCTCACTAACAGGATAACTCGAATGAGAAGTATCAACCCTCGTAATGTCTGGTAGGAAGATACCGCAATCTACACTAGCTACGTAGTTTTGTAATGCAGGGATTGCTGCTAAGGGTGAAACCCTCTATAGACAAAAATGCCTCTATCCCTGGGTTAACTCAGTGCTGAATCCTACTCCCAACTGAATATACATGAACTGATTTCTAGTCTGTACTAGGATGGACTAAACGGTTACTAAGATTACTTTTTAGCTGAACTAAATTGAGTTCCGTTGACTAATGAAATACTACAGAGTTCTATTAGTTGACTGAGATTACTAAGGTATGAACTAGATATTGAATTAGACTGGCCCAATATTGATTCTACTGAGTTTTCCTGAGTTCTGTAACCGACTGAGAGCTCTACTGATCGTGTCGTGACGAATGCTATTCTATGACTGACCATGGCTCTACATAATCAGCTAAATATCGGGTATCAGTACCCCCAAGACTCAATAGCATAAATTAAAAGACATGGAATAACATGAAACATGTAAACTATGAACTTGATCAACATTCATTCATTGGGCATTTTGACAAACACTTGCATGATATAACTTGCACATAAACTAACTTGACATCATTTCATTCTCTTAATAGTTCACATGGTCAATTTATCAAGCACTTGGTGAGCATAGTATATGCACATAGTATTGAACAACAAGTGAGCATCATAATTCATCTCTAATTTCACAAGTCAAGAGTTTATCCTAGACTCCCATGAATCTACACACATAATGATCAATTTCACATTAGGTATATTTATATAATCATGAATTAGGAACTTAATCCAAATATAAATCATGGACACACTTTAATTCCAACCATGGAAATCATAAAATCAATTACTTGAAGTTAAAAAGAGATTCTTGGACTCCAAGGTTGGAAGGAACCCTTGGATGAGCACTTAGCATACCTTTGTTGAAGAATTTCTAAAATCTTATGATTGAATCTTGAGTTCTTGATATGAAATTGGATCTTCTAGGGTTTTGTTATTGAGCAAATTTGAGAAAGAACAACTATATTTGCTCTATAGGAAATTTAATTTCATGTTTTGCGGGCTGAGGGTCAAGGGAAAGAGACCTAAATACCCCCAAGAATGTGTTCTTTTAATGACTAAAAATTGGATTACCGACGCGAAGGTCGACGCGATAGCTAATGCATCGCACCATGTTTGCGTCAATTCACTGAAATTGGATGCTGGTAGCTAGGGAAAATATTAATCAACACGATAGTCAATGCGGCGCGCCAAGATCGCATTGATCCACTATTTTAAGACTACAAAGGAGCTTCAACTGAAGTTCAAAAAATCTGAAACTTGTCTGGAAATACCTATAGATATTCCTGATTATGAATCAACCTAAATATGAATAGTTAATGGATTTAAAGGTCACAAAATATGATTACCAACATTCGTAGATTAAAATGACACTAAGTCTGAGTACTTAGCTAAAATATTCTAAGTCTGGGACCCCTCACAAGCCTAAAAGACTGAATTAAGCTTAGAATTTTTTGGGGTCTTACAACTTCCTTGGATCATGTTTAATTATATGGTCCACTAAGAAACAAAACTCAGTAGCTTTGTCTAGTGCTGAGGCTGAATATGTTGTTGCAGGATCTTGTGGTTCTCAATTGTTATAGATTAAGCAACAACTCATGCACTTTGTATAGATGTTGGATGTGTTCCTATTTTCTATGACAATACAAGTGCCATTAATATAGCTAAGAATCCTGTTCAATATAAAAGAACTAATCGTATTGATATTAGACATCACTTTCTTTGAGATAATGTTGAAAAAGGTCATGTATCAATTATGTTTTGTTCTACTGAAGAACAAATTGATGACATATTAACTAAGCAATTAAGTAGAGAATATTTTTGAAAAGAATAGGTTAACCTTGGGGATGATTAAAATTGCTTAAATATCCCTTAATGATTGACTAGAATAAGGGGCTCTTAACTGATTGTTGATTAATTCAGTATTACACATTTAGTTGTTTATCCTAATTTCAAGATTTTAGAGTAAATTAACTCATTTATGTGTTGATTTTTTCAGACAGACTGGAACACAGAGGCAATTTTGTCCATTTTATCCTCAAAATTAAGGTATGATTATTGGTTACCTATAGTGGCTTAAAGAGAAACAGGTTACCTACATGGTTCTTTCTGTTACACTTAAACTGCCAAAATCCAAAAGTCCTTCTCTTTCAAAAAGTTGCCAACCCTTTCCCATCAGAACTGCGCCTCCTCATCTTTACATTTCCTTCACCAAATACACTTCATCCACGATTCATCTTCTCTCACTCCACCTTAAATACAATTTTTTCTCTTCTCAGCATTCACCACTTAAACAACCAAAAAACAAATCACTGTTTCCCTCTCTTCTATCTTCATCCTCTAACCCATCCACATTCTCTACCACCATTCCCTCAACCTCCTTTGTTTTTCATCCTAATATAAACTTACCACCTCTTATTCCTCCTCCAATTTTGGTTAATTCAACTGATTTTACACTGTTTAAAAATCTAAAAAAAAACTTTGCCTAAGTTTTCTCAAAACCTTCGTCATCTTCTACACCCTCACTTCCACCTCTGATTTCTCTTCAAATTAATAACTGTGATGATATTCCTATCGCAAACCTGATTCCGTATAAGTCCAGGTCTAAAGCAAAATGTAAACCCTTTTCATTTGCCATTAATATTGATGACCATATTTCGGCTAACCTTTCCCCTATTGTAACCACTTCTCGAACTCCTCTTACTTGAGGTAAAAATAACGGGAAGATGCTTCCTTGGATAAATCACTTTAATCCAGTAAAAAGAAATAAGTTTCTACATTTTATCCTCCTCCTCATATATCCTCTCCTGATATTCTTCTTTGCTCAATACAAAAGAAGAAGACAATCAATGGAAAAGCTCCAAAACCCTACCCTTCTCATAAACCATCATCTCAGCCTACCCCAAAAGCTTCTTCCTCTTCAAAATCCACCCCTACCTCAAAAGCTTCCTTATCCTCCAAAGTTTTTCCCCCCAAATTATCCTCTCATCTAAAGAAACAGGTCAACTAACTTATTCCTTCTAATTCATCTAACTCTGACTTACCTCTAGATGCTGCTGCTGAGTTGGATCCTGATTTTAAGATTCAAGAACCATCTTCAAATCAGGACACTTTTGAGGGACATTATCTCTATTTTCAAAAGCGGAAGATAGCTAGAGGGTGGGTTATTAGTGGTTTTGGTTGTGTTGATATGAATACTTTGTTGGGAAAACTACAGTTTCAAGGATGGTCACATCTATTTTTTCAGGGTGACTTTCAGAGGAGGTTTGCTAAGGCTAAAGTGTATGTGTCTATACTAATGAGGTAGATATTGGTGAGATATTCTCTACCACTGTCCAAGGGGTTACCATGAATATTTATATTGAAGATATTGGTCTAATCCTTCACATTCCTCCTGAGGGGTGGGGTCACTATGTCAAAGGCACTTGGTCACCTCTTAAAAATCTTTCTTATGCTCTTGACTTCTGTCGTAAGTATTCTGGACATTAAAAGATGCTAAGTTGAAGGTTGCTCAGGACACACTAGATACTACCCATGATAATGAAAAAAGAGCTCTCCTTGATCAAATTGCATCACTTACAATATCCTTGGAGCGATAACGAACTAAGCATGCTGAGATTGTTCAAAGGTGACCTCCCTTATCCCCTTCTCCTCATCTTCTTAGCTCACCGCTTAGTGCCTTAGCAAGTCATAGACTTTGTAGTAGGTTGGTTCTTTGAGTTGTAATGAGTCTTTTGTTCTATTATCAGTGAACTATAAACTGAGTTAGGAGTTGTGTCTTCAAGTTAGGAAACTCGAAGACTTCGGAACACTTATCTTGGAAAGATTTGAATTTTGTTGATTGTTGAGGCTCGAGATTTATAATGGAGTTGGGGTTAAATCCTAAGCAGGTACAGGTATATTGAGCCTTTTCTCATACTAATAATATTGACATTTAAGTGGTACTTAAAGAGTTGAAATGATGGAACTTCAAATATTACTTTCGTTAGTCTCAACCAAACCATGACTAAATGCCCGTTAATAGACTATATTGACTTTTTTTTAAGTTAACTTGTATGTCAAAAATTTGTTTTAAAAAAAAAAATATTGTAACTTATTTTAAGACTTTTAACTTAACTGTTAGTTGAGCTCACATTCCCTAGTCTTTTTTTCAAAAAAAAAAAAAAACAATAAATATATATAGAGAGAGAAATTTGTTTATTTTTCTACTATTTTTTTTTTTTAAAAAAGCGCGAATTTATCTTGGCAAACATATATACTACTACTGGCAACTGACATAAGTCCCAAAAAAAAATGTTTTAGCACAACCAAGATAGCAAAGCCAATTTCATCTATTTTTCCAAATCTATTTTGTGGTTATGTATTCTTTTTCTTGTTTATTTTAATGTTTCCATTTTTTTTTTTACCATAAGTTCGGTTTTTCCGCTTGTTTTTTAATAATCTTTTTATTCATTGCTGTAATATGTTAGGGTTTTGTTTTTTAATAATCTTTTTATTCATTGCTGTAATATGTTAGGGTTTTGCAATTTGGTGTTTGGGGGTTGGGGTTGGGAGTGGGGGCACTACTGAAAAATGGGTCTATGGCAACACATGCAAAAGCATTGCAATATCCAAGTAAACCGTAGCAACAGACGTATCGCGACGGTTCCGCAACCATTTCACCAGGTTGCGTGGCGATAGATCTACTGCTACGGTTCTTGTAACGATTTTCATTATCTCTACTACAACACTTATTTGATATCAATTGCAATGAAATAAACTGTTGCCAAAGGATTTTATGGAATGGTTGTTATATCTATAGAAACAGTTAAATAAATGTATTACTAGTTAACTTGAGACTTTGTTGCAACAATTTTGTTATTAATGTTACAATTTTTTTTGTCACATATAACTTGTATAGCAACAATTTAAATGTTCTAGCACAATTGCTTACAAGCTGTTGTCATAAAGTGTTATGCAACAATTATTTGATGTATTGCAACAGTTAATATAAGTGTATTATTAACTATATACTTTTCATGGTTGGCTCAAGGGTAAAGCTATTACAACGTTTGCTTTAGGCCCCCAAAATTTTGAGGCCTCAAAAAGATTGAGTAAATTTTATGATTTCTACTTCACTTGAAATAATAATGAAGATCGTGAATTACATTTAAAAATATTATCGAAAGAAAAATAAAGAGAAGTTTTAATTACATCCTAAATTTGTAAGGTTATATTTGGTGCACACCTAAACTATTGATTGTCTTAAAAACCTCCTGAAACTTGTTATTTTAATATGCGGACTTGCCCCTCGTGGTCCACCTGTCACTAAAATTAAGTACAAACGCAATAAGGCCCGCAAGGTACGAAAATATTTGCCACAGCATTTTATTCCAACAGTAAAAATTGAAAAATCATCATTTTTCATTATTCTTTTCATAGTTTTAAGGTCCCCATCTCTCTCTTTTCTTTGTATTTACCCTCCTTCTCCTCTATCGCTTTCAAAATTTCACAAAATTATGTTCTTTCAATATGATTTCTATACTTTAAATCTAATCCTTAATCGAAGCAGTATTTGGAATCTAGTATGAAATAATAAACGAAAAAAATATATATATTTTAACACGAAAAAAAAAACACATTCCTTTAAGATAATAACATACGTAATCGAAAAAAATTCTATCCGAAAAATAAATATTCCCTCAAAGCGTCAACTTTTCTCTATTTGGGAGCGAAGAAACACTCAAAAATTTCACCTTTCTTCTTCACTAAAAGCTTACATAAAAGTTTTTAGGATTGAAAGTGAGTGATTTTTGATATATGATAAATATGAAAAAGGATCTTATATTATTTATCCTTGTGGACATATACATAGGCCAAAATTTCACCATATACGTGCATGTTTTACACGATTGTGACCTTTGGACTATGAAGAGATACACAATTTATTGAAATAACAAGTCTGGGGGGGGGGGGGGGGGGACAGGATTAAAGGGAACTAGTAGTTTACGTATTCACTAAATAAAACCTTACAAATTCAGGGGGTTCTTTAAAACTTCTCTCTAAAGAAATACTAAAAGAAAGAGTTATCTAATTTTTACAAGAAATATTTTAGAATTTTGAATTAAACAACTTAAACTTCATATTAATAGTTAATGTTTTAGCAATAACATTCAAGTTAATATATTCCAAACAAATGATGAACATCTTATTAACTAGAATGTATCTTTTATTAATAATCATTTAATTTATGAAGTTAAAGGTCATGTATGTGTCTTTTAAAAATATTATACCAAAAACAATCATTATACAACAACAACAAAATAACTCAAAATTATTATAATATTATTTTGTGTGTATATTTATATATTTAAGGCTTCTTGTTTTTGTTTGTCTTTAGGCCTGTAATTTTATTGAGACGGCCATGATACTATTGGAACAACTTTGTAGTTAATGCTATGGGTTTTTTCGACACATGCAATATCTATAGCAGCAACTTTCTATAGCAATAGTTCAAGTTGCTATTGCGACAACTTAATTTGCTACAAAAATATGTAGCCCTGCAATGATATATTAGAACTAATAAATACTAATAAACTCAAATATATGATAAAAGCTACTCCCTCCGTTTAAAAAAGAATGACCTACTTTGACTTGGCACGGAGTTTAAAAAAGTAAAGAAGACTGTTGATTCTTGTGATCCTAAATTAAAGTTGTGTCAAATATATCAAAATGTCCTTCAATCATGTGGTTTTTAACATGCCACGTGCAAAGTTGAAATTAAAGTATTATCTAAAAAGGAAAGGGGTCATTCATATTGAAATAGACTAAAAAGGAAAGTAGGTCATTCTTTTTTAAACAGAGGTAGTATAATAAGAATTACAAAATATTTATCAATGTTAATCTTTAAAATTGTATCCAAAATAATAAGTCAACCACAGTGATTAATATCTAAAAGAGTAGAAAATCGGCTAATTTCATTGTGTTGTTGTCGATATCGAAATTATCCTAAAATAAGTTACAAAAACCATCTAATATCTTCTTAACAATCTTCAATGTGCTCGTCATTCGCTGCTTCATCTTCTCCAACTACAAGAAAAAATCATGTCAATTATCTTTGATAATATGATTCTAGTTATCTTTATATCTTCAATAAACATGCTCTTCACAAAAGTCATAGAACTACCAGTGGTCCTTCCGATCACTGGTTTCCTCTTTTCTCTTCTCATGGAATAATGAGAAAAGGACAAGTCATTACAACAACAATAACTTACCCAGTGAGCTCAACTAATTTCATACTCCTTCTATTTTGTATTAGTTGGTCTTCTTTTGAAATATGTTTGCTTCAATTTAATTATCCAAGTTCTAAAATTAATAGTATTTTATACATATACTTTCCATTTTACCCTTGATAGGAAAACTAAATACATCCACAGTTTAAAAATTATTGAATGGTGTCTAAATGATCTCAATTCTCACAATCAAAATTAAATGATTATTACTAGTTTCAGTTATAAATACACAATGTTCTAGACGTAATGCATGAGATGGAGTAATATGTACCAAATTTTAATGTTTAATCATTACATTGATTATTGAATTTTAAAAGGCATGCAAGGGTAAATATGTAAATTGTCTTTTTATTTATTGGTTTTTTAGTGGGTGTGTCAAGTCCATAGGGGCCAACTAATACGAAATGGAGGGAGTAGTTAAATCAACCTATTAAATAACTGTTATTTTATGTAGTGTTCGGTTACAAGAATCAGTATAAAATGTAACACCAACTTCAATATAAAATGCAACACCAACTTCAATACTAGTTCAAGTCTAAGACAAGAACACTTTTGAAGTTCCTTAACACCTTCAACACTAGATTATGAATAATCTATCTAAGAAGTGTGTTAGTTTTTTTTTGTTTAGAAAAGAGATAAAATAGAATTTTATGGCCAAGTCCCCCGACTTCAAGGAGCGTCCTTAAGGAATAATTTCCCTCATTGTACCCGAGGTTATGTAATCTTCCTCCTAGGATAAAATGACCTTCAATCCGAACAATAGTGGTACCTAAAATTATTGGATTCAACAAACTCACTCAATGATTTGATTGATCACAAGGAATGTTTTGAAGACAAGAAGAGCTTTTATTTCTGAAAATATTTTCATTCATATCTAAACCTTTGAATGAAAGAAGGTTTATAAAGCCATCAGATGCCTCTTCTGAAAGGTAGTAATGGTTCACTTAAAAGGTGTATCCTTTGCAAGAGTCATTTCTGTTCATTCAAAATATTGTGTCTTTTTCTGAACAGACACAACTATCAAAACAGTCACACCTTTTCCAAAACAATATGTCTTTTGCTCAAAGGTTGTGTTTCTCTATTTTCCATTTACACCAATGAAACCCAACAATCCCCTACATGGGTAATGGTTGTTATTTATAAAACTTTACTGAAAAGTATGTGAGCATCAAGAAAAGACTGATTGCATCTAGATAAGTGGGCTTCCCTTTGAACTTTTCATAGTAAATATTTATCAGATGCACTCGGTCAATAGGTAGATTTGATATATTTGAACCGTCGAGCTTTAATGTACACCTAGACAACACAAGTCACACAACCAGCCTTTTACCATTTATGGTTCTCATGGTTTGGTTTTTTTTTGCCATGAACACGTTTCGGTTTCATAAGAGCTTAGAGAATAGGCCTTTACCAACATTCTCCTTGAAATGTCTTCCACTTCACCCTCACATAGGTGATTTCTATATGTTCAATCCTACAGATTAAATTATTTGATAAAATCTGCCAAATTTACATAATCATTAAAAAACTTTTCACCTAAAGTCTTATCCTTATTTACTAAACATTGTTTACATAATGAGAATGGGTTGGGTAATTGACAATGTTAAACCCGTCAGACACAACTTTTTTTGATCTCCATGAACCTAGCTCTTGGGATCTCTATTCTACTAGGTAGAGTTACCACCATGGTGACTTGTCCTAGGCCTTTAACCCATTCCCTTGGATGTCCTGTCCACTTTTTCTCTAGATAGGTCTTTTGTAAGTGGATCCAACATATTATCCTTCAACTTTACATAGTCAATAGTGATAATTACACTAGAAAGAAGTTCCCTAACGGTGTTATGTCTCCATCATATATGATGAGATTTACTATTGTACATCATGCCCTGCCCTACCTATTATCGCTTGGCTATCACAGTGTATACATACTAGTACAATTGGTTTGGGCCAATAAGGAATATCTTTCAAGAAATTTTGAAGTCATTCTGCTTCTTTACCAGCTTTATCCAATGCGATAAATTCAGATTCCATTGTAGAGCGAGTAATACAAGTCTGTTTTGATAATTTCCAAGAGACTACTCCTCTACCGATAGTAAATACATATCCATTTGTGGATTTTACTTCGTTCAATCCGGTGATCCAATTTGCATCACTATATCCTTCAAGTACTGTTGTATATTTATTATAATGTAAGGCATAGTCTTGAATGTATTTAAGATACCCCAAAACTCTTTTCATTGACATCCAATGAGTTTTGTTGGGATTACTTGTGTACCGATTCAATTTACTAATTGCGCATGCTATATCTGGTCATCTATAGTTCAGTATTTACATTAAACATCCCAATACTCTTGCGTTCTCCAATTGTGAGTCACTTTTACCTACATTATTCGGAAGAGCAAAGCTCACATCCAAAGGAGTCTAGACAATACTGAATTCCATATACTTGAATTTGTCAAGTACCTTTTTGATATAATGAGACTGTGACAATGCCAACCCTTGTGGAGTTCTATGGATTTTTATACCTAAGATCACATTCGCAACTCCAAGTTCTTTCATATTGAACTTGCTTTTGAGCTTTCATTTCATTGCATTTATGTCTTAAATTTCTCTACTAATGATTAACATATCATCCACATATAAACAAACAATGACTTGGTGATTCAGATTGTCTTTAATGTTAACACATTTATCACATTCATTTATCTTAAACCCGTTTACCAACATGGTTTGGTCAAACTTCGCATGCCATTGTTTAGGTACTTGCTATAAGCCATACAAAGACTTAATAAGTTTACACACCTTATTCTCCTTCCCTGGAACCATAAAACCCTCAGGATGTTCCATGTAAATTTCTTCCTCCAATTCTCCATTTAAGAATACGATTTTCACATTCATTTTATGGATTTCAAGACCATATACCGCTGCCAAGGCAATTAATATTCCAATCGATGTTATCCTTGTTAGTGGAGAGTACGTATCAAATTAATCAAAACTTTTCTTTTGTTTGAAGCCTTTTACTACATGTATTGCCTTGTATTTGTCAATAGTACATCCGCTTTCATTTTCCCTTTAAAGATCTATTTAGAACCTAAAGATTTATTTCCTGGAGGAAAATCAACCAATTCTCACGTATGGTTGCTAAAGATTGAATCAATCTCACTATTGGTTGTCTCTTTCCAAAAGGATGAGTCTGATGATGACATCACTTCTTTAAACCTTTGAGATTCATTTTCAAAGAAATGTTACAAAATCTTATCCAAACATAGCAGAAGTTCTTTGATGTGTTCTACGTTTTGGATTCTCTTCATTATGTATATTCTTACTAGGTTCATCTGTAGGTCATTTAGATCTTCCACTAGACTGTTCATGTCTAGTTTTATATGGGTAAATGTTTTCAAAGAATTCTACATTATCTGACTCAATTACCGTATTTTCATTTGTATCCGGATGTTCGTATTTATGAACCAAAAACTGACATGCTTTACTTCTTTTATCATATCCTATGAACACACAGTCCATAGTCTTAGGTCCTATCATAACCCTCTTAGGCATAAGAACTTGGACCTTTGCTAGACACCCCCATACTTCAAAATATTTCAAGTTGGGTTTCCTTCCTTTCCATTTTTCACAAGGAATTGATTCTGACTTACTATGGGGAACTCTATTGAGTATACGATTGGCTATAAGGATAGCCTCCCCCAACAAGTTTTACGGTAAACCGAAAATTACAAGCAAGGCGTCATCATTTTCTTCAAAGTTTGGTTTTTCCTTTCCGTAATTCCGTTAGATTGAGGTGAATACGGGGCCGTAGTTTGATGGAAAAATCCATTCTCTACACATATTTTGGCAAAAGAAGATTCATATTCTCTGCCCCTATCACTTCTTATCATTTTTATCTTTTTCTCTATCTGATTTTCTACTTCAGTTTTGTATTGCCTAAATGTATCTATTGTTTCGTCCTTACTATTTATCAAGTAGACATAACAATATCTAGTGCAATCGTCAATAAAAGTTATGAAATACTTTTTCTCACCAGGTGATGGTGTTGAATTCATATCAAAAATGTCAGTGTGTACTAAGTCTAAAGGATTGGAATTCCTTTCAACGGACTTATAAGGATGCTTTGCATACTTTGATTTCACACACGTTTGACACTTTGGTTTATTGCACTCAACTTTTGCAAAACCTCTAAGTTAATGAGTTTTCATAATGTTTTATAATTAACATGGCGTAAACGTTCATGCCACAAATTATAAAACACAAGAAAGTAAGAAGAATTTGAACTTTTATTGATCTCAACATTCATTACATTCATCTTATAAAGGCCCTTAGTGAGATAGCCTTTTCCTACATACACTTCTCCTTTGTTAATTACAATTTTTCATGAAATGGTTACACATTTGAATCCGTTCTTGTCTACAAGTGAAACAAAAATCAAGTTTCTACGTAATTTTGAAATGTACAAGACATTTTTTAAGTGTCAAGACCTTTCCTAAAGTCATTTTCAAGCCCACTTTTCCTGTTCCTTTTACCTTAGCCGTAACGGAGTTAGCCATGTAGATCATTTCTTACACTTGAGCCAGACCGAATGACAAAAATAACTCTTTATTGAGAAAAACATGGCGGGTGCCACCAGAATCCATCCACCACTTGCGAGGACTCCCTACCAAGTTGCATTCTGAAAACATAGCACACAGATCATCACATTCTTTGTTGGACTCAATCATATTTGTTTTGTCCTTTTTCTTGCCTTTCTTAGGGGAATGACAATCCGTGAACTTATGGCCAATCTTGCCACAGTTGAAGCACTTTCCTTTGAATTTTTTCTTTTTTTGATGGCTTCCTTGTTCAGCTTTCTTCCTTTTCTTAGAATTGTTTT
>NC_061121.1:10241083-10400708 GCF_002878395.1 Capsicum annuum
TAGACTCATCACCACATCGTTTCTCACTCTGAATGCTACATAGAATGCATAAGTTCATGAAACTATAGCTGAACACATAATAAATGACAGCTGAACTGCTGCAACTTTTATTAAAAGTGCATGATTTAGGAAAGAACGGTACCTTTGTCTTGATTGGAGTTTGCGAAAAATAGGTGCGGGTACTTGGATCGCATATCTGCCTCAGCTTCCCAAGTTGCACCCTCAACAGATTGGTTTCGCCACAACAACTTGACCAAGGGAAATTCTTTGTTCCTTAGTCTTCGGACACTAAAATCAAGAATCTCAACAGGAATCTAATCAAAAGAAAGATTTTCTTGAACGTCAGCACTCACAGAGGAATCCACTACCACAGCATCACTAATATGGTTTCTAAGGACAACTCGGAAGGCAACTTGACCTCATAAGCTACCTTACCAACACGGCTATGAATTTTGTAAGGACCAACATAACGGGGACTAAGCTTCCCATTCTTTCCGAATATCTTCACCCCCCTCATGGGTGAAATTTTCAGATACACTAGGTCACCAACTTCAAACTCAAGGTATCTCCTTCTAAAATTCGCATATGACTTGTGATGACTCTGCGCCAGTTTTCAACCTTTCCCTATCAACTTAACTTTTTTCATAGCCTCAAATACCATATCAGGACCACTCATAGCCATTTCACCCACCTTGAACCAACCTATGGGTGATCTACACTTCCTCCCATATAAGTCTTCAAACGGAGCCATGCCAATACTAGAGTGGAAACTATTACTATAAGCAAACTCTATCAAAGGTAAGTGATCATCCCAACTTCCCTTAAAGTCAAGTGCATAAGCTCTCAACATATCCTCTAAGGTCTAGATGGTCCGCTCAGCCTGACCATCGGTCTGCGGATGAAAAGTAGAACTCAAAAGCACTTGGGTACCAAGACCCTTCTGAAAAGCTTTCCAAAATTGTGAAGTGAACTGAGTACCCCTATCCGAAATGATAGACAAGGGAACTCCATGCAGTCTGACAAGCTCTTGGATATACTATCTAGCATAATCCTGAGCAGTATATGAAGTATGAACAGGCAAGAAATAAGCAAACTTAGTCAACCTATCAACCATAACCCAAATGGAATCATGATGGCATCGGAAAGGAGGTAAACCAATCACGAATTCCATATTTATCTCTTCCTACTTCCAGGTGGGAATACTAAACTCTTGCATCATACCACTAGGTCTTTGGTGTTCAACCTTAACCTGTTGGCATGTTGCACACTTAGCTACAAATGCTGCTATATCTTTCTTCATGCCACTCCACCAACAGATTTCACATAAGTCTTAGTACATCTTGGTGGCACCAGTATGAATAGAATATTGTGCCCTGTGCGCTTCAGCCATAATCCCTGTGCGCTTCAGCCATAATCCTCTATCTCAGATCATCAATATTCGGAACACACAATCTACCCTGCAATCTCAACACACCATCTCCCCCTTGGGAGAAAACCTCTACTTTTTTGTCCTTGACTGACTCCTTCAGTCTGACCAAACTAGCATCTAAGTATTGATTTTCCTTCACTTCCAAAACCAAGGAGGATTCAGAACTACTCTGAATCCCTATAGTACCTTCAGCAGAGTCAAACAACCTAATCCCCAATTTAGCCAAATGATGTACATCATGAGTCAACTCTATCTTACCTTCTACCACATGCGAAACACTACCCATGGACACTCTACTTAGAGCATCCGCCACAATATTGCCCTTGCTTGGATGGTACAGCACACTCATATCATAGTCCTTTAACAATTCTAACCATCATCTCTGCCTAAGATTCAATTCTCTCTGTATAAACACATACTACAAACTCTTATGATCAATGAAAACATCAACATGGACATCATAGAAATAGTGTCTCCAGATTTTCAAAGCAAACACAACAGCAGCCAACTCAAGGTCACGTGTGGGGTAATTTTTCTCATAGGGTTTCAACTGTCTAGAAGCATAAGCTATCACCTTACCCTTCTGCATCAATACGCAACACAACACAACTCTCAAAGCATCATAGTACACCACAAAACCATCAACACCATCAGGCAAAGTCAAAACAGGGGCTGAAGTGAGTCGAGTCTTCAACTCTTGAAAACTCTTCTCACAAGATTTGGACCATAAGAACTTCACTTTCTTTTGGGTTAACCGCGTCATAGGAGAAGCTATAGAGGATAAACCATTAACAAAACGGTGGCAATATCTAGGCAAACCTAAGAAACTTTGGATATCAGTCAGAGAAATAGGTCTAGGCTAATTTCTAACAGTTGCAGTCTTTTGGGGATCAACTCTAATACCCTCGGAAGAAATGATATGACCCAGAAAAGCAACTAACCTTAGCCAAAACTCACACTTACTGAACTTGGCAAACAACTTGTGATCTCTAAGGGTTTGCAAGACAGTTTGGAGATGATCAGAATGTTTATCCTTATTACGGGAGTACACCAGTATATCATTGATGAACACTATGACAAACATATCCAGATATGGTTTGAACACTCGATTCATGAGGTTCATGAAAGCTGCTGGGGCATTAGTTAACTTGAAAGACATAACAAAAAACTCAAAATAGCCATACGAGTTCGGAAAGCAGTTCTCGGGATGTCACACTCCCTAACTTTGAGTTGATTATAGCGGAAACGAAGGTCTATCTTTGATGGTGAATTTATTCAGTTGGCGGTAATCAGTGCACATACACAAAGAGCCATCTTTCTTTCTCACAAACAACACAGTAGCTTCCCAATGAGAAATACTGGGCCTTATGAAACCCTTATTCAGTAGATCTTTGAGTTACTCTTTCAACTCCTTAAGTTCTGCAGGGGCCATATGGTAAGAAGGAATAAAAATGGGCTGAGTATCAGGAAGAAGATCAATCCCAAACTCTATCTCTCTATCAAAAGGTATCCCTGGGAGATCATCTGGAAAGACATCTTTAAACTCATTGACGACGTTAACAGACTAGAGAGCTGGAGTCTCAGACTTAGTGTCTTTGACTCTAACCAAATGGTAAATACACCCCTTGGAAATAAGCTTTCTAGCTTTGAGGTAAGAGATAAAATAACTCTTGGGTGACACAGAATTCCCAGACCACCCAAACACGGATGCACCCGAAAACTGAAACTTGACCACTCGGGTTCGACAATCAATAGAGGAATAAGAAGAATACAACCATTCCATATACAGAATCACATCAAAATCTACCATGTCTAACTTAATCAGATCAGCCAACAAGACTCTATGAAGAACGGTAATAGGACACTTTTTATACACTTTTTGGATAACAATCGAATGACCCACTGGGGTAGAAACTAGGATAGGCTCAGGAATAATCTCAGGACTCATTTCAAAATTTAGAGCAATCAAAGGTGTAACATATAAGAAACTAGATCTAGGATCCAAAAAAGCATACACATCAAACTGAAATATACGAAGCATACCAGTAAGAATATCGGGAGAGTCCTTTTGTTCCTGGCGGGAAAGTAAAACATAGAATCTATTCTGGCGCTATCCGCCAACATTGCTAAAAGAGGCGCCCTGAGCTGGGGCTGGGCGAGTCACTGGAACTAGAGCACTAACAATCTGAGTCTGGGTCTGAGGGCGATAGTCACGACGCCCTTGTCCATCTTGTGGACAATCTCTAACTCTGTGACCCATGTCACCACACCGAAAACAAACCCTCTTATTACCCTAACACTTACCCGAATTAGCCCTACTACACTTAGGACACAAGGGATGATTTGGCTTACTGCCAATACTGTACTGGGACCTGGATGCATATGACCGGCTACCTTGCTCCTGCCTACCTCTAGGCACGGGAGCACTAGCAGATGATGGTGCTGGCATAGATGAACAATCCTAATACTGAGGGCGACTCCCTTCTTATGATTTAGTCTGACCCTATCTGTGCTGCTCGAACCTAGCTCTCTTAGCCTAGAAAGATTCATCTCACTATGCAGCATAGCAGACCTACACTTCTTAACCATATAATTAGACACTCCCGTCACAAACTTACTCATACTAGCCCAATTATCAGCCACTAAGTCAGGAGCATACTTGGCCAACTGATTGAACTTTAGATAGTACTCCCTAATAGTCATAGAGCCCTATCACAGGTTCATAAACTCTTCCAACTTCGCCTCCCTCATCTCTAAAGGGAAAAACTTATGTAGGAATGCATCCTGGAACTCTTGCCAAGTTGTAGGGACAACACTCTCACCTCTACCTTTCCTCTAAGAAACAACACAGTCATAAGCAAGGTCTTTTAACCTATACATAGCCAACTCCACACTATGTTCCTCAGATACATACATCACCTGAGTAATCTTCCGCACCTCCTCTAAAAACAACCGTGGATCCTCATCAGACTTGGACCCATAGAATTCTGGTGGATTCATCCGCATGAAGTCACGGATCCTGGCAGTAGCTGAATCACCTGCCCGATGCTATGGAGTCGGGGCTGGGTTAGCCTGAACATTTGCAGTAATAGCTTGGGCCAGCGCTTGAAAGGCTGTTCGAAATTCAACATGAGATATGTTCACTCAATGGGTCAATGGGTTGAGGTTGCTGACCATCATTATTTCTTTTCGTATGACGTGGAGGCATATTTCTAAAAGAGGAGAGCACAAATCAATAGCAGAGAGAGACACTTTAAGCACGATAGACTTCTGAAAGAAAGAATTACACTTTTTCCTAAAACGTTTTGTAGACTCTTGCTCATAGATGTCGTACGATACACACCGATGATCAAGACTCTACTTAACGTGGCTTGTTAGACTAGCTAGGACACCTTGAAAACTTAGTCTCTGATACCAGTTTATAACACCCCAAAAAATAAGTCCCGGAGCTTCACACGGTGCTTGAGGCTACGAGTAGCCCCAAGCTAACCCTTTGATCCATTTTCATTCAGTTCAACACAAATCAATGAGGTTTTCATAAATAACCCACAAATATCAATAGAGTAATCATCATCCAAGAATAAAAGAATTTTAGAAAGATAATAAAATACGACTTATTAGTCAACTCCCAATATCTTACTAGTCTGACAAGCCTCTAAGAAAATCAATAAAACCAGCGAGCCATTGAGACATGCCCTAACTGACTCATACTCAATTATCAAATGTAAACAATTATGTGAAACCAATATCAGACATCACATCCTTGGAACATAAGGACTCACCACAACAGAGGATGTAGAATAGTGTGCCCGAAGAATCACTGTTGAACCTGCAACTGAACACCTAAAACTACATTCCAAGAAAATGCAGCCCACATCCGAAGATGTGGGTACCATAGAAAGGAACCGAGTATATGGGGGTGTATGCAGTTGTATAAACATTATCATCATAAATATTTATAAAAAGATATGCAGGATGTATGAAAGACTCACATAGCCCGATGAAAATCATCATAATAATGAGAGGATGAAATAAGTACAATAACACATGTGAGTCATCATATAATTTTTCAATCACTTTCAGTTCATTCAGAATATCAATTTTCATAATATAAATATCATTTAAATCTTTCGAAAGAATAACTTTCACAATTCCACTTTCAAATCACTTCACCATTCACCATAGACACATGGAAAAACACACACACTGGGAGATCCTATAACCGACATAAACAATGTGAGCTACATGGAGTCCAACGTACAACCCACGTTGGGGAGAGACGTCCTATCCTTTCCATCGGATTAGGACTATCGATATCAAATTCACACAAACTAGTGATCACTTTATAAATCAGCCTCAGGCTCACTCCTATGGGGGAATGTAGTTCTAGGGAAGTAAGGTCGATTTATACCTCTCACTCGGTGCTAAAGATTTCTCTTGGACTTAGCTCAGATTATTTCAAAGACAATCTACAACAAAACAATTTCAGTAATATAAATATATACATCGGGACCCATCATGCTTCCCAACTATCAAAATCAACCATGTTGTGGATTTCTTTCAAACTCGAGTTCAAAATAACTCCATTAAGACCAAAAGGTCAAATCATTCAAAATATCTCAAATATTCAACATGAACATACTTATAACACACACTTTCTCAAAAAAACACAATTTCCAATGGGGACTCACGACCCAAATATCAAAATCATGATAAATATCGTTCAAGATTCATGCTATATATCTCCAGATGTGAAATTCATCTTTCGAAATCATAAACATCAAGATTTCATAATAATCATCATAAGATATGGGTTCATGGTTCAAATTCATAAAAATCAAATTAAAATCATGCCTTTATAAAGAAAATCACTTTTGGACACAAGAATGAAAAAGAGTTCTTGTTGAAAAACCCCACATACCTTGAATGATGAAATTTAGATCAATACTCATTTTTGAGATGTTAATTGTGCCTTTGAATGATGGTTCTTGGAGTTCTTGAACTAGGAACTTGGAATCTTGAATAAATTTGTAGAATTAATGGTGAACTTTGGAGGTTCTTGAAGTTGGATGTAGGAGCTTAGGGTTTTCTTTTTGAGGGAATTTAATGAAATATAACATATAATGCTTATAATAGGCTTTAATATATGGTTTGGATAGATTTTTTGTGAGAGGGAATGACAAAAATGCCACTAAAAATCGAATAATTCTCGAGTTTATCCATTGGTGGACTATTTTGATAGTTTTAAGTAGATCAACCATAACGTTTTACTCCGATATCCAAATTGGATGAAACTAATTTCATTAGAAAGGGGACTATCATATCTTTCGGTTGATATATAGTATCTCACCCAGCTCATTGTGTATGAGGATTTATGATCGTTTGAAGTTGACCCAAAAATTCACTTTTGATAGGCTAAAGTAGATCGACTATAACTTTTTGCTTCGATAGAAAAATTGGATGAAACCAATTTCATTGGAAAGAGGACTCATAGAAATTTTCGTTGATATATAGGAGATCACCCATATAATTATGTGCAAGGAGTTATGATCGTTTAAAGTTGGAGCTAAAATACGCCAGGCCTCAGTACTTTTTCTTGCACGTTTTACTGTTCACTACTATTCACGGTTTGATCGAAATATTCAGAACTCGTCGCTCGGGTGTCCGTTTTGGATGATCCAAATATCGTTGGAAATATTATTCGATACTTTATGCAATGGTGGGTCATAATATAAGACATTCTACATGAAAAATTTATAATTAATTCTAGAAGATATAACCCAACAGGTTTACGCATAAAATTTCAACAAAAAATTTCCTGGGGAATTACAACTGAGCCCACAGTTTGGGGCAAATTTGTGGAAGCTTTCCTTGATTGATTATTTCCTATGGAGTTAAGGGAGGCCAAAGCAGAAGAGTTTATGAATCTAAAGCAGCGCAGTATGAGTGTTTAGGAGCACACTTTGAAGTTTAATAAACTAGCCCGCTATGCCCCAGAGTTGACTAGTAATATGAGAGCCTGGATGAGGAAATTTGCATCTGGCCTTTCTAAAAACTTGGTTCTTGAGTGCCAGGGGGAAATATTGAATAAGGAGCTAGAATTTTGCTCGGCTGACCATTCATATGCAGCAGATAGAAGAGAAGAAAAATAAAAATTTAGAAACAAGAGAGAAAAATAGGCAAGCAAAGAGAGTGAGAACTGCGGATCAGAATCACAGCCAACCACAGAGCGGCAACTGGGAAAATTGATGGCAAAAGAAGAAGTCATGGAGTAATGCACAGTTTGCTACCAGCTCCCCAGTGCTCGAACCACCAGCAGACAGACGATCTCAGAGTTCCAGACTCATCATGGATCAAGAGCCCCAAATACTCAGTCACAGGGGAGTGTGGCCCAACAGCATCGTACTTATCCACGGTGTGAGATTTGTGGGAGGAATAACCTAGGAAAGTTATTTTTTTGGGGGAAAAATTGTTATACTTTTGGCAACCAGTTATGGGGAGCGGTCAACCAATGATATTTTTGACTAACTGCCCGGAGGTGGAAGCTTCACCAGATATTATCACTAGTACGTTACAAATTTTTTCTCGTGATGTTTATGTAGTGCTTAATCCCCGGTCTACATTATCTTATGTGATCCCCTATGTGGCTGTTGGTTTTGGGTTTGAGCCTGAAGTCATTGAAGAAACCTTCATTGTTTCCACTCCTGTATGTGATTCTATAGTTTCTAGAAGGGTTTATAGAAATTGTATTGTGTCTATTCTTAGTAATGATAGTATGGCCGACCTCATAGAAATTGATATGGTAGATTTTGATATCATCCTTGGGATGGACTGGCTCCATTCATGTTATGCCACACTTGATTGCAGAACCCGAAAGGTCACTTTTTATTTTCCAAATGAGACACTAATTGTATGGGCAGGGAGATCTGTGGAACCTAGAGATCACTTTATCTCTTATATTAGAGCCCGAAAGCTTATCTCCAAAGGCTGTATGTACTATCTAATCCGAGTAAAAGATTCAAGAGTTGAAAATCTTCCTTTTCAGTCAGTCCCTGTAGTGAATGAGTTTCCAGAATTCTTTCCCGAAGATCTCCCAGGATACCACCTGATAGGGAAATAGATTTTTGCGTTGATGTGTTGCCAAACACTCGTCCTATTTCTATTCTAACATATAGAATGGCTTTTGCGAAACTAAAAAAGTTAAAAGAGCAGCTAGTAGAACTTCTATCTAAGGGTTTTATTCACCCAGTGTGTCCCCTTGGGGTGCACCTGTACTTTTTGTGCGAAAAAAATGGTTCCCTTCATATGTGCATAGAGTATCATCAGTTAAATAAGGTCACGATTAAAAACAAGTATCTTCTCCCTAGGATTAATGATTTTTTTGACCAGCTTCAGGGTGCTAAGTGTTTTTCGAAAATAGATCTTCATTTGGGTTATCATCAGTTGAAAGTTAGGGAGTCAGACATTCCCAAGACAACCTTTCGAACCTGATATGGTCACTATGAGTTCTTAGTTATGTCCTTCGAGTTGAATAACACCCCTACAGCCTTCATGGATCTGATGAATAGAGTATTTCGTTAGTTTCTTAACATGTTCATCATTGTATTTATTCATGATATTCTGATCTATTCTAAGAGTAAAGAGGATCACGCCAAGCACCTCTGAATTATTCTTTAGACCCTTAAGGATCATCAGTTGTATGCCAAATTTTCTAAGTGTGAATTCTGGTTAGATGCTATTGCCTTCTTGGGGCATATTGTGTCTAGTGATGGGATAAGAGTGGATCCCTAGAAAGTTAAAGCAGTGAGAAAATAGCCCATACCCACAACTCCAACTTCTATTCGGAGCTTCTTGGGTTTGGCGGGGTATTACAGAAGGTTCATAAAGATTTTCTCTTCCATAGATACTTCACTCACTAACTTGACTCAGAAAAAGGTAAAGTTTGTGTGGTCTGATCTGTGTGAGAATAGTTTTGAGAAGTTGAAAGATAAACTGACCACTGTTTCTGTTTTGACCCTCTCAGAGGGCGTATATGGCTTTGTGTGGGAATTGGTTGTGTGTTGATGCAGTATGGCAAGGTAGTGGCTTATGCTTCTAGGCAGTTGAAGGTGCAAGAGCGCAATTACCCCACTCATGACTTGGATTTAGCAGCCATGGTGTTTGTACTTAGAATATGGAGGTACTATCTCTATGGAGTGCATGTTGATATTTATACTGACCATAAGAGTTTGCGATATGTTTTCTCGCAGAAAGAATTAAACCTCAGGCATAGGCATTGGATGGAGCATTTGAAAGACTATGATATGAGTCTGCATTACCATCTAGGCAAGGCAAATTTTATAGCCGAAGATGGAGGGGTGATTGTTAATAAGTTAGCTAAGTCATCCCTTTGTGCTAAATTTAAAGACAAGCAAGTTGAAGATCCTATCTTGATGCAAATCAAGAATAATGTGGGTCAACAAAAGGTAATGTCATTTGAAATCGGTGGTGATGGTATTCAGGGATATCAGGGTAGGTTGTGTGTTCCGTATGTGGATGGACTGTGGAAAAGAATCCTTGATGAAGCTCACACTTTGAGGTATGTCGTTCACCCAGGCTCTACTAAGATGTACCATGATTTGAAAACCTTGTATTGGTGGAATAACATAAAATGTGATGTAGCTAAGTTTGTGTCCAAGTGTTTAAACTGTTAACAAGTGAAGGTAGAACACATGAATTTAGGTGGTACTTCCCAAGAGATAGCCCTGCCTTTATGGAAGTGGGAGATGATAAACATGGACTTCATTATAGGACTTCTGAGATCCCGAAAGCAGTATGATTCTATCTAGGTGATTGTAGATTGGTTGACAAAGTCAACCCACTTTTTACCTGTAAGGACTAATTATTCAGGAGAGGGTTATGCTAAGATTTACATTGAGGAGATAGTTCAGTTGCATAGGGCGCCAGTGTTCATTATATCCGATAGAGGTACGCAGTTTTCATCTCAGTTCTGGAGATCTTTTTAGAAGGGTTTAGGTACACAAGTGAATTTGAGCACAGCTTTCCACCCTCAGACTGATGGGAAAGCTGAGCGTACCATTTAGACCCTCAAAAATATGTTGAGGGTATGCGTCATTTATTTCAAAGGTAGTTGGGTAGATCACCTGCCACTGGTTGAATTTGCTTACAATAATAGTTACCATGCCAGCATCAAGATGGATCCTTTTGAGGCTTTGTATGGGAGGATATGTAGGTCACCGATAGAATGGTATGAAGTGGGTAAGACCGAGTTATACGGGCCTGATCATGTTTATCAGGCGATGGAGAAAGTGAAGATCATTAGAGAATGACTCAAGACTGCTCAGAGTCGTCAGAAGTCCTATGCCGATGTTCGGAGAAGAGAACTAGAGTTTAAAGTTGGTGATTGGGTATTTCTCAAGGTTTCTCTTATGAAAGGAGTTATGCGATTTGTAAAAAGGGGTAAATTGAGCCCTCGCTATATAGGGCCATATCAGATTCTGAGAAAGATTGATGCAGTTGCTTATAAGCTGGAATTGCCTGCAAGTTTGGGTTCGGTTCATCCGGTATTCCATGTATCCATGTTGAAGAAATGCATTGGAGATCATTCTTTGGTATTGCCAGTAGAGGGTGTCAAAGTGACAGATTCCTTTTCTTACGAAGAAGAGCCCATTGAAATTTTAGATCGCCAAGTTTGAAAAATGAGGAGCAAAGAGATAGCCTCAGTAAAGGTACTGTGGAGGAATCAGAAAGTCGAAAAAACAACTTAGGAGTCAGAAGATGACATGAGAATTAGATATCCCAATTTGTTTTCTTCTATGGAGGAGGAGACAAAAGGTACTATTCCTATCTTATCTTTCCTAGTCCGTTATTATGTATGAAATCATGTCTGTCTGTGTCCCACATCATTATTCGGGAATGAATGATCCTAAGGGGGGGATAATGTAACGCCCCGCATTTCGGGCTACAGTATAGACCATCATTTAGATGTGTAGATAAATCTCGAAGCCATAAATCTTATGCCAATACGGCTATGTTAATTATTTGTGTAGCATGTGACTCCATTCAAGCTTAAATTTAGACCATAAGGGTCATTTGACTCAAGGACGAGTTGAAAACTATTTCGACCGATTAAGCTTAAGTGGATAATATAATTTGTGTCAACATCTATCGACCATAACTCATTGTATATGTTGAATTAAAAATCCTACTATGTGTAAAATGATAGGTTTTCGAGTTAACTTTCCAACGATACCAATTTGGCTAAAATCCAGCACCCGAGCAAGAAGTTATGGCCTTTCAAAGTAATATGCGTTGCCTAACCAATCGAACATGGCCATTGGAAAGCATAGGGGATAGCATAGGCAGCGCCTATGTAAAACTAGGCGATAGCCTAGGCGGTGCCTATGTAAACAAAGGCGATGGCATAGGCAGCGCCTATGTAAAGGTTTTGAGTGACTTAAACACTCCATTTTTGGGTCAAAATGGTCCTTTTCCACCCTTACTTAGCCCTAAACATTAAATTCAGTTCCAAAGACCCCAAAATACACCTTCATTCATCAAAAGTGCCCAAGGATTCTCCTTAGGGTTTCAAAATAAAAAACCCAAGCAACTCAAGATTCAACCGGGGGTTTTAGAAACTAATATCATATTTGGAATCCCCAGAATGTAGGCTTCAAGAAGCACCTATATTCTTTTTATATAGAGGTATGTGGGGTTATCTCAAAAATCTCATGGCTTTAAAAATTCATGTTTTCAAAATGGAGGTTTTGAAATTACGAATATGATTATGTTTTAAATGTTTTATGATATTGATTTGGTCTTTAGGCCTAATTCCAATATGATTTGATATATTATAAATGGATATGCATGTGTTTCATAATGATGATAAATTGAGAGCATGATTTACATGGAACCCCTCTATTGATATGATATTATTTTAAGTTTTCACATGATGTGAATTATTTGAAATCATCTTGAAATGCACGTCATGAAATATCTTTAAAATGTCATGATTTGGATATGGTTTTTGACTTTCAAAGAGAGGGTTGTTTTGTTCATGTTGAAATATATTGCATATGATGATTGAATGAAGAGAATGATATGATACTGATGACTTTCAAGTCGGGTATGATGATACCCTACAGAGTATGACATGTGATTGATTTGAACAAAGCTTGAATGCATTGATTTTCATGAGAAAGGTGGATGCCCGAAGAAGGCGTTTGAGTGAAAGGGCTCATCGCTGGAAACCGTAGTTGCCGATGCGGGTCATATGATATTGTATCCTACATGGAAAGATAATAAAATAAGCGAAACATCTCACATGGGGGTATTCCCTGCGGTGTACTCACATGGGGGTATACCGGCTCCAAATCCTGGCGGCTACTAGGATTGGAGGCTTGGCCGCCAAGCACCAGAGGCGGATTCCACATAGCCGTGGAATTACAATTGTAGGGTATTCCACCTAGCTCAATCACATTACATTAGTATTGAAAACTATTACATTATGCTCATGTGTTTTAAAATAATTTGATATGAAATTGCTTTATAATTGCTCTCACCTATATTGTGTAAAAATATTATATTTCTGTTTTGATTTCTCTGCGTACCAGTACTTTTGTATTGACCCCCTCCCCTCCCAGGTTCGAAGGTATAGTCTAGGGGTCCGGACAACCAGTAGATTCCTTTCGACAGATCACAGAATCAAGTGGTGAGCCTTCTATATTTTGGAAGGCATGATGTCTGTAGTTTAATTTATCATTTATTAGTTTTACGTCTACTGGGGTCCTTGTCCCAGTTTTCAGATAGGCATTTGTTTTAGACATTTACTAGAGATTTTGCAGAAATTAAAGAGATGTTGTGTTGACATTATGGGACGTTATTCCCCATTATTACTTTCATATGATTCTTGACCACGTTTTCGTTATATTGTGTATCTTCCGCATTTCTTTTATCATATGAATTGTGTGCATGATTGCTAGACAGATAGGGGTGTTTTGAGCCTCATGGTTCGGGATACTCATCATGGTCAGGGACCCAGTTCGGGTCGTGACACCTCGGGCACCTCAGGAGATCCTCAATAGTTAACCTTTGAAGGCATAGAGTGGTGAGGTAAAAGAACATCTTTTGCTGCCATCGCTTAAAGTTAATGCCCGCAAAATTCCCAGGCTTCTCTGCAGGTGTCATTGTTTGCGGAGTGTTTGATCGAGTTGTTGAAGAAATGCTAGTTTCCCCCACAGTCGTGGCTGCATCTTACATTTGAATTTCGTTAGTTATTTTTCCTGTCACCACAAGACAATAAAATTTAGTATTTTTAGAATACTACTTATAAATTTAAGCAACTTTAAACTCTTCTTCTTGTTTCTAGTTAACTATGAAGTTTTTATGACTTCCAATCGTCAAACGAATGATCTTTAACTTGTGATGAAGATTTTATGTCTTTGAATCACTAGTTAAGTTCAAACGGAGTAAAAAGCTTAAAGCTTTAATCTCCAAAAACAAGCAATACAGATTTTGCAAAAAAAAACTTATTCCTTAAAATTGTTATTTTATGTAGTGTTCGGGTACACGAATCTGTATAAAATGCAACATCAACTTCAATATAAAATGCAACACCAACTTCAATACTAGTTCAAGTCTAAGACAAGAAAACTTTTGATGTTCCTTTAAGACCTTCAACACTAGATTATGTATAATCTATCTAAGAAGTGTGTTAATTTTTTTTTCGTCAGAAAAGAGATGAAATAGAATTTTAAAGCCAAGTCCCCCGATTTCACAGATTGTCCTTAAGGAATAATTCTCCTCACTATACCCGAGGTTATGTAATCTTCCTCTCAGGATAAAATGACCTTCAATCCCAACAATAGCGGTACCTCAAATTGTTGGATTCAACGAACTTACTTAATGATTTGATTGATAACAAGGAATGTTTTGAATACAAGAAGAGTTTTTATTTCTGAAATTTTTTTCATTCATATCTAAACCTGTGGATGAAACCAAGTTTATATAGCTATCAGATGCCTCTTCTGAAAGGTGGCAATGGTTCACTTACAAGTTGTATCATTTGGAAGGGTCATGTTTGTTCATTTGAAACATTGTGTCTTTCTTCTGAACAGACACAACTATCTGAACAGTCTTACCTTTCCAAACCAATATGTCATTTGCTCAAAGGATGTGTCCCTCCATTTTCCATTCACACAAATTAAACCCAACAATAACAACAACTATAAAAGTATATTCAGTGCAATTATACTAGTGTGGTCTAGGAAGGGTAGGATGTAGGCCGACCTTTACCCTACCTTTCTTGGGTGTAGGCTAGAAATGTTTTTTTTGATAGACTTTCGACTCGACATAAAAGTTAAAGAATTTGAAGCATGGTAGCAAGAAAATATGACAATAAACCCATCCGGATGGATTGCGCTGAACGTGAGGTCTCAGGTTCAAATACCAGCAGAGATAAAAAAAAACACTAAGTGATTCTTCCCTACTGTCCTAGCCTTGGGGGACAAAGTAACCTCATATATGTTAATTCCTTGGTGGAAAAAGTAACCTCATATATGTTGATTCTAGGAGATGGCCTGTGGATTTAGTCGAGGTGCGTGAAAGTTGGCTCAGACACCATAATTATCTAAATGGAAAAAAGAAAAGTCGTCCGGGTGGCTGTGATGGTTTGGTTTGGAACTTCCATAATGGAGGTTTCAAGTACGAACCCCTTGCCTGAGATATCAGGGGGTGGCCTTCTTAGTCGAGCCCATCACACGGGGCTTGCCTAGTGGGGTTTACCTCTCCTGTGTGGTTTGAAAGTTTGAGTAGGGTGTACTTGTGCAAACCCGCGACTGGGGTTCCCTTGTCATAAAAAAGAAATATGACAGCTAAATAATAAGATAAAAATTAAATGAAGCAATCGCATGAGGTTATAAAGAGCGTAATGCCAACATGGAGAACCATTCCCAAATGAATAATGCGCTTTAATGGGAAGAAGTTACATATTTCAACAGTAAAAGTAAATGCATTAAAAATCTGTACTTTTCGTGTTATACGCACTTTGAATATGATGGATAAGTATGTATGCGAACATTTGGTAATACTTGCTAGGAGATAATGCGTAGTATTTGATTATCGAGTTTGCTGCTAAGCCATGTACTTTTTTCTGTACCATCTTGGTACCCTTAAAGTAAAATCCTTACCAGAAAAAAATGAAGCAACAGATAAGAAGTATGCGTAGAAGAAAAAGAAACAAAGTGCAACAACACTCGGCTAGCTACCTACTAATGTTCTAACCTAATGGCTAATCCTCGATCTCCACACCTTATTGTGTAGCTATCAATGTCAGTTTGATAAGCTAAATACAAGCAAATGGTAATGGACTTCCCGTTTCCGTTTCTTGTGATTTTGACAAATCTGCTTAGTCTTCTGTATTTGTAAAGAAAACAACTTCCTTCATATTAAGAGGAGATGGATAATTACACTAATATACACAGTATAATTCCACGAGTGGGGTTTGGGACGGTAGTGTGTATGCAGACCTTACCCTAAGTCGTAGAGATAGACTGTTACTGATAGATCCTCGGCTAAGAGGAGATGGATGAGTGATCTAATTAGAACCTGCTGTTTCTGTTCTTTTTACATTAGTGGCTTGTTAGATTGACAGCGTCACCACATCTTTGTCTGGATAGTTTGGAGATACGCTCCTCATTTTTGCGTTCTTGTTTATTTTCTACAGGTTCTTATTGGTGAATATTGTTATATAATATGAAGTGTAAGGAAAAAAAACCATATTGCTCTCGAACTTTACCGCCTGATATGCTTAACAACTTTCCTGAGAATGTCATAGATGAGATTCTTATGTGTTTGCCTTTTCGAGATGCTTTGAGGACAATTATCTTATCTACAAAATGGAGATATGTATAGCGTAGACTTCCAGAGTTGATGGTTTCTCACACAAATTGGAAACCTGAAGAGGATTTAACTGACCTTACAAGTAATTTCAGAAAGATTATAGACCACATTTTGGCCTTTCATTTTGGACCAATTACAAAGTTTACCCTCAGAATTCCATATTTCGATATATGTCCTATTATTGATGATTTTATTCATTTCCTCTCTAGAAACGGCATTCAACATCTTGTTCTTAGACTTCCAATTAGGGGTAAACCATACGAATTGCCTTCTTCATTATTCACATGTTCCCAGTTAAGGCATCTGACTCTCCAGAATTGTGTAATACCTCATCAACCAGCCTTCAAAGGATTTGATAGGTTAATTAGCCTAGAACTACGTGATGTCACAATTTCGTGCGAGTTGCTTGAACGTTTCGTCTCTCATTGCTTGTTGGTCGAGCAGTTCGTGCTGCAGATCTCAGGTGCTTCAAGAAACATTATTAAAATTAGTGCGCCCATTCTGAGATCCAATGACTACACAGGCAATTTAAGATGTGTCTGTTTAAAAACTATCCCTCTGGAAAAGCTTTCACTTTCGCATAGGGAATATTACTTGGGTGCTGGGAAATGTAATATTGCCAAGTTTTTTGAGCTTTTTTCTGTGCTCGAGCACCTCCACTTGAATGATATGGTAAATGTTGCGTCATGCCCTCATTGTAATTAATGCATTTTCAATCACGGAACATCTTTGTTAGGGCTTTGAGTTATTCTGATTTTTGGTATTTTCTTCCTAGCCTTTTGCTGCAGGAGTAGGTGAAGTACCAACGAGGCTTTCCCATGATCTTTATTGTGTCAAACATCTCAGCATATCAAGTATAGATCTGTCTGACTCGGATGAGGTTTCATGTGCTCTTTGCTTGATAAGAAGCTTCCCCAATTTACAATCTATGGAAATTAAGGTTCTCTTTTCTCATTTTTTATTGTGTAGTGGCTTCTTATTTTCGTGCTCCTTAAATCATCAATAAGCTCAGAAAGTGAGTTTCGGTTCATTTTTCCTTAGGTGGAGTCTGATGACAATCATGTACCACCTCTCAAATCTCTTGAAGTGGAACACTTCTCAGATGTGACATTTAATCACCTCAGGGAAGTTAAGCTAATTCAAACTAATGGCACAATCCCTGAGATACAGCTTGTTAAGCTTCTGTTGACCAAGTCTCCTGAACTGGAGAGAATGCTAATTGTGCCATGTCTAGTTGAAGAATTTGCAACAGCCCACATCCTCGCTGAGCTAATAAGATTTCAGCGGGCATCACCAAATGCAGAAGTTGTATATAATTTGGATAAGCATCCAAATCCCCGTCCTGTTTCCTTTTCACTTGCACAAATGTTTTCGGAAGTTGATAAGAATTGACAGACTGAATGTTGCTGCAGTAGTATATCACTGAATTTTTGCCATCAGTTTGGGGATATAAACTAATGTGGATATTGTGTTTCTTGAACTTTGTTATTGTAGTGGTTATTGCTTTTGCTTGACATGCCTATGCTTGAAATGAGACTTGCAGCAATAGTTAGTACTGTTTGTTTATTTCATACTTCAAAGTTGGGTTGTGGTTTTGCTATGTCAAGTTGTCTTTGTATGACCTATAGGTCACGGGTTCTAGTGGTGGAAGAACCCACTTATGCTTGCATTATGTTAAGTTGTCTTTATCACACCCCTTAGCCTCGGTGCGACCCTTTCACGAATCATGCTAATGCGGGATGCTTCGTGCAGTGGGCTCGCCTTATTCATTTGGCATGCTTTGAAACCTTTTCTCAAGAATGGACTTTAATTTTCCTAAAACGTTCAACAAATGCAAATTATTGTAACTTTTTGATAGTTTCATACTTATAACTCGTGATCAATATCTAATTGGATCACATGACTCAATGACCAGAATTTAAGGTAAAAAATTAATCACAATATTATTGCTCCCGTTTGGTCATAGATTTTGAAGATGAAACTTTTAACTGGAAAATTTGAATTTCTCAAGTAGTGATTTTTGAAACTTTGAAGTTATGTTTGGACATGCATTTAACTCGAAATAGAATTGAAGTTTTGTTCTTCCTCCGTTTCAAAATACTCATCACAATCTCTATATTTGAGAGTCAAATGATATGAACTTTGATCAGATGTGTTTTTGTTATAATTTTTGAATATCAAAATTTAAAATTTAAAATATTGAAGCAATCTAATTAAATTTATCTTTAAAAATTAGTTGAATCGACTATCAAGAAGTGAATCGTGACAACTATTTTGAAAAGAAGGAAACGAATAAGTAAAAGTCTCAAACTCAAAAAGTGATCCAGGCCCCTTTTTTGAAAATTTAAAAATATTTAAAAATTAAATTTTAAAACTATAATCAAATTTTACAGTCAAACAAATATTCAAAAATAAATCTTCAAAATAGTGTCAAAATCTTTGTTAAAATGCCAGCTAAACACCAAGGCCAAAAAAAGAAAAAACACAAGATTCTTAAAAACTGTTTCTACATGAAGGAAAAGAACAGCCAACTTTACATTTTCCAATGCCAATAAAACCAAAAACACTGATCATAGCAGTGTAAGTTTTCCAGAAAAGCTGTAAATTGTAATTTTTTATTTTTCTTTGATGAATGATCTTATTTTATTGTTTTAATCTTGTGGGGTTCTTTAATTTGTTGATTTTATGCAGAAAATCAGGAGAATCTTGGAAAAACAAAGATGAAATCTGGAAAGAGTCATCCTGAGGAAGAAGAAGAGGATGAGTATGATGTTGGTTCTAATAGAGATGCTACACCTTCTAGTAAATGAAATAACTCATTTATGCCATCAGTTAAAAGTTTTGCCCATTCATACCGTCATTATTATAAAATTGGTTCATCCATGCCATTAATTTTTAACGGTGGTTTTCAAAAATAGCTTTGCCACGTGGCCTTTTATTAAAGATCCACGTCATTAATTAAAATAAGAAAAAAATACTCAAATATACGATTGAACTATCAAAAATGGCTCATTTATGCCATTAATTAAAAGTTCAGCTCATTTATGTCATCGTCGTTATAAAATCAGTTCACCCATGTCATTACTTTTTTACAGAGGCGGATCTAGGATTTTAAACTTGTGGGTTCCCAATAAAATAAATTAATATGCAAAAATAATTTGTAAAACAATGAGTAATCAAATATTTTTAATATATAGTCTTAAAGAAACAACCCGTTAAACACAACATATTTAAAAACATTATCATTATAATTGTACTGACGGCTTGTCATGTTTTGAAAATGATCAATGATCGCTTCATTATGTACAGTTTCAAATACCTCATCTTCTATATAACATACTAAACAATCATTCAAAAATTCATCACCAATTCTGCTACGCAGGTCATTCTTAATATATTTCATCGAAGAGAAAGCTCTTTCCACCATTGCAATCGCCACAGATAATATCAAACTCAACTTTACAAGCAAATAAACAAGTTTCCAAGTCTTGTGCAAATTAGTTTTCACCAATGTCTCTGAAAGATCCCCAAGTCTTTTCAACTTAGAGAAATCATTATTCCCTTGTCGCACATAGTCAATATAATTGTCAAGCTCAAAATTAAGATCCTCAAGCATGGAAGCACTAAACTCATCTGGATAATAGGTAGCAAGTTTTATAATCCTATTTTTATCATAATTTACAAAAGGGTTATCTGGATTGAAACTAGCCATATCAAGAAGTAGATCAGTATTCACTTCATCAAAATGACTGTTAAGCTCACCAAGTTGCAAATCAATTACAACATTAAAAATTTTAACATGAAAATGATGAGAATATATGATACTTGAAATCTTACGCTTTGACTTTCCAAGAGAATAATTCTTATTCATTTTGAGAATCACAATATCATGTTTGGCACAAAATAAAGAAACATCCTTTACCAAAGAATCCCATTTAGAATCTCTCATAGATTGCAGCTGCCTCTTTGTGAAACCAACAAGGTTCATAGCAGTAACGATATCTTGATCTTTTCTTTGCAAAGCCATAATAAAATCGTGTGTAATTGCCAACACTTTTAACATCGAATGCGGCGTATACATAAACTCATAAGATCTTATGTCTTCCACTAAACTCTTTGCCAATGATTTTTCTTTGTAATTTGAACCCTTCTTAGAAACAACTTCTAGTACATGAATAATTAAAGAGAATAATTTAATAAAGTTATATACTGTTTTAAAATGAGAACTCCAATGAGTATCTCTTGCCCTGTGAAGTCCAAGTTCTTGATTCAATTCATTTCCTGTATGAACTTCACCGAGCATAAATAACTCTTCTAATTTTTCTATTTGATCATCTCTAAGCATCTCCTTGTGCTTAAAACATCCTCCAACAACATTCAAAACATTAGTAAAAATATCAAAAATTGATCTACCTCATGATGCTTCTTTGCAACAACAACAAGAGTCAATTGTAACTGATGAGAAAAACAATGTACACTATATGCCGAAGGATTATCTTTCATAATCAAAGTTTTAAGACCATTGAATTCTCCCTGCATATTACTAGCTCCATCATAATCTTGTCCCCAAATATGAGAAGAACTCAAATTATGCTCTAAAAGCAAAGAACATATAGCATCTTTCAGTGACTTTGCAGATGTATCTTTAACATGAACAGCATCAAGAAATAGTTCAATAAGCTTACCCTCTTTGTTGACATATCACAGAACAAGGGATATTTGTCGTTTATGAGAGACATCTTTAGACTCATCAACTAATATTCCAAAGTAATCTCCATTTAAGTCTTCAACAATTGCTTTCAATGTTTCTTTAGCACAAGAATTCACAATGTCTTTTTGACTATTTGGACAAATCATGATATCATTTTGTGGAGCATTTTCTAACACAACTTTTTTCACATCTTCCTTCCTATCCGCGTACCAATTTACGAGATCTAAAAAGTTTCCTCTTCTTGTAGAAGTTTCACTCTCATTCATGACCTCAAAAAGGCAATACTTCTTTCAACAGATATCTTACAATATTAATGGAAGCATTCAAACAAACTCGATATTCATTTTTTATTTTCTCAGATTGCTTATCAAAATAAGATAATATACATTGTGCTTGATTAGCTAAATCAAGCATCATCTTGAAACACCGATTGTGAACACTATTTACTTCACCCACATGCTTATTAAGTCGTTCAATCCCTTTATTCAAACTTATGAAGTTGTCTATTGTAAAAGAATCACCGACTCTTTTTCCATATCCACCAATCTCTTTTTTAAACAAGTAACAACATAAGCAAAAAGTAACATTTTTTTCAATACTAAATTCTATCCATCCCGAATATGAAGTATCAAACCATCATGATTAAAATGATGTGATTTTCCACCAAAATCTATTATTGGAAAAATAAAATGCTCACCAAGTCTACAGAGCCCTTATTGAATGTAATATCTCCTTACTCTATCACGCTGATTAGGAGCATATTCCCAATTTTTTTTTCTTTTAGCTGGATCGGATTCAAGAAAACCCAAATTCAGTATTTTATCTTTATCTGATGGTTAAGAAGGATTGACATAGTTAGAAATTTCAATTTGTGAGAGAACTTACTAAAGGAAAATCTGGAGATTTTAGGCTTAAAAAATTTAGTAATCATCTTGAACTAATTTCACCATTTCAACTTATTTAAATTAAAAAAAATTAAAAAATAACAAATAATCAGCTACAATGAAAGCAAGGATGAAATTAGGGGCTTACGAGAGTAAAAAAGAAAATTTTTACCTATTTACAGCAAGGCTGAAAAGTATACTTCGTTTAAAAAATAGCTAACCTTCTAAAATTAGGAGCTTAAGAGAGGCCAGAGTCTTTCAATGTTCATTTCGTTCAGATTCCAGAAGCTAAGCTACAGCTGCCCTTTCTATTTCTTTTTGTAGTGTTTAGCTTTAGTTTAACTATTTGTTTTTAATTTTATTTTGTCTTGATTTTTGTTGTTATTGGACTTGGTCAGTTGGTGTTTCTTGTTGGGCCGTCTATTTTGTTAACATTATTAATAAAGGGCGGAGGGCCTTGTTCCATCTTTTTTTTTTTAAAAACAAAAAGAAAATTAAAAGCAAGGCTGAAAAGCTGAAAAAGGAATTAAGTAGAAAGCACGCCCATGAGGATTCGAACACACGTTGCAGTATTGAACACACATACTTATGTGTTCCCTCTTACCATTGAGTTATCCATCAGTTTTGATTTTGGGTTCCAACCTCTATATATGTATTCCTTTTAGTAATATTTCTCCTTTAATTATATGTCTTACGGTGGTAGTTGTGGGTTCCCGGGAACCCACAACTGCTACTGTAGATCTGCCCCTGCATTTTAATGGTGCATTTTCAAAAACTATTTTCTATGTGGCCTTTTATTATAGGTTCATGACATTAATTAAAATAAATCAATATTAATTTCAAATATCTTAGATCCATTAAAAAAAATGGTTCATTTAACATAACCCGACCCACACCCATTAAAGTATTTTTTTCCTACAACAACAACTATTTTTCTGATCAGAAGAAATAGTGATTAATGTATATCCTTTGGCTATTTCTAGTTGATTCTAAATCATTATAAATGTTACGCTTAACAGAAACCTCAAAAATTTTATCCTACATTTTAATTTCAGTGACTCCAATACATACTCTGAAGTTGCAAGAAAATAAGCCAATGAACAATTAGGGAAAACAAGAAAAAGAAAGAGGCATACCAATAGAATTTCTCCAATAATCTCCCATCATGAATTAAAGGAGCATACATTATTGAAAAATTATTTCTAAATAACGGCTTAAAAGAAGTCTGTTATCCCAACTATCCCGCTATGTATATGGAATAAGTTCACCCATACTGAATTAGTGGAGTATGCACTGTTGAAAAATTATTTTCAAATAACGGCTTAAAAGAAGCTTTCTATTCCAATTATCTCGCCAAGTATATATGATAACTTCTCCAATCATTATGATATATATGCTGTTATAAATAATCTCGATAATAACTAATTTCAAATATTTTGAAATTAATATTGATTTCTTTTAATTAATGGCGCGGACTTATAGTAAAAGACCATGTGGCAAAGTTATTTTTAAAAATCCATCATTAAAAAGTAGTGGCATGGGTGGGTTGATTTTATAACTGTGATAGTATGAATAAGCCAAACTTTTAACTGATGGCATAAATGAGCCATTTCTAATAGTTCAATGGCATATTTGAGCCATTTTGATTATTTTAATTAATGACGTCGACCTCTAATAAAAGGCCACGTGGGAAACCTATTTTTGAAAACCACCGTTACAAAGTAATGACATGGATGAGTTGGTTTTTTTAACGGTGATAGCATGAATGAGCTCAACTTCTCACTAATGTCATAAATGAGTCATTTTTGATAATTCAGTGAAAAATTTAAGCCTTTTCCCTTACAAAAGAAAAAACACAACATGCTTAAAATCAGTTTCTACATGAAGCAAAAGAACAACAAACTTTACATTTTCCAATGCCCATAAAACCAAAAACACTGATCGTAGCAGTGTAAGTTTTCCAAAAAAGCTGTAAATTGTAGTTTTTAATTTTTCTTTGATGAATGAGCTTATTTTATTATTTTAATCTTGTGGGGTCTTTTATTTGTTGATTTTTTTGCAGAAAATCTAGAGAATCTTGGAAAAAACAAAGATGAAATCTGAAAAGAGTCATCATGAGGAAGAAGAACAGGATGAGTATGATGTTGGTTCTAATAGAGATGCTACACCTTCCAGTAACAGTACCAAAGGTTTGTTGAATGTTTTTATGGTAGTGTTTGTGTATTTTTTTTTAATTGTTTTTTATAATCATGTTGTTAGGGTTTTTCCCCAATTTTCTTATTAAAATTAATTTTTCTTTTTCTTATAATAAAAATAAAATTTCCTAAAAGAAAAAATATAAAACTTGTCCATATTTGGCTAACCTCACTTTTGGAGGAAAGGTTTTGGAAATTTATAAAGAGAAAACCCCTTATCTCATACCTTAACACAATAGTATTCACAATGTAGTCGTTTATGAGTCTGTTTAAGGAGACTAATAAATTTTTTATACTTTTTGATATTAGTTTTCAATATATAGGTCGTTTGACCAAATTATATCAAAAGAAAAGTGTCGAGCAAAAGAATAGAGTCAAAAAAAAGAAGAGAAGAGAGAAAAAATGTGTCCAAAAAGAGAAAAAAAAAAGAGTGTCAAGAAAAAAGAGTCGAAAAAAAAAAACTCAAAAGGAAAATAGTCAATAAAAGTCAATGGAATAAAAAAGGAAGTCATTATCAAGCAAAAGAACAAGCTACCAAAACTACGTGTGACCTGATTCTCCTCTCTCAGTGGTGAGATACGTAGGCTTCCCTACTCTAGGCTCTGTCCAACAAAATAAACAGTTTAGAATTGCCCAAACAAAAGAAACTGGGGCATAAGTTAATCCTCATTGTTTGAGTCGATTCCAAAAAGTGTAAGTCATACCCACTTAAGGTGTCGTTTATGCCCCCATGCTATCTCTTTTTTCTAACCCTATCCAAATTCAAGTTACAACTAAAGAAAGACCTTCAGATCAATCTTTGAGAATGTTAAGGCTAAGCATGCAATGGATGTGATGACACATTTTGGATATTACTTATCTTCCTCGGCATAAGGAATCAAGAGAGAAATAAAAATTAAAGAGTATTATTGGTGAAAACCCTCACAGGAACCGTAAGATGATGGTAAGTTCAGAGAGATAAAAATGAGAGAGTCTTATCGGTGAAAACCCTTATGGGCACTATGAGACGACTGTGAGTTGAAAGAAATGAAAATAAGGGAATCTTATTGGAAGAAAACCCTCTCAGATACTATGAGGCAATGGTCAGGTGATAAAACAAAATTAGAGAGGCTTGTTGGTGAAAACCCTTCAAGGCGCCACTAGCCGAATGAGGTCACCGAATGCAATTGGCCCAAGAAAGCAACTCACTTTTAGGGTCATTAACTCAACAACAATTTGTGAGATTTTTGGATAGAAAGATCAGGCAGTTTAATCCGATATGCATGTGATAATCATTAGAGTTGACTGTCATTTTCAGATAAACTTTTCTTTCATCTTTTTCAATAGGGACATTCATTATCATTTTTTTCTTTTCTATAGTTATATTTTAATTAATCTTCAGTCAGTTATCCAAATAAAATCATTGTCATTTTTCTCTTGTGTTTGAGTCAAGTCTATGTCCAAACAATTGAGAAAAGATTTCAAAACTGCGTACCAACTTATTCAATTGTACAAAGCAAGGCAGAAAGGCCAACGCATGAAAAAGACATGATTGTGATCCAAAATAAGGCAAGCAGAAAGTTTTGTCAACAAGAAAGTATGGGAACTCATGAAATACCAAGGTTCCAAGGGGTCTCTCTAAGAAGCATAGCAAAGTAGAGATGCTGTGTTTTTCTCAGTCACTCTTAATAATCTAAGTTTGGTCAATGAAGCATCAAGTCAATGACGCAGGCTAATGGTTGGAAGCAAGGCTAAATGTGATAACGGCAAGAGCATTTGCCACAAAAGCCAAAGCCACAAACCAACCACCATGTTTTTAAACTCACAACCTTTCTTTGCATGAAATAGGCACACATGTTACCTTCAAATCAAGGATTTCAAAGCCTAAACATCAAGGCCCATAATTTCTCACTTTTACAAATGCAGGAAGTAATGTTGCTGCACAGGTTTGATAATTAAATCATGATAAAAATTCATCATCTTGTATCCCTAGGAGACACAATTTCTTGTCCAGGGATTTCAGTTTTTATTTACTGGGTGATACACTTCTTAAATTGAACCTTCACTCCTAGAAGACGTACTTTCTAGTCGAGTCATTCCCCTTGACCCCTAGAAGACCTACCTTTTAGTCGAGTCTTCTCTTTCAATCCCTATAAGACATACCTTTTAGTCGAGTCATAGCCTTTGATTTTTATAAGACGTACCTTTTAGTCAAGTCATTCCCTTTGATTCCTATAAGATATACCTTTTAGTCGAGACATTCCCTTTGATTCCTATAAGACCTACCTTTTAGTTGAGTCATCTCCTTTGATTCCTATAAAACGTACCTTTTAGTCGAGTCATTCCATTTGATTCCTATAAGATGTACCTTTTAGTCGTCATCTCCATTGAATCCTAGTAAGACGTACCTTTTAGTCGGGTCATCTCTCTTGATTCCTATAAGACGTACCTTTTAGTCGAGTCATTCTCCTTGATCCTTAGAAGACGTACCTTTTAGTTGAGTCAATTTTGTTGATTCCTATCAGACGCACCTTATAGTTGAGTCATTCTCCTTGATTCCTAAAATGATGTGACTTTTGCAAAAGTTCTTTGATGATAAACTGGGGCAAAATTTAATTCTTATGTTGGAACTTCACTTTTCTGGCAAAAGAAACCTCTTTATAATAATATTTGTTTGGGATAATTTTCTTCTTAGTTTTGATGTGATTTTAGGAGCCCGCTTGGAGAGTAGGGTGAATAAATGAAAAGTCAAGCAACATGGTGAAGAATTTGAAAGTCAAGCAACAAGGAGAAAAGTTGAAAGTTAACAGACTGATGAAATAGCAAGTCAGGAGCCCGCCAGAAGAACAGGGTGATGAAATTGCAAGTCAGGAGCCCGCCTGAAGAACAGGGTGATGAAATTGTAAGACTGGAGCCCGCTTGAAGAACAGGGTGATGAAATGGAAAGTTAGGAGCCCGCCCGAAGCACAGGGTGAATAAATGGAAAGTTAAGCAACAAGTAGAAGCAATTGAAGACCAAGCAACAAGTGATGAAATTGCAAGTCAGGAGCTCGCCTGAAGAATAGGGTGATGAAACTTAAGTCAGGATTCCAACAGAAGTTTTATAGATAGTATTTTGTAATTTTATTCATGTTTTAACTTATAATTTTCATTTTGATGTAATGACAGAGCCGCGGAATGGAACCTCGATGGAACCTCACTTGACTCTCCAACTTGGTATAGTTTATTTCCTTCCAATCCTTTGAGACACTGTCACTTGATTCCTCCATAACTTGGGTGGGTAGGATGGCTTAAGTTAGAATTTGGTTGTTCTTTTTCTTTCTATTTCTTCCTTTGAATAATGGTCGGGACAAAATTCTGTCTTATTCTCTACTTCTTTGTCTGAAAACACTACGTGTTTACATTCGAAGGGGGCATGATGTAGATACCTAATTTCATCACTCCCCGATATCTTTTTTACCCATTTTTTACTTTATCCTATCGTGTACCCTCACCCATGTAATTATACCCCGCAAAAATACAAAAAATAACAACTTAAAACAAACTCCCTAACAAATTTTATCCTATCCTAACCCTTTTTACACCTCATCCTACCAACCTACCCTACCCCATACCCTACCTTACCTCACCCCTACCCCAAATACTCTCACCTCTTCATGTTTTACCCCTTTCTTCACCTCAACAAAATGAGGATAAGGGAATGGACTAACAATAAAAAAGAGAGTAGGGCCTATGTGAGGATTTTTTTTCTTTTATTCTCTTTCTATTGAAAATAGCTATATAGGTAATAGGTATATACAGAAAGGAGGGCTCTAAAAAAAATTCAAGAGAGAAGGGGACCATTTTCCTATTTTTGAAAAAAAGAATATACACCTCCTACACATTTTTGGTCAATTCCAGTGAACAACTTCACCATTCTTCCATGACTATTGACACACACACACTCTCATACATTACTCCTCACTGATACATACATTTTGACATTCACAAGAGAGACACTGACCATTCTCACGTGAAATACCCTACACTTTCCTAAGCTAGAAAGCGAACGGTTGTTCGTACATGTGAAACCCCCAATTCTGTAAGCCATATTTGGGCACATGAATTACCAAGAGTACCTTATTTATAAGAGAGCTTATGATGTGTTAAGTGTTTTTATATGAGTCACTTAAGGTAGTACAAGCTAAGAGTTTCAAAATCCATCAAGTTTTAGTGTTTGAATTTTCAAGGGTCATCTTTGAATTATCATAACTTGATAAATATGTAGTATTTATGCATATTTATATCAACGAAATTATAGATAATCAAATTATCTTTCCAACGATATCAATTTTGTCAAAATCCGACACCCGAGCAAGGAGTTATGGCTTTGCGAAGTAGAGTGCGTCGCCTAACCAATCACACATGGCTAATGGAATAAGTGTGTGATACGCAATGTAGTGCATACCTAAATGTTTGCGATAAGCAATACGACGCATACTTAAATCTGTGCGATAAGAAATGCGGCACATAATTAGTGTTTCATGTAGTAAAAACACTCCGTTTTAAGTTATTTTGAGGGCAATTAAGTCTTTTGGCAGTCCTTACACATCCCTAAACTTAACCTTACGAATTTAATAGATTCTAAAAACATCATAACCCTATTATCAGTCTATGCTCATCATCCAAGAGCACTAAAGGAGAAAAACAGTTAGGGTTGCACAATTAGCATGGAGGGTCCAATCTTTAAACGAATCCGTTACCATAAAGGTATGTGGGGTTTTCAACAAGAACATTCTTTCGTTCTTGTGCCCAAAATTTGTATTATTTTACAAAGATATATGATTTTACATGCTTTGATATGAATTTGAGATAGAAACTATTATCTTACGTTCTTATTCAAAAGACTAGTATATTTTTATGATGTCTTGAAGATAAATTCCTTCAGTTTTGATGTTAATATCATGTTTGAAGTTGAATCTCCAGATTTTCATATGAATTATACATGTTTGCTACATAAAGTGTGAATCTTGAAATATTTTGCTCAAGTATTGATATATGGGTTTTGAATCCTATTCGAGAATTATGATTTTTGTGAAAGTAATGTGTTATGCACACATTGAGATTTGAATGATTTGACCTTTTGGTCTTGAAAGATTTATTTTTGAACTTGAATGAGAAAAGAAATCTACATTTTGATTTATTATCAACAAGGGGTAGCATGATGGCTCCCTTTGTGAATTGCTGAATTATTTTATGGTGGATTTTCTTTGAAAAGATCTGAGCTAAGTCTGGGTGTAGTCTTTAGCACCGAGTGGGAGGTATAGCTGTGTTGGTACTTCCCTGGAACTAGTTTTTGGATTTGATAATTATAGTTCTACTCCGATGGCAAGGATAGGATGGCTCTCCCCAACGTGGGTTGTACGTTGGACTCTATGTGGCTCATATTGTTTATGTCGGCTATGAGATCTCCCACTATGTGTGTGCCTTCTTTCTATCTAAGATAATGATATAAGATTGAAAGGATGGTTTTCCTAAAGTTATTGTTTCCGAAATGATTGCAATACTATATTCTATGGAGAACTGTTATGAGATTTGGTTACCTTGATAGCGTAAAAACCGTGATGAAATAAATTGAGAACATACTATCATGACTCACATGTTTTACTTGAGATATCTTATTCTATCATGATTATAATGATTTTATTCGAGCTAGGTGAGTCTTTTATTATATCATGCATGTTTCCTATAAATGTTTATGATATTGATCATTTAAATTGTATACACCCCCATATGCTCGGTACATTTCTATTTTACTGACCCACATCTTTGGTTTTGGGCTATATTTTCTTTGAATGTAGGTTCAGGTGCTCAGTCCTAGGCTCGACAGTGATTTTTTGGGCACGCTGATCTACATCTTCTGCCGCAGTGAGTCCTCATGATCTGAGGACGTGATATTTAGACTCCTATTTCATTCAAGTTGTTTATTTTTGGCACTGAGTATGAGTCAGTTGGGGCATGTCCCAATGGCTCTCTAATTTTTTTGATTTTTAGAGGCTTGTCAGATTAGACTAGATGGTTGGAGTTGTAATGAGATATCATATTTTGTTACTTTCTGCATTTATCTATTCTAGTGTTTTTGAGACTTTAATGATGACTCTTAGATGCTTTCACTATTTTGAACATGAAATAAGTTTGTGATAGTGTTAGATGGATCAAAGAGTTAGCTTGGGGCTACTTGTGGTCTCAAGCACCGTGTGACGCCTTGGGACCCATTTTCGGGGCATTAGATCACGACTACTGGATAATCATCCATATCCTCTTCACTGAACAAAAATATAGACACTGAACCATTTTCTTCAAGAATCCACACTCACCATCATAAAAACAAGAGACACTCTCATAGAATTCTCACTCACCGCTGCACATACACATTCTTTGGTCAGAAAAATAGTCCCTCATCCCCTCTTTGACTAAAAAATTGCACACCATACCCGAGAATAGATGTATAAAGGGAGTCATGAAAAGAGTGAGAGAGTGAGATAAGAGAGATGAATGGGGTTTGAATCGGCGAGGGTGGACAGATATTGCCAAGAATTAGGTGGGTCAAGTTTTTTTCGATGACCTGTTTGCTGGAGCTATCCGTTTCTAAATATTTTAAGGCGGCTCTCGCTCAAGAGCATCAGAAAAAGCCGGAGAGCTGACCAGTTTATCAATTTGTGTCCATCGTTACTCTCATCGGAATCTCTCTATTTTGTTTGATTTTGGTTCAGATTCGGTAAGATTTTGGATGTAGGTGTTCTCGGGTTTTCATAGAATCAGTCTTGGGTTTTTCGTTATTTCTTCCTTCTTAGGATTCAAATCTGACTGGGTCGTTATTCTTCAATACCAGAGTTGGAGTTGGTCACTATTGAGACCCTATTCAGAGTTCTAAAGTTCTGGTCTTCTTAAATCTTATTACTAATGAAATCGGTTCTTCAAAGGTCCATAAATCTTATTACCAATGAAATTGGTTCTTTAAAGGTCCTTCTTTTAACTCTACTTTTGAATTACTGAGGTGGTAATATCATGATTTTGTGATGTGGTTTTGAATATTTGAGCAAAATATTGATTGTTTTTGTGGATGTGAATGATCGATATGCTTAAATGTTTGTGTCCTCAGTTGGATATGTGTTCGATATTGATTTCAAATATTGAAAAAGTAATTTGATAGTCGAATTGGTTGTTTGGGGGTCGGGATTGAAAATCGATAATCGAATAAGTCGAAGGTTGTTTATTTTGATTCATTACAGAATATCATTGAATTAGATAGCATCATGATTAGGCCATCGAATGAATAGGTGAAAGTAGGTTTGAGTAGGCAAAGATTTACGAATAAGTGTTTGCTCTATGAATTATTGAATGCTTGAAATAAGTGTTGAATGGTTTGGTTTTATTTCTTTTGGATGAATGTATCATTTAGCCGAGGAATGCCCCGACATACATTGTATTTATTCATCGAGGAATGCCCCGATGTACTATGTTGGCAGAAGGCGTTCGTGAGAAAGGCCCAAGGCGTAGGATAAAGCCTGGGAGCATAGTTAGGATTAGTATAGGATAGATAGGATTTATTTTTTGCATTTTATTTATTTTGGGTATGATAATCGGACTGAACACTATACTTTGATTCATTTGTTTGGTTTGTTTGTTTGCTTTACGTGATTCTTTGTGGTTTGTACATTCGTAGTGTCAAAATTAGCCAATACGCTCCACCAAGCGAACGTGGTTGAATTACGGGATTGAGGGGTGCCTAACACCTTCCCTTCAGTCAACAGAATCCTAAGCCGGAATCTCTGTTTGCAAACCAGTTAAAAGAGTCAAATGGTTTTGAAAAGGATTTTCCAATGGTGAATTGGCACACCAGATTATGCCAAGTGGTAACTCTGATTTCGAATGTAAAAACAATCCTTCTTCGAAACAAATAGTTTTCTTTTGTCACTTAATAATAAAAACCCTTTCGAGCTTAAAACGAATCTTGTTGGAGTACAAAAAAGTGGTGTGGTATCTTTGGCAACTCTGCTGGTGATTTCTTCAGAATTTGAGCTTATTTTTGGAGTTGTATCGGCATTGTTTCGAATTATGGGTGTATAAACATTGTTTGAGTTATTATTTGTTTTACTGTTATCACTGCTGTGCGTGTATGTGCTCTTTGTTTACAGTTTTTCTTTATGTTCTACCGCTTTATATCTAGCATCATGTGCATAACTCGTGTCATTCTTTCTGCAACAAGTCCGTATTACACGTGTGTACATGACCTATAGTTGAGTCACCCTTATTTTAGGGGGGGAGCCATTGGGTTGTATGGAGTAGGTGGAATGTTGTCGCCGCCACTATCGACCATACGCGCCCCCGAGTAGCCTTGTTAGTAAACCCCAGCGTAGGTCAGCCTTTAGGTCATGCCGATGTGCATCATAATGAACCTAGCGGGGCCCACTTTGTCCTTTGTAGGAGACTCACCTCTAAAGCATCCCTACGTGCTAAATGTTGCATCTTTGAGGGTAGCGTAGTCATTTGACGGACTGATTTGGGAAAAAACATGTGTTAGAAGTAAAGTATGTAGACAAGAAAGTGCTAAAAAAAAGACAGAAAAAGAAAAGGTGAGAGAAAAAAAAAGTGTTTCGTAGTTTGTTTAGAGTTCTTTATGGCTTTCGTTTCTCACAATTTAAAAATCCAAAAGATTTTTACCTTTTGCACTCATTTTCCGAAAAAATCTAAAAAATCACCAAAAAGATTTTATTTTGTCTCTTAAGTAAGCATTCACCATTAGAAAAGTCCAAAAAGATTTTTTTACTAAAGTAGGTTTTTATAAAAGAAAATTTAAAAATGTTAGAAGTTTTGTACATTTCTTATAATGAAAATAGCAAAAAGATTTTTATTCATAGTTGTTGGTGTCAGTTCTACATGAAGTGTAATTTTGAAAAACTCAAAAAAAAGTTATTAATGTTGTTTGTCATTTGTTTGTGGTCGTGTCGCTTAGGTTAGGATTCAGTCGGTTGTCTAATCTTTATTTGTCCAATCTAGACGAACTACGCATCCCTGATTTTCCTCTTTTGGGAGTGAGATACATAGGCAACCTATTGTTGGTTCGGGGATCTTATTTGAAAAATCCAGAAAGATTTTCTTCACACTTCATTTAGAGTAAGTTCTTCATAAACATCTTTAAAAGAAAACTGCAAAAAGATTTCCCTTTTATAGGTTCAAGTTTCATTTTCATATGAAATTCAAAATTGAAAATCCAAAAAAGATTTTTCTTTGGTAATCATAGATTTCATTTTGTATAGGGATGTTGAAGATGAAAAATTCAAAAAGATATTCGTCAATTCTTTTGACAAATTGTTATTTTCTTTTCTTCTTAAAGTTTCAAGGCATAGAAAAAGAGTTTAGTTAGCCATTTTGGCAAGGCTTAACGAACTACGCACACCTGATTCTTCTCTTTTGGGGGTGAGATACGTAGGCGCCCTTTTAGAATTTGGTGACCATTTCAAGAAAAAAAAAGGTCTTGAAAAATTGTTGAAATCTAATGCATTTGCTATCTCTTGTCCAGTTAGTTTAAGGTGCTTGGTTTGTGGCATTTTGGATCATCCTCCATATTGCATCAAGTCACAGAGAAGGTTACGGCCAAATAGGATACCGAGTTTGTTGTCACTAATCAGATAGCGAGTTCTAGAAATGAGAATTTAGGATCTAATGAAGAGATTCGGAAATTAAGGCAACAAATGATAGAAATACATCGAGCTTGGGCTAATGGGTTCCCGCCTCCTCCAGTTTCCACTGATAATCTGGAATATCTTTCTAACTTGGCTCCCGTGTCACATGCAAAATTTTTCATTTTTGTTGAAATGGCACAACATGCATCAGGATCAGCTTCGGGTAAACAATATCCAACCACTTCTAATGTTCATTTCCTCACTCGCCAATCCAAGATTACCACATACTCAGCTCCACCTGCTGTTCATGCTTTTGCGGCGCCACCCCACCTGAAGCTCCTACTTTTGATATTCATCCATAAGTTGTACCTCCCTACTCTACAAGAGAGCCTGCATTGAATATTACTGGTGATCAACGTTACGCTTTCGAGCCTATATTCAAGTTGACTGGTCTTTACGGTGACACTCACCTGCCTGAATTTCCTCCTAACACTGAGAAGCATGTTATGATAGAAGAATAAGAGGAAATAACTAGAAAATTGAGAATTTTTGAATTGGCTATGAAGAACTTGCAAGGACTTGGGGGTTACAAAAGTTTCTCATATAAGGACTTATGTATGTTTCCAGGTGTCAACCCTCCTCCTGGATTTAAAATGCCAAAGTTTGAGAAATATGATGGACATGGGGATCCAATGGCACATTTGAGACGTTATCGTTACCAATTAAGAGGTGTTGGAGGCAAAGAAGAACTGCTTATGGCTTACTTTGGTGATAGTCTTTAGGGTCTAGCCTCAGAGTGGTTTGTTAATCAAGATATTGATAGGTTGAATAGTTGGGATTATTTAGCGAATGAATTTGTGCAATAATTTCAATACAATGTGGAATTGATCCCTGACGAAAAATCCCTAGCCAGTATGAAGAAGAAGAATACTGAGAGATTCAGAGAGTATGCTATTAGATGGCATGAACAAGCTGCTAGGGTGAAGCCGCCAATGAAAGAAATAAAGATAGTGGCGGTGTTTATTCAAGTGGAAGACGAAACACATTATCAACATTTGTTACCTGGGTTAGGCAAGCTGTTTATTGAGGTCCTTAAAATAGGGGAGATGATAGAAGAGAGAATTAAGACTGGTCTGATTGTGAGTTTTTCAACATTGAAAGCGACTACTCAAGCAATTCAAAAGGGTTCAGGAAGTGTTGGTGAGAAAAAAAATGAGGAAGATGCATCTACTATTGTAGTTGGACAGCAGGAAAGGTCAAGAAGACCACGTCGTCGTCACTCTCAGGTACAAACCCAAGTTCATGCCCAAGCTTCACATAATCACTCCCAAAATCCATTATACTCTACTCCTCCTTCATATCCAGTATATAACACACAACCACATATTCAACCCTCATCTTACCTACAGTGGAACACACCAACTTCTCAGAGTCATCCTCTAACTCCACAAACATACTAAAATCCTTCGAAGCCTGATTTTTTATCCAACCCAAATGGTGAAATGAGGCAGAAGTCGAGAGATAGCTTTACACCAATTGGAGAGTCCTATGCTAGTTTATTTCAGAGATTGGTACAATGGGGCATGATCATTTCTCTCCTTGGATGAACTCTTCATTTCCGTTCAAGAAATTTTGATCCTAATGTATGATATGTGTATCATTTTGATGCTCACGGTCATAGTATTGAAGATTGTCGAGATTTGAAAAGAGAAATTGAAAAGATGATTCAAGATGGATCAATTATGGTGAAGAACATTGACAGTAAGGGAAACTCTACTTATGTTGTTATGCAAACCAATGGGTAAGATGTTAGGCTGATTAATTGAGAAGTCACCCCTCTCCCTACTAGGAAGAGGTCCGGTAGCTTGTGAAATTTTCAGCCAGAGCTTAAAATCCAATCAAACCATGGAACATGGAATCAGAGGGCAAAAGTTAGAAGAAACATCTGAGAAAATAGGTAGAGTGCTTAGACATTTGGTGACAAGTTAAAGCCTTCTTTGAAAATTAAGGCAATTATTTTGAGAATCACAAGAATAACTCAGCCATCAATTGAAAGATATGTCTCAATTAGGTCAAACAGTGGCTGCGTGATCCTATATCAGGAGGAATAAAAAGAAATCATCTTTACAAAAGCATAAATCATTCGATGTGAGGGATGCATAACAAAGGTGAAGTTGTATGCTGGACAAGTACAGAAGAAGAATTGACACAGATGTTCAATTTAAGTTAGTGTTGTTAATGTGTCACACATGATCTTTATCTCCTATTTTTCAATTGCATGTTATGTACTTGCATTCTCAGGGGTTGATATGATGAAGGCATTTCATTCTGCTATCCAAACATTGTGTCATCCTTTGTTTACCCCATTTGAGCCTATTTCTATTTTTTTTCATACCCCTCTTTTGAAATCAAGAATGAGTCCGTCTGTCGAGCAAAAGAATAGAGTAAAAAAAATAGAAAAAATGTGTCCAAAAGAGAAAAAAAGAGAGAGTGTCAAGAAAAAAGAGTCGAAAAAAAAAATCCCAAAAAGAAAAGAGTCAATTAAAGTCAATGGAATAAAAAAGGAAGTCATTATAAGCAAAAGAACAAGCCGCCAGAACTACGCGTGACTTGATTCTACTCTCTCGGGGGTGATGTACATAGGCTTCCCTTCCCTGGGCTCGTTCCAACCATATCAACAGTTTAGAATTGCCAAGCCAAAAGAAACTGGGGCATGAATTAATCCTCATTGTTTGAGTCAATTCCAAAAGTTATAAGTCATACCTCACTTCAGGTGTCGTTTAGGTCTCATGCAATCCTTTCTTTCTAACCCTATCCAAAAGCCAAGTTACAACCAAAGAAATACCTTCAGATCAATCTTTGAGAATGTTAAGAGTAAGCATGCAATGAATGTGATGACGTATTTTGGATACTACTTATCTTCCTTGGCATAAGGAATCAAGAGAGAAATGAAAATGAGAGAGTCTTATTGGTGAAAACCCTCATGGGCACTGTAAGATGATGGTAAGTTGAGAGAGATAAAAATGACAGTTTTATCGGTGAAAACCCTTATGGGCACTGTTAGACGACTGTGAGTTGTGTTGTTTTTTTTGTTTTTGATAATCGTGGTGTCTTGGCCAACTTTCATGCATCCCAACTAATTTCACTCAATATATGAGTCCTGATTGTACATATAATTGATTAATTTATGATGTTTTGACACTCTAAGCTCAATTTTGCATTATGGTACATTAATGAATTTCTTATTACTCATACAGATTTACGCATTATTGTTTTGAAAAATTACAGAATAAGTATCATATGTTATATGTTTTATAGCTTATAAATTCATTATCATAAGTTTCTAATGTAGAAATATAAGAAAGGGAGTATGTAGCACAAAAACTATGTATAACCATCACAACTCATATTAGTGGTTTGTCATATTGTGGTATGTATGATGGACATTATAGAAGAGTTTTTAGTAATTTTTTAGGTTCAAAGACCTATTTTGTTAATAATAAACAAAAAGCAAAATCATAATGGCACTATCCACCAAATCCAAGCACAAATAAGCTCGGTCCAAAACAAAAAGGCCCCTAGATTTTCTTATTTATTCCTATATCTATAAAGTGGACTAGAGTAGTCAGTATTCTTTCTCTGGATTAACCTCATCCGTGAAAAGATGTTGGCGTATTGTAGGAGGAATTCCCAACTGTTCTAACTCCTTTTGTGGGTCATTTTCAAAATCAAGTTATGCTTGATATTGCTGAAGCTCTATCCATCGCCTTCACTGTCACCTGGTAAGTCTCCTCTCCCTTTAGTCTTCCATTTATTTATGCCCGACTAATATATATGTCATTGAATATTAATATTATGTGGTCATTGGACCAAGTGGAAGAATGTAACATATTATTTTATCTAAAAATTACATAAATCCATAACTTAAATTTTATTTATCACAAAAAATTTCAACTCCCTAAACATATTGCATTAATCCCACTTTTTAACATTCTCTCACCGAAAATACATATACATAGATCTCCCTTTTACTCTCACCATTTCTCTCCTAAAATAAAGGATATAATCAAGAAACAGTTTTCATGTTTGAAATCAACCGTGTTTGAGATCAACTGCTAGTCAATGGTATTCAATTTCAAATCAATCTTCTTTTACCAATTTCAATTTTTAAGATCTGAGGAATTTTAAAATTTTTATTTTCATTATTTGGTCCAAAAATTTGAGAAATACGAAAGAAGAAACTGTTGCATGTTTTTCTTAAGTAATTTTTTGGATTTCTACCTTACCAAATCATAGTTTGAATATCTCCATTATCCTTTTTTCTTTTCAAAATTGTCTATTTCAAGTACTAACTTAACAACTTATTACATAGTTAATGGATGATTCTCCTTCATTTAGTTTAGGATTAACTCAGTTAGAGTATACCGAATAACAACTTCGGTAGTTGGGTTCATACCCGGCGTATTTGATTACGAGGAAACTACCTTTGATGAAAACAGATCAAAAAATTGTAACGATACCATCAAGATTAAAAAAATTAACAAAGCTGCAGCTTCAAAGTCAAAAAATAAATTGGAGAATCGTCAAGAAAATTCAAAAAAGTGATAATGAACAGCCACGTTTACCAAAGGTATTTTTGATTTTTCTATTTTGATGTTTTAGTTATGAGTTTATAATTTTTTAAGTAATTTGAGGTTTTATATTTGTTAATTAATTTTCTGTTGTTTGTTCTTATGGAGTTGTTGGGTTTGTCATAAGTTTTAAGTTATGTTAGAAAGTGGTTGTGCAAATACAAAATAATGCTTTGTATATTTTCTGCATATACATATTTGTTGATGCATTTGGTTGAACTATATTGATATTTGTAGTTCATATACATATGTGGTTGCTGAGTGTGTCATATAGTAAGTCCGTATGTGATATACACATACATTATTCGTTATATGTTTTCTAACATATATATAAGTTATGTTTTGAGTTTTAATTGTGTAATGTGTGTTTGAGACAATGGTTATTACATATGTATATGTAAAACAGATACATAAGTTGCACATGTTATTAAACCTGTAATGATTTTCCTAGTTCATAGACATCATATTCATTAAGTATATGTTTTCAGTTTTCTTATGCGACTAATGCTATGGACATTACCTATGTATATGTCCAACATATACATGACTTACAATATGTGTAACACCCCGATTTTCTGAACCGGAATGCTACACGGTGCTCATGATCCCGAAGGATCACAAGCTAACCCATGACTGATATCTATACCTGTCTACTGCATAATATATCATAAAATGCAGAAACATGAACATGAAAGGCCATAATGTTCGAAATGAATAAACGTCTGATAACAATATATCTGAAAAAGGTATAACAATACCAAAATAAGTCATAAATACTGAAAATAATGAGATCTGAATATCTAATCTAACATCTAGTCTGAAAGCCTATAACTGAACTGAACAAGGAATTGAAGCAACATGTCTCTGACTAACTCCATCTAGCAACTGAATAGTAAATGTAGCAATAATCATATCGTCCTCAAATGAGAAGGACTCACTGCAAACTCTGAACACTGGAATACTACTGCTGATCTGGAGCTCGTGCCTCTGAACCTACGGTGTAACATAAGAGAAAGCACCATAGCACAAATGTGTCAGTACGTCTGAATGTGCTGAGTATACAAATGAGGTAGGCTAAATACAAAGGGTTATATGCATGAACAATGCTAACTAATATAAAGGCGAGAATACATACATGCATAAACAACTATAACTGAACTCGTGATGATGTTGACTACTGAGTATGAATGCTGACGACATGACTTTACTATTACTGAGGTATTAAATAGATTATTGACTATTTTTAACAGTTCAAATTATGAAGAACTGGTTTAAATGACTGTGTCTAATAGTCCTGAAATTGAATACTGGTAACGTGAGCTATGACAACTAATATAGCTAATATAACTGTAATGATCAGACTAATCGATATAACCGATAGTGAGCGACTGTATCTGACAGTCTAAGTTCTGATGGAACTATCTGATTTCCATTCTACTTGGAGTAACTAAATCTGAGATCAATTTTATCTAGCAGGTGATCATGAGTATACTGATAATAAGGATGATTTGACTTAGTCTAAGATCATTTCTATCTAGTTCTAATGATTCTAATACTGATTAATCATATTTGAGATCAGTCCTAGCTAATGAGTGATCTTGAAGTCTATTTACAATGATAAGCAATGAATGTATCTAACAGTACTGAATTTGTACTACTAAGCTAAGTTGACTGTGTCTGAAAGCCCTGATTCTGTAACTGAAACTGTGGGATGAGTTCATCTAACCAACATGCCCCAAGCTAAGCTGACTGGGGTCCAATCTCTGCCCTAACTGGAAGGGTGTCAACACTGCACCACCAGTAAAGACATCTACTGTGGAGTCAGTCCTAATCTAGTGGGTGACTCCTGGGATCAGTCCTGATACATATAAATGTGGTAACGGGTGACCCCTGAGTATGTCAGTCCTATCTAATAGGTGACATCTCGTATTTACACTAGCTATATAGTTTTGAAACTTAGGGATTGCTTCTAAGGATCTCAGTCCTAATCTAGCGGGTGAGTCCCCATCCGTAGGCTCACTCGGTGCAGAATCCTACTCCCATCTAAAAGACACTGAACTAAATAACTTGGCTAAACTAAATAACTAAACTAAACTGATTATCTGAACTGATACTGATTAACAAGACTGATACTAGTAGTATTGTTTAGCGGAGCTAAACTAAGTATACTGGATTCCAATGACTGGCGGAATATACTGAGTTTTGAGGACTGATTTAGAGTACTAAAGTTACTGAGATTTACTGTGATTACTAAGGTTACAGATATTACTATGTACTGAGATCACTGAGATTACTGCACTACTGAGATTACTGAGGTTACTAGATTTTCCTGAGTCACATGACTGACTGATTTCTATAGATTATGGCTTGACTGAGAGTATCATAAAAACATGACATGGCTCTAGGCACACAACTATATTTTTGGGGTACAAATACCCCCAGGACTCGATGGAAGGAAACTGACACACATGACTGACTTGATCATAAGTGTAGAGTCCATAATCCACAATATCATAAATTAGGGATTTCATACTAAGTATGGTTCTCAACAATCTATTTCATGGAAGGGAATTTCATACAACATGTATATACTTGTATAGCTTTCAATATCATTTTCATTACATATTACAACCACATTCCATTATATCATAACTTGGGGAATTTCATGAAGTACATGGGTATTCTACATCTTGTACATGAGTGGGTTTTGCAAGTAAGCATAGCATAATTCCATAAGACTAGTTCATGAGAAATCCAACAATGTTCACAAGACACATTATCAACATGGATGACATTGAATCATAGAGGCCTATCATGAATTCTTCACTTAGTTACAATTTAGCTATAATGCATGATTTTTAGTCTCTTAGGTATTTTATCAAACACCTTACATGCACAACTTAGGCATAGGGGTAAATCATACAATTACCCATCATAAATAATCAAACTTACATGTTTTCAACTCATATGATGTCATAGATTCATAATAACACATAAAGATTTTATCTTGGCATCATTCAACACATAAACATGACCAACAATCCATTCATAACATAAAAACCATAATATAAAGTTTTAGAAAAGGGTTCTTGAACTTCATGGATGGAAGGAGTCGATGAATGAACACACGCATACCTTAAAAAGGAAACCTTGATGATTTGCTAGAGAATTCTTGGATTGGAAACTTAATTCTTGATTATCTTGGAAAAAGGCGTGAATCCTGCTTTTGAGAGATGAGTTTGGTGGAAACCCTATACTTGTGGTTAAGAGTGTAAAGAGGGTTTTTAAGATGCTTAACTAAAGAAAAATGGGAAAAATTACACCCCTTTAAGGTTGTAAGTTGTGGAAGGTGAAGGAAAATACCAAAATACCCTTACAAAAACACCCTTGAATTGTTGAAAAAATATACTTGACGCCATCCGTGATAGGGTCACGAATGGGCGTCACCAAAGGGGTCCAAATTCTTGATTTTCTGCCCAGGGATGACGACATCATCAGAAATGTCATCAGAATGTGACGACGTCATCAAAAAGGTCGACAGAAATGTGATAGCCCGTCAGAAATGTAGTCACCATTTTCCAGCTTGACATGTTGGAATAAAATGGGGATAACTCTTTGGTCCGATATTGAATTTAGGCGAAATTGGTATCATTGGAAAGATAATTTAATTATCTATCCGTAGATAGGTTATGAGCTCAAAAATTCCAAGTATAATAAGAGATGCTCATTTGACGTTGACTATACCAATGTCCTTCTTAAGAATTCAATCGGTAAGGAATGTTTTCATTCATCTGATAGCTGGGAGTTATTTGAAGCCTTAATATACACCTAACTTACTCATAAAACTATAAAAGAACCATGATATACTGTGCATGATCTTGGTACATGGCTCTAATAGTAGTTTGGATTTTTTGGATTATTACAATATGTTGTTAGATGTGTAATAAAATGCCTTGTTTATATACATCATTTTTTTGTGTATAGTATCACATATGATGTCTTTTTTTTATTTTCAATAGGGTATGAAATAGAAAATTAATAATGTCCATGCACATCCGATATATTTTTGTAGTTATTGCAATCGCAAATTTGGATCAGATATACAAAATTATGCCGGTGAAGAAGTTTACAATCTTTTTTGTAACACCCCGCATTTTGGGCTAGAATAAAAATCGTCATTTCTATGCATAGATGATACTGAAGCCATAAATTCTATGCAAATTTGGCAGGTTAATCAATTGTATAGTGTGAAAACCTATTTGAGCATGAATTGAGATCATAGATGTCCCCTAACTCAAGGACGAGTTGAAAGTTTTCCTACCGTTCAAGTTTCAATGAGGATCAAAACTTGGGTCAACTTCAATCAATAATAACTCTTTGAATATAAATAATTAGAGGGCCTACTATATATCAAATGAAAGCTCTTTGAATTATCTTTCCAACGATACTAATTTCACCAAAATTCGATACCCGAAAAAAAAAGTTATGGCCATTTTCATGACTTAGATAGTAGTATTGCGCAATTAGCGTGCGACGCATGCTCTGTCGCACACACCCAATTTCCAGATTCTGTTTTTGCGTTTTTAAGGGAAAAAGTGGTATTTTCCACCCCCTATTCAGTCATAACACGGGATTAAATCCCCCAAACACCAAAATAAGGTCATTGTCCCTCAAAATGACCAAGAACACTTCTTAGGGATTCAACCCAAAGATTAAAATATCTTAAGATTTTATCATGGGTTTTCAATAATTCTTTGAGATTCGGAATCTCCACTGTGAGGGCTACAAGAAGCACCCATCAATTGTTCGAATAGCATCCCTAAAGCACAAGTTCATTCAAGAGTCATAAATTAAGGTACGTGGGGTCTTTTTTAAAATTTCATGGGCATAGAAATCTTCTTTTAACTATGCAAAGGATTTAGAAATCATGATTTTAAAGAAAAGAGTTTTGGATTTATGATTGTAATCATGTTTTTAGATGCCTTGATGATATTGTTTTGGTCTTTAGGACTTCCCCCAAAGTGATTTAAAATCCTATGTATATGTATGTATGTGTTTTAATATGATGTTTGAATTAAGAGTATGACTCACATAAAATCTCTCTTTTGATATGATTTATCGCATTTTTCATATGATATAGATTTTTTCAAAATGCATCTTGAAAAGCATGATATGAAATGTATTTATTTAGACTATGACATGAATATGATTTTTGAATCAAAAGAGAGGGTTGTTTGTGTTGATAAATATTGAATATAAATATCTAATGGAAAGAGTTGCATGATTTGACAAAGATTTCAGGACCACCACATTGTTATTGAAAGAATGATAATCCTTGCATAGTTTTGACTTGTGCTTTCGGAACATGACATCTCTTATATTATTTGAATGTTTAGGTGGTCTGAATTGAGTTTTAATGAAAGAATCATGAATAATACAATATGGCTCATAAATAGGACTTGCAAGTCTTGGTGTAAAGACACCAACTCAGATAATACCGTGGTAATTCAGAATAGAATAGAAAGCATGTTTGAAATCAGGTTTTTGGATTTTTAAGCTAAAACGATGCATATTTCAAAACAGGCTAAAATTGGGCATAAAGAGAGTTTAGGTGGTTCCCCGAATAAGGAATGAGTTCCGACAACTCATTGCTCAAAATCGTATTTTGCAGATACGGGTATATTATTGTACGCTAGCAACGATCCTGTGGCGTAGTAGATTCAGAGACTCTAACCCTAGCGGCAAACTTGGGTTGGGGGATTCCCCGCCGAGTCAATGGAGGATTCTATATAGCTTGTGGAATATCAAACTTGTAGGGGAGTGCCATCTAACTCAGAAGTAATACAAAGATCAGAAAACTACATTACAGAAAGGTTTATGATTATCAAAAATGTCTATGTGTTTTGATATTATATCTTTCATAATGTTTATGACTAGCACTCAACTATTTTATTTATATGTACAAGCTTTATTTTGGATTTCTTCGCATATCAGTACATCTGTATTAACCCTCCCTCCCTTCCAGCTTCTCAGGCTCAATCTAGGGGTGTCGATAAGCAGTATATTTTCTCTGGGAAGAAGTGCAGAGTCCCATGGTGAGCCTTCTATGTTTCATAAGACATAGTTACTTCAGTAATTTATCATTAGTATGTTTTGGTCTATTGGGTGTCATGTCCTAGTTTTTAGACAGTTGAGTTTTTGCATGTAGTAGAGATTTCGTAGACTGAGTCAGATATCGTTCAGATATTTTTTTTAAATTACAGCTTTCATTATGATTTGAATTCAGATTTAATGACCATGTTTCCATTTCAGTATATATTTCTAGATTATTTTTTTATGAATAGTTTATGTGATTACAAGTTAGAAGGGCATTTAGGCCTTTATGGTTCGGGATGCTCATCACAACTTGGGCCCCATTTTGGGTCGTGACAAACTTTGTATCAGAGCACGGTTCATAGTCCCAGGATGTCTGCAAAATTGTGTCGGGTAGAGTCTTATTTATGGGTGTGTAGCGCCTCACACTTATAGGTAGGAGGCTACTAGGCGTTTAGGAATGTCTCTCTTTCTTGATGTTCTAGTTCATGTTATAGAGTCAGAATGTTCCTTTTACATACTCTAATTCATGCTATTGTGTCTCCCATACGGAAGTAAAGTCATCCCAATTCTTTCCTTACTTTGTGTGCTCAGATATGTCTCATTATTGGGGCGATTCAACTGCAAAAGTTTAGAGTCTAAACAGTATGGTCCTTTCTGATTAAGCCATATAAGAGTTTAATAGTTCTGCAAGAACTTGAGAAGAGTTCATTAGTGCTCCAAGGTGTATTGATTTTAGTGTGAACTTTCATTCTGATGAAATCGTATTTTTCATCCTACAGTATTAAGTGTATTCAGTCCCTTTCAAAATTTAAGTTGCAGACATCATGCTTCAGGGGGAATGATGTGTAGCACAACGTTGGAACAGTATTTCCACCCGAATAGTAGTATAAGTTAAAGTGACGGTGTCATGACCTATTGGTAGTGATATTGGATCAAGAAGTTGGTGATCTGAAGTTGCAAGGTTAGAAATCAGAGTGAGGGTGACTTTTGTGTAGATAAATATGTTTAGCTAAATAACTGATGTTTGAGAATGATTTACCATTTTATAGTGATAGACTAATGTGGTAGCTAGTAGCATGTTTCGATTGTATTGTAGTCTTTGGGGGAAGTGTTAGACTCAGATTTCTTTTATTTATAAGAGTAAGATGTGTATTCTTATATCATTGAATGTTGTGTGTCAAGTTTCTATCTCTTACAATCTTGTTATCATTATGTTGTTGAAACTGAAAGTCTAGTTAAGCCATGTGGGGCTCTTTCGATTCACTAGCATAGTTTCCTTGTCATTCATCTCATTTCTTGTTCAAACACACAAAATCAAACTCTAGTAAAGCCGTGTGAGGCCTATTTCGATTCACTGGCAACTTGTTGTTCATCTTGTTATTCTTGTGTTGGTTGGAACTGGGGTTTAGTGGTGTAATGACAAGAAAAGTGTTAAGGGTGATTTATTGAATATATGTATAGCCGAATCTTTTTGCATGAGATTGAGTTGGTAATAAAGTGATATATCCTTGTTTGTTAGTTTAGTAGAAGGTAGAGAAAGAGTTATTTCTTAAGGTCAATTGTTGTTTTCTTGAAATATAAAAAGAGTTGTTGATGGTATTTTTTGAGCAAGAAAAGTATAGGTTATATATGAAGGTACTTGGTGGATGAATGTAGTTAATTTAGGCATCACTGAGATTGCAAGAGGGAGTTTAATTGAAACTTATGGAGTTATGGACTAAGTTTAGCTGTAGAAAAAAAGGGTAGATAGTAATGGTGTGTAGAAGGAGGATGTGTTAATGGATTGTGAATAGGGTAGGCCATATAATTATGATCGATTGTTGTTTTTATGGAGTTCTGGTGTACTAGTGTTTCTTGATATTTTTTTAAGTGAGAATTGTGTGTAAGGTTGATTGTTAACCATGTTTATCACTAGACATTAAGTTTGAACAGTTGATGGCCAAGAAGGCAGATGTGATGATTTCTTTGTTAATGGTACTAGTTATAGGGAAGTGATCTAATAGGCTTGAACAACGTATGCAAGAGCTTAAGTTTATTTGAGTCGTAGTGAAGTATGATGTTGTATGTATGATGTAGAAATATGCCAAAACTGATATGGAGTTGCTGCATTTTCTAAGGCTATTGCATGTTACGTGTAGCTAGTAGTACCGTTAAGTTGCTAGATGGAGAAAGACAAGTTAGATGGTACATGGTGTTCTAAATGGCCAAGTTAAGAAGTTATGATTAATAATGTTGAGCCTTTTTGTAGAATCTTGATTCTCATGGTTTAGAAATATAATTTTGCAGGCATGATGCTGGTAGACTATGATAGAAGTGGTATGGTCGGTCAAAGGTTTGGAGATATCCATGTTTAGAGTTAGAAGAATCTAAGTTGGTGAATGTTTAAGCTATTATATGATGACTTTTGGGGCTATAGAAACCTAAGGGTTGAATCTTAGAAGGAGGTATTAGCATTGGTTGCTATACATGAAGATACTATCTTATAGGGTAAGTTTAGTTTTATGTGTATTGTTATATCCCCAACTCTAGAGTAAAGTGATTTCAATTTATACCAGAGTGTATATAGTGGTCCACAGACTTAGATTAATGGCTTAAATCTAAGGGGGAGATGATTGAACGAGTAACCAAGTAAAGTTTTCAGATGCTAATAGATGTGCCAGTAAGGTGTGGAATTGGTTGTAAGAAAGAACGATACTCAATCAATTCTTATTTCAGCAGTTTACTTCAGTTATTTCGATATATACTCAGGCTTTATGTTTCAGCTCATGATCATAGTCCGTGTTTATTCAATGATAAGGAATCATGTACTCTCCTAATTCCTAGTATGATGAGTTCCCAATTTGTTCAGCAATCAGAATCACTTTTTGATAGTTATGAATTCCAAAAATTCAGTTCATGCAGTTCATGACTCTTGTGCATATGTTATACTCTTTACTATCAGTGAAAATTCAGATTTATATTAGCTACGTCCTCAAATTAGATCTCTTTAATGAGTCCATACCATGAGTGCTCTATTCCTCACACCTCAGTAGGGTATAAAGTAATGCTTAGTACTGCCCTCATATTTTGTATTTCGGTATTCTAATTTTTCAATGACCTTTTCCCTGAGGTCGAGATAGTGATGATAAATAGTTGCTTAGATGAGAAATATGCTTTATGAGTGTTTGTTTAGAAGTGCATATATGTGTATGAAGATAGGCTTGAATGTCATGTTTGTATACATACGAATGGATGCTTTGAGTGTTTGTAAGTGTCTAATGCGAAGTTGAATGTGATTGTTGTAGTGGAAGTTAGAATTATGCAAGAGATGAGGAATTGTGAAATGCAGGGTGTACTGAATTCAAGATTCAGACTAGTACTACAACATTATTATGTGCATTTTGTGATTTTGAGTTAGACTTGAAGATGGTGAGGGGATTTAGTTCAATTTAGATATTAGTAGATGGAAATATCAGTGGCCATGTGAGAAAAATATGTGGAATCAATCAGTGGTAATATGTGGCTAACCTTGAAAGTAAGAAGTTGCATTGCCTAAGGTTTGGTAATTCTATCCTAGTTTATAAGTTACATGTCTATATTCCGTGCTATAGAGTAGTGTCAATGTTGTGATTCCGTACTTGGATATATCATGTAAATTGTGCCCAAGATCCTTTACTCCCTAATGATTCTAGAACTCCTTTTGAAAGAGTGTTCAGTATAATTCTGTCTGTATATCCAGCAAATCAGTTTGACAGTCAGGCAGGCAAGTTGCAGCAGTTTTCCACCTTTTCACCCAGTCCTACAATCCAAAATCCAATACGTATGAACATCCCAAAAGACAATCTATTCCATCCATGTAAGTTGCGAACTTAGTTCAGTCCAAGCATCATGTTTCTGATTCAGTTGTTTAGTCATGACTAAGTTCATAAGAGTTCAACACATAATCTCAAATTTTTTTAGCTATTTTAGCTTAGAGAGTGTAATATCTTTGTACGATATAAATATTTCTGCCTCATGATTCATACTTACATAAGTTATCACTTCCAAATCCAATGTGCTTGATTTGAGCATAAAAACTTCAGGGGGAATCCTAAATTCTCAACGTGAATCAACTCTTTAAAACAAATAAGGGAAAGTCAGCTCAGAATTCAGTTTCATGATAGAAGTTTAAATGTTTCAGATCAGTTATATCCTTTCTTAGAAGACACATCATGTACGCGTTATTACATACCTTTAAGCTTCAACGTTCCTACCCATCATTCAGGCACGAATGATCCCAAGGGGGAGATAATGTAACACCCAACATTTCGGGCATGAAAAAAAATCATCATTTCTATGCATAGATGATCCAAAAGACATAAATCCTATGCAAATTTGCCATATTAATCAATTATGTAGTGTGGGAACCTATTTGAGTATGAATTGAAATCATAGAGGTCCCCTAACTCAAGGAAGAGTTAAAAGTTTTCCTATCATTTGAGTTTGAGTGAGTGTCAAAACATAGGTCAAATTCAATTTACCATAACTCTTCGTATATAACTAATTAGAGGGATACTATATATCAAATGAAAGAATTTCAAATTATCTTTCCAACGATACCAATTTCACCAAAATCCGATACCCGAGCAAAAATTTATGGCCATTATCGTCACTGAGACAATAGCATTGCGCGATTAGCGTACGACACATGCTCTGTCGCACGCACCTAATTTCCAGGTTCTGTTTCACATTTTTAAGGGAAAAAGGGGTATTTTCCACCCCCTATTCAACCATAACATGGGATTAAATCCACCAAACACCAAAACAAGGTCATTCTCCCTCAAAATCACCAAGAACACTTCTTAGGGTTTCAACCCAAAGATCAAAATATCTTAAGATTTCACCATGGGTTTTCAATAATTCTTTGAGATTCAGAATCTCCATTGTGAGGGCTACAAGAAGCATCCATCAATTGTTCGAATAGCATCCCTAAAGCACAAGTTCAATCAAGAGTCATAAATTAAGGTACGTGGAGTTTTTCTAAAATTTCATGGGCATAGAAATCTTCTTTTAATTATGCAAAGGGTTTAGAAATCATGTTTTTTAAGAAAATGGTTTTGGATTTATTATTTTAATCATGTTTTTAGATGTCTTGATGATATTGTTTTGGTCTTTAGGCCTTCCTCCAAAGTGATTTGAAATCCTATGTATATGTATGTATGTGTTTTAATATGATGTTTGAATTGAGAGCATGACTCACATGAAATCCCTCTTTTGATAAGATTTATCTCATTTTTCATATGATATAGATTGTTTTGAAATGCATCTTGAAAAGCATGATATGAAATGTATTGATTTATACTATGACATGAATATGATTTTTGAATCAAAAGAGAGGGTTGTTTGTATTGATAAATATTGAGTATAAATATCTAATGGAAAGAGTTGCAGGGTTTGACAAAGATTTCAGGACCACCATATTATTATTGAAAGAATGATAATCCCTGCATAGTTTTGACTTGTGCTTTCGGAAGATGAAATCTCTTATATTGTTTACATGTTTGGGTGGTCTTAATTGAGTTTTATGAAAGAATCATGCATGATACAATATGGCTCAGAAATGGGACTTGTAAGTCTTGGTGTGACGACACCAACTCAGATAATGCCATGGTTATTCAGAATAGAATAGAATATATGTTTGAAATCATATTTTTAGATTTTGAAACTAGAATGATCCATGTTTCGGAGCGGGCTAAAATTGGGCATAAAGTGAGTTTAGGTGGTTCCCCGAATAAGACATGAGTGTATATTATTGTACGCTGGAGACGGCCCTGTGGCGTAGTAGATTTAGAGAATCTAACCCTTGCAGAAAACATGGGTTGGGGGCTTCCCCGGCGAGTCAATGGTGGATTCTATATAGCTCATGGAATATTAGACTTGTAGGGGAATGCCACCTAGCTTAGAAGTAATACAAAGATCAGAAAATTGAATTGACAAAAAGGTTTATGATTATCAAAAATATCCATGTGTTTTGAAATTGTATCTTTCATGATTTTTATGACTAGCCGTCAACTATTTTATTTATATAAATAAGGTTTATTTTTGATTTCTTCGAGTACCAGTACATCTGTATTGAAGCCCCCTCCCTTCCAGGTTCTGAGTTTCAATCTAGGGGCCCCGATAAGCAGTAGATTTTCTCCAAGCAGAAGTGCAGAGTCCCATGATAAGCCTTCTATATTTCAGAAGGCCTAGTTACTTTAGTCATTTATCATTAGTATGTTTTGGTCTACTGGGGGTCTTGTCCCTATTTTCAGACCATTGCGTTTTTGCATGTAGTAGAGATTTGCAGACTGAGTCAGATATCGTTCGAATATTTTTTTAAAATAGCATCTTTCATTATGATTTGACTTCAAATTTAATGACCATTTTTACGTTTCACTATATATTTCTGCATTACATTTTTTATGAACAATTTATGTGATTACAGGTTAGAAGGGCATCCGGGCCTTTATGGTTCAGGATGCCTGTCACGGCTAGGGCCCCGGTTCGGGTCATCACATTTTTTATCAAACAATATTTGATTCCTTTCTATACATGCCCCAATATAATTTTCAGGGTCAGATTTCCAAATATTTACTTATATAAGTAATCTTTATATAATTTTTTATGAACTATTATTTATGATGTGCTATACGAAATAACATGTTTGTTTTTTTTGCATGGCAGGGACTGTAGAGTGTTTGTAGCTAGTTGTGCAGAATACTTAAGGGAAGGAATAACAGACCCTTCAGTTGGTTTTGAAGCAGAATACCATCGTATGCGATACGCGTCAGTCTTTCAAAATTACGATCTTCTAAAAGCAAAGAAGGGTTATGTTAGTGAGAATAAAGACCCTCCAAGGCCAAAAACTCACCCACTTCCTGATGAAAGAGCAATTGTTAGTATTGATTAGGATAAAAGATGATTATGATTTATAGATTTTAGTTATATGAATTTGTTAGGAATGCTGCATTTTAACTAATTTAGGTGTTTTATTTTTACAAATCTGTTTTAACACTTTTTAACCTATATTTATGGATTAATGGTGATAATTTTTTTGCATGGTTATTGTGTTCTGTACATGATTTATCATTTTTTTTGGTATACACATAGTATTACTGCATCCATTAAATCTATTATAGGTTTATTACTATACGTGTATATATCTAGTTTTCAATATTATTAGAAAAACAGCTACACTGCATATACTTTTTAATTTGTGTATATGTCTTCATATACATAGAATTTGTATCTACAAAACACATTCGTTATTTAAAATTTGTATATGTTTTCATATAAATAGCATTTTTTTCTACAAAACACATTAAGGTTTTCAGTCCATAGAGTTTATGTATATGTTTTTTTTTATTTGTATGCATGTATATGATTATACATACATAGTATTATTGTATTCCTTATGTCTATTATAGACTTATTACTATGAGTGTACAGGACTATACATACATAAACAAATGACTTGTTTTTAACAGTGTATATGTCTTCATCTATTTATCACTTTTGTCTTCAAAATGCATTCATTATTATGACATAACTTGATTCATTCATAAATAGCCGGTATAAAAATAAATTTTTCTGTAATTTTTTTTTTGTTTATACTGTTTTGTGATTCACATTAAATTCATAAATTTTGAATCCATGTATATGTACTCATATACATATAATATTTTGTCATCTGTAGTTACTACTAATATATTCAATATATATGTAAACATTTACTTACATATATATAGTCTTATATAGTACCTAATTTCACGAGTAATTTATATGTCGTTGATAAGTTATATTTATCAACTAAAAATAACATTCATTAATGAATAAATAATGAATGTACAGGCATCAAATAAATAACTAACTATCCCAGCAAGCACAAACACAACACAAATGACAATAAAATACATCAAACATAAATGGTAAACTTAAGAAAACTCTCATTTATTTTAATATTAAAATAGCAAACTAAATTTGTTCATAAAGTCATTACTAAAAAATTGACAACGATTATCGAGTGATTAATATTCAAGAATTTATGGAATCTAAAACTTAGTTCTCCTTTGAAAAAAAATTGCAGGAATGCCTATTGTGCCCTTCATGTTCGCATAGTCCGCAATGACAAGATGATGAAGAAGACATGATTGGACACTACTACAATAGCTCTTCTACAGTAATGAATTATTGCATCTCTTTTTAACAAATTAAATCGCTCAATGCTCACCACATATGACAATCAAAGCTTTTATTATGATTATCCTCCATCACAAACACATAACCTTCAGGAACAACCTATAAAATAAATCAAGTAACATATTGGATCTTCGAAGAAATTACATCATAGATGCATTGTATATAGACAACGTAAATGCATTGCCATTGGTTTAATTTCATAAGCAAGCGACTCTAAAATGAAATCTCTATCTTGAGCAATATCATTCACAAACAGTTTACCCTCTGATTCAGTGATAATTATTTCTTCAATTTTATAATTTACATATTCTGTTTCGGTTCTCCATTGACAAGAGTACCTCAAAAGAAAAGCAATATTCATCTTCTTGAATTTCAATTTATTTTTTTCTTCAAATCGATCGATAAATAGGTGCTTGATTTGTTTTTGTTTTATGTTTTTCTCCTGATTTGTTTTTAATGTATTTGTATAATTTAAAATTTAAATTTCAATAGTTGTTACATAAATACGGGATGCAGTAATCCTCTTAATAAATTAATTATGTTAATTATGACCCTAAAAGGAAGGGAATTAGTTATTTCTATGTTTAATGACAGTAACAAATTCACATATACAAAGGTGGTTATGTATATGTCGTCTATATTATGCAAACTAATTGAGAGAGAGAGTAAAGTAATTTAAAAAGTGAGAGAGTGTAATTACTTCTAAAAGTATTGGTATTTATGCTATGTAAAAAGTGCTATAGAGTGTCCTTTTTTCATTATTTTATTTGTGACCCAAATAATGTAACGCCCGTAACTAATATTTAATAAAGAATAGATCATGTCCATACATCAGACTATTTGATGGATGACCAGATAAAGTCTCAATTAACCTCTATAAATTGATTCTCCAGCCGCCCATTAGGTTTACAACATATTCTTTACAATTTTTCATTGCCGCATATTCTTTACAATATTTCCATCACTATCGGCAAAGGTAAAGTAAAGCTAGGACAAGTCGATAGAAATCAGATGTGAGATTAACGTTTTTCTTTTTCTCTGCGATTATATTTTTTGTATTAGGTATATCTTTTTTTAACGTCTCTCTCTGTAAAATTATCATGTTCAAGATCCTGACATGTCTTAAATTTCTCTTTATACTCTAGTTTTAAAAGTTGAAAGAAAATGTGCACTTTCTGAATTTGTCATATTTTTATACTTGTCAAAATCAATTTGACAGAAACAAGTATGCTATCTTCAACTTATTTTACAGTTTTTTGTGTAATTTCTGATGAGAGGAATTTCAACAATCAACTAGTACTTAACCACACATGGTGCTTAAATAAATATAGGCAAAGTTAAGTGAGAGATAGTATCCCAATCAATTACTATGGGTAGTATCACATTTTTGATGAAGTAAGTACATACATTCATTAGTATACATTTTTAGAATGTATTTGGATTGACTTATTTAAGGGTTTTTAAGGCAAAATTGCTTTTAAGATTTTTATGATATTTGGATAAAATAAAAAATTGCTTTTAAGCCTATTTGTAATCCTTTTAAGTTAGAATTTCTAACTTATGATTTTTGACTTATGCCAAATGCTATAAGCTAATCAAAACTAACTCTTGTTTTATCTCATGTCACAAACATGAAAGGTAAAATGAAAAGATTAAATTGAAGTTATTACCAAATATTTAAGTAAGCCTTATAGCAAAATATCATTCATCTTTTTACCCTTTTAAAGTAGAGTTAACATCTGAGAAAATATTTATTTAATTATTTTTCTAATTTTTAGGATTTTAGAATTAATCAAATTTTATGTATTAAATCCTTCTCTATTTTAAAAATATAGAAAATTTACCAAGGCAGGCCCTCAAACTTTGGCACAGTTTATAAATTAGACACTTTATTAAATTTTATCAAGTTCAAGTATTTATTGTTGAATTTTTGTTTAAATTAAATAAAAAATTACAAGAGGGATATTTTTAATGCAGTGTCTTTTAAATAAAAGGTTGTAACATCCTCTTATTTCTAGCGTATCTTTTAAAGAAACTTTTTATAGACTATTTCTTTACAACTTTTTCCAAAAGGACACTTTCTTCATCAAAAAGATGAAGTTCATATTCTTTCTTTCCAATAGGATTTTTTTCACTATTTGCTTAGCGCAAAAATTTGTAAGCTTGTTATATCCACTAAAACATAGTATAATCCCATCGCAATATCATAGAGGATAGGGAGCAAATAACACTTTTAAATTATTGAAAAATATATTTCAAAAATACAAAAATATATGAAGAAAAACACAAGATAAAGGTTTGACAATATGTACAACGAATAAAAGATTTGAGGGTTGAAACATGCGTCAAACAAATATAGAATTAAATGTTTCACACGTGTTTCAAGTCTCAAATCTTGTGTTTGTTGTTCATATTTCAAAACTTCATCTTGTATATATTTTTGTGCCTTGTAACATATTTTTCAACATTTATTAGGTCACTAGTTAAGTTAAAGGGTCTATTTACTAACTCTGTGAAGTTTGATAAACTATCTTGGCATTTAGCATTAAAATTTTTAAAGCAATTAAGATTTTAATGACCTTTTAAGAAGTCATTTTATGTTGAATAAAATTGTACTTATAATGCGAAACAACCTTATTTTACCTTTAATGCTGATAAGTCTTTCTTAGTTTGATGGCATAACAATATCTTAACAACCAATTACAAATAAAAAAATGTGTTTGCAATATGATATCAATTTATTAGTGCCAAAACAACCAATAATAAACTACAATACGAAATCGTAAGTGTTACTTGTTTACGTGAATAACTTATACAATATGTTCTAATCTATTATACAATTTGTAGTACATTGCATATTCGTAATGCTAATATTTAAATTATCTGGTAATTCATTGACAGTATGATAATACAAATTTTATAATAATTAACATGAGATATATATATAATGCTCATGTAGGAGCAAAAAACCTTGTTGCCTTTCACACCACATAGAACTCATGACTAGTAGATTAGTGCAACACTCGATGTCCCAAAGTCAATCTTTACCTTTCCAAAGGGAGAGAATTGTAAAAGAATATATTATGAGAAATTTATCAAGGTCAACATGAAAAGAGAGAGTGTAGTGGAGTTTGAAAATATCTCTTTCCTAATTTTGTGTTTTTGTGAGTACAAATTTTGCAATAGTTCATTAAGGTCAATAAAAGGAGGAACGACTAATTGGCTATATTTATTTGTTAGCCTCAATGAACCCTCGATGTGACTTATGTGGAAAGTATCATCTAGGGAAGTGCCTGTTTGGCAGTTTAGTATGTTATGCTTGCGGCCAGCCTGGCCTCATTCAAAGAGACTGTCCGTCTGCAGTGGGATTTTCGGAGATGCCAAGTCCCAAAAAAATTCCTCAACCCTACCACCACCGTCTAAAGGAGATACTTCATCCATCCGGGGTAGCCACAACCAACTGTATGCTCCATCCAGTCGCCAGGATACAGAGGCATCACCAATTCTGGTCAACGGTACGTTACATATTTTCTCCCGTGATGTGTATGTATTACTTGATCTCAAGTCTATCTTGTCTTATGTGACCCCTTATGTGGCTATTGGTTTTGGTTTTGAACTTGAAACTATTCTTGAGCCTTTCTTTGTTTCCACTCCGGTTGGTGACTCTATTATGGCTAGAAGGGTGTATAGAAATTGTGTGGTATCTGTTTATAATCTATTTATTGTATCATACCTTATAGAGCTTGACATGATTGACTTTGATGCTATCTTGGGGATAAATTGGTTCCATTTAAGTTATGCCGCATTAGATTGTAGGCCCCAAAAGGGTACTTTCTCCTTTCTGAATGAACCAGTGATAGAATGGGAGGGGTATTCTTTAGCACCCTGAGGGCAATTTATATCTTATATTAGATCCTATAAGCTTATATGAAAGGTTTTTTATACCATATTATTCGAGTCAAGGATTCTAGTTGTAAGACACCACAAAACCCTAAGCTTAGTCCAGTTTGTTAAAGCTAGATAAGGGGTCCCCTACTTTGAAAAGTTCAGCTAAATATTAGGACAAGTTTATGTTAAAACAGTGGCTTACCGCGATTAGGCTGCACATGGTGAGTATCGCGATGAGCCTTCCATCACGTTGTGCTGAAGGACATTTTGGCATTTGGTCAAGTTCCAGTAGCTCACCGTGATTGCCCTGTATTGCGGTGAGTCTCAGATCGACAATATTCACAAACTAGTGAGTCGCCATAATTCCACCACTCCACTATGGATATAGCAATAACCCAGTCACTGCATTGTGTTGAGGTTTTAATCTGCATTCCAGTTATGGGATTTTAAATCCCAAGGGCAACTTAGACGTTTCCAATGACTCAGTTAGCCTTTAAACCCGAAATTATGCCCTAAATACCTTATTATGTCACTTTTCCTCACTTTCTCACAAGAGCAAAATCATTCTCTCTCAAGAGGCAATAAACCTTGTTCAAGAAATCATGGTCAATCCCACGAATCTCTCCAAGAACTCCAAGAAACTCATAAACTAAGGTATGTTAGATGTTCATTCATGGGTTCCTTCCACCCATGAAGTCCAATAATCCTTTTTCGAAGTACAAAGATTGTGTATTTATGATTTTCATATTTGAATTTGATTGAATCCATGTTCATGATATTAGTTGGGTCTCAATCCATGAATTAAGTGCATGTTTTTCCAAAAATTGAATAGCAAGTGTGAAGAATATTTGATTATCTTGACAAACCCTTGAATTTACAAAGTGATTAAGGTGTCTATGAAGTTATTTTGATTTTAATCCATGATCTAGATTACAAGTTCCAAGAATTTATCCTAATATGTGTTGAACTACATGATATTCATGATAAGCCCTTCAATGATGAAGTTGATTGTTGTAATCATGTCAACCCTAAGTGTTTATGATTTAATGTACCAATTATGCTTTCTATGTGTTTGATAAAATGTCTATGAGAATGAAATAATGCCATTATAGCATGCTAACATGTGTTCTCCATTCGTGCATAAGTTAATGCATTACAAGTGTTTGATGAAATGTCTCTATGAATGAATTATGACCAAGTGAACATATATATGTTATTCAAAGTTATGCTTTGCTTTACTTTTAATGTTATCGAGTCCTGTGGGTATTTAATACCCAATAATTTAGTTGTTTATCTAGAGCCAGCGTCGGTTACGGAAAAGTTTTGGTCATGTCACGATCAATAGTACTCTCAGTTCATTATAGAACTCAGTCAGTTACAGAACTTAAGAAAACTCAATAATCTCAGATCAGTCCAGTCCAGTTTAGTCTACTCAGTTCAGTGTCTTTCAGTTGGGAGTAGAAGTCATCACCGAGTGATCCTAGGGATGGGGGGACACCCGTTAGTTAGGACCGAGTCACTAGAAGAAATCCCTAAGTTCCTAAACTACGTAGCCAGCGTAAGCTATAAGATGTCACCCATTAGATAGGACTGACATACTCAACGATCACCTACTAGTTTATGAATGATCTCCGGGGTCACCCACTAGATTAGGAGTTACTCCACAATAGTTGTTAGTACCAGTGGAACGGTATTATCATCCTTCCAACTAGGGTTAAAGGTTGGATCCCAATTAGATTAGAAAGGAGTATGTCGGTTAGATTATTACCTCCCACATTTTTGGTTTCAGTCTTAGTATAGAATTCAGTTCAATTTTATAGAATTTGGACTGTTAGATACAGTCAATCAATATCAGTAACTCAGTTATCAGAATTCAGCACTTAGCTTCAGAAAAGCTTAGTTACAGTATACATTCACGCATGCGCAGTATTGCATACTCAATAGTTGCAGTAGTTTCATTTTTCATATACTCTCATGTTTATTTACTTTATATCATTCAGTCAGTATTGTTCATCCATATGAACCCTTTGCATTAAAACTTGCCTCATCTAGCATACTAGTATATTCCAGGTACTAAGCATACTTTCTCTTGTGCTATATCATAGGTTCAGATACTCTAGTTCCCGGCCGTGCATAGACCGATTCAAATTCAGTCAGTAGTAGATTTAGAAGTGAGTGCTCATCTATAGAGGATATACTTTATTTCAGTATTTTAGTCGACTAAGTATTTCAGTTGAGGCATTTAGTTAAGGGATTGTCCTATGAACTCCACTTTCAAATAGTTTCAGTTAGTGGTTTTTTAGACTAGTTGTTAGACAGTATTCTATTTTAGATTGTTATTTTAGTTGTTACACTATCAGTATTTAGATTTTGAACCTTATGGCAATTTATCCAGATTCTATATTTATTTTAATATTATTGTTCAATGCTCATAGTAGATATCATTCATGGGTTAGCTTGTAGTCTTGGGTTGTTACACCTGTGTTGAAAGTTCTTCCCACCAGTCTATTCTAGTAGTTAATGAATTCCCAAAAGTTTTTTTTGATGATCTCCGGGGATACCCCCAGATAGGGAGCTAGATTTTGGCATCAACTTGTTGTAGGACACCTATCTTATTTCTATTCCACCATACATAATGGACTTAATAGAATTGAAAGAGTTGAAAGAACATCTGAAAGATCTTCTAGGTAAAGGCTTTATCTATCCTAGTGTTGCTCCCTAGGGTGCACCTGTACTCTTCGTGCGTAAGAAAAGAAGGAACCCTCCGCATGTGTATAGATTACCGTCAACTAAATAAGGTCACAGTTAAGAACAAATACCCTCTTCCCAGTATTGCTGATTTATTTGATCAACTCCAAGGTGCTAAATGTTTTTCTAAGATAGAACTTCATTTGGGGTATTATCAGTTGAAGGTTAGAGAGACTGGCATTCCCAAGACAACTTTTCAAACCTAATGTGGTCATTATGAATTCTTAGTTATGTCCTTCGGGTTTACTAATGCCCCCACAACTTTTAGGGATATGATGAATAGGGTGTTCTATCAGTACCTAGATTTGTTCATCATAGTCTTCATAGACAATATTTTAGTTTATTTTAAGAGTAAGAAGGATTATGTAAATCACCCTGAATCATCCTTTAGACCCTCAAGGAACATGAGTTATATGCAAATTTTTCCAAATGGGAGTTTTGTCTTTGTGACATCGCTTTCTTGGGGCATATTATTTCTAGCGAGGTAATTAAGGTTGACGCCAAAAAGATAGATGTAGTGAGAAAGTGGCCCAGACCAATGACTCTAATCGATATTCTGAGCTTTTTGGGTTTGGGAAGATATTACATAAGGTTTCTATAAAATATTTCCTCCATAGCTGCTCCCCTTACCAAATTAACTCAGAAAAAGGTAAAATTCTTATGGTCCAACTCAGTGAAGGTAGTTTTGAAAAGATGAAATATAAGTTGACTACCGCACTAGTTTTGACTCTTCCTTAGGGTACAGATTTTGTTGTGTATTAATTGTGATGCATCCTGGGTAGTACTTGGGTATGAGCATGGTAAAGTTGTGGCTTATGCATCAAGGTAGTTAAAGGTCCATGAAAAGAACTATCCCACTCATGACTTAGATTTAACGGCTATGGTGTTTGCACTTAAAATCTGGTGGCACTATCTTTACGGGGTGCATATTGATATATTCACTAACACTAAAGTTTACAGTATGTTTTCTCGCAGAATGAACTGAATCATAGAAAGTGATGGTGGTTGGAGTTGTTAAAGCATTATGACATGAGCCTGTATTATCATCTGGGCAAAGCCAATATAGTGGCCCAGACCCTTAGAAGATTGTCAATGGGTATCCTATCCTATGTTGAGACAGAAAGAACGGAGATAGTAAAAGATATTCATCGACATACAAATCTAGGGGTTCATCTTTTCTATTTTAAAGATGGAGGGGTAATTGTTCATGAGATAGCTAAAGCTTCCCTATATGCTGAAGTGAAGGAAAAGTAGGTCGAAGACCCTATCTTATTAGAGATTAAGAATGATGTAGGTCAACAAAAGGTGATGGCATTTGAAATTGGAGGTGATGGGATATTGAGGTATCAGGGTAAGCTATGTGTACCGAACGTAGATGGTTTGCGCGAGAGGATTCTTGATGAAGCTCACACTTTGAGTTATGTTGTTCACCCAGGCTCTACTACATGTAACATGATCTTAAGATGATTTATTAGTAGAACAATATGAAACATGATGTTGCTAATTTTGTTTCTAAGAGCTTGAACTATCAACAAGTCAAAATAGAGCATTTGAGACCAGGTGGAACTTCCCAAGAAATAGCCTTGCCTATGTAGAAATGGGAGATGATCAATATGGATTTCATCACGGGGCTTTTAATGTCCCAGAGCTAATATGACTCCATATGGGTGATTGTGGACTATATGACCAAGTCAGCTCACTTTTTGCCTATGAGGAGAAACTATTCGGGATATGATAATGCTAAGTTATATATTCGTGAGATAGTTTGTTTGCATGGTGCTCCCGTGTCTATTATATTCGATCCGGGGATGCAGTTCTCTTCAATGTTTTGGCAATCTTTACAAAAGGGTTTAGCTACCCAAGTGAACTTGAATACTGCTTTCAACCCTCAGACTGATAAGCAGGATGAACGCACTATTCAGACTCTTGAAAACATATTGAGGGCCTGTATAATTGACTTCAAAGGTAGTTGGGTGGATCATTTTATGTTAATAGAATTTGCTTACAACAATACCTATCATCCCAGTATTCAGATGGTTCTTTTTAATACACTCTATGGGGGGTGATGTAGATCACTAATTGGGTGGTATGAAATGGGTAAAACCCAGTTGTTTGGGCCTGACCTTGTTCATCAGGAAATAGAGAAGGTAAAGATCATTAAAGAATGACTTAAGACAGCTCAGAGTCTTCAAAAGTCCTATGCCGATGTTAGAAGAAGGGAGTTGGAATTTGAGGTTACAGATTGGGTATTTCTAAAGGTCTATACTATGAAGGGAGTAATGCAATTTTGAAAGAAAGGGAAGCGTAGTCCTCACTATATAGGACCATATCCGATTTCAAGGAGGATAGGTGGGGTTGCCTAAGAGTTAGAATTAACCACAAGTTTAGTTTCTGTTTATCTAGTGTTCCATGTGTCCATGTTGAAAAAGTGCATTGAAGATTATTCATTAGTGTTGCCTGTAGAATAGATCAATGTGAAGGATTCCCTGTCATATGTAGAACAACCGATTGCTATCTTGGATTACCAAGTTCAGAGATTAAGAAGTAAGGAGATAGTTTTGGTTAAGGTGTTGGGGAGGAATCAAAAAGTTGAGGAAGCTATTTGGAAGTCAAAAGATGACATGCGAGCTATGTACCCAAATCTCATTCAAACTGTGGATGATGACATAGAAGGAATAAATCTTATACTACTCTCTCCCTATCTTTTCCTTATTGCACTCAAAATCATGCTTATCTGTATCCCAAGCCATCATTTGGGGATGAATGATCCCAAGGGGGGGTAATGTAATGCCTCATAGCGTTCTTGAGTTAATACCGCATTTAGTAGCATGCTTTAGTGCCAACAAAATAAAGCTTTCTAAGTGTTGAAATGACTTAGCCTTATTTTTAAGCTTTGAAACATCAATGATTTCAAAATCAATCTTCCCAACCCAAAGATGTTGATTTTTAAGCAGATTCATGTTCGGGGATGTAAGGGGGGTGTATGGGGAAGGTTTTGTGTTTTTCAGATAACTTTGGGATGTTTTTGGGTAAGACCACAAGTGGCTAGATACAATATCGATGAGTCGCATCGATAATTGCATTGGCCAAACTAGTGGCTCGAGTCGGTAGCGATGTGTTGCACCAGTAATCGAATTGCGTCAGCAGGTGACGCGTCGAATACCCAGCCCGTGTATAAAAGTTTTCTAGGGTACAGAAGGGTATTTGGGTCTATTTCCCTTGTTATAACTCATCCATAACACGAGATTTAATCTTGATTGAGGCATAATATGTCAAAAAAATGTCAAATAACTTCAAATAAAACCCTAACTTCCCTTCCATAGATCAAGGTTTCATCTTCCAACTCAAGATTCCCAAGAAAAGAGTCAAGGCTAGGATTATACGCTTCGAGCTAATTAATCTAAGGTACATGGGGTTTTCCTAAAATACATCGGCATGGTGAAATCTTTTCAATCATGTTTAAATGCTGAGAAATTATGAATTTATGAAGGGTTTGAATTTACATTTATAATCAAGCATTATGAAACCTTTTTGATAATAATGATTTGGACTTGAGGCTTTCCCCTAACTTTGATTTGTGTTTATATATATAAGTATGTATGCGTATTTTTGAGTTTGAATGTTGAATTAAGAGCATGAACACTTAAAGTCTTCCTCTTGTTACCAAGCCTTTTGTTTTCATATGATTATTCAATTTCATATTGAGAAGCATTATTTAAATATCATATTATTATTGTTTAAGACTTAATTTCAATTATGAATTGAAAAGAGAGAGTGAGAGAGGGTAAATCTTGCTGACATAGCTGAAAAGTGGTGATTTAAAGAGACTGCATGGTATGTTACAAAATAATTAACCACCACGTGTTTGTTATTAGGAATTGTGGATCTTCTCCTAATTTTTTATGAATTTCACTATTTGTATCCTCTTATATTGTTTGAATATTTTTGTGGTGTAAACACATATTTTGAAAGAAAATATTGAAATACGATATTGAATGGCTTAGATACAGTTTCCGAGTCTTTTAGTATAATGATAGAAAATAAGAAAATGCCATAACAGACTCAGAATAGAACATAAGTCAGATTTCATTTAGATTTTGAATTCAGAAAGATGCATAATTAGAACAAACTAAAAATGGTAATCAAGAGAGTTAGGTGGTTACCCGAAGTAGGCATGAGTCATCCGATTTATTGCCCGGAACCGTGTTTTACTTATACAGGTTTATTATATCCCTATTGGGGAATTATATGGTGGCCTAGTGTCCTATTGCGTATCAGATTCAGATACTCCAACCCTTGTGGCAAACTTGGGTTGAGGGATTGGCCGCTGAGTTAAGGGCGGATCCCATATATCCCGTGGGATACTATATGATAAGTAGGGTGTACCACCTAGCTCAGAAGTAAAAGAAATAAAAGGGATTGTATCTACAAATTTCATTAATATCATTTGAAACTACCCATGTATTTTAAAATTATTTCATGCATAAGGTTTTGGTGAAATGCTCTCGCTTATATTATTTGTTAAAGTACATTATTTTGGATTACTCTGTGTACTAGTACATCTGCATTGACCTCCTACATCTCAAGATCTAAGGCACAGTCTCGCGGTCCCATTTAGTAGTAGATCGGTGTGTGTCAGAAGTTGCAGTTGGTGATCCTTCTCTATTTTGGAAGGCTTGATTTTAAGATTTTTATGTTTTCTGTATTTTATGGTCTACTGGGGGCCTTGTCCTAGTTTTAGACGTGATATTGGTTCCTATGTACTAGAGATATTGTAGGCAATTGTAGATGTTGTTATAAGTTATGGATTCCATTTTAAATGGTTCCTTTGAGTTATATTATTGACCATGATTCCATATTAATATGTATGTCTATATTGTCTTTTATAATATATGATAATATGCATGATTACTAGAAAGTTAAGAGCACTCGGGCCTTTATGGTTTGAGATGCTCGTTACGTCTAGGGTCTCGACTCGGGTCATGACAACCTTGCTATCAGAGCACAGTTAATGGTCCCAGGTTTCTGCAAAATCTCATCGGGTAAAGTCCTGTATATGGGTGTGTTGCGTTGTCTCTCTTCTTTCATGATCTATTTCATTCTATAGGGTCTGTATTTCCTTTAATCCGTGATTTTAAGAGTTATGCACGTGAATGAGGTAGAAGGTGTAGAGTTGTCAGTATATCAACTGAAAGATGCAGAAAATTAGTGGTACAACGAGTGGGAAATTCGAAGGCTAGTTATGCTGAGCCTTCAGAGTGGGGTGAATTTGTGGAAGCTTTTTTGGATGGTTTTTTCCTCAGGAATTAAGGGAATCGAAGGTCAAGGAATTTATGAACTTGAAACAAAGGAAAATGAGTTTCAAGGAGTACTCACTAAAGTTCGACCAGTTATCTCGTTATGCCCTAGAACTGCCAGGTAACATGATAGCCCGCATGAGAAAGTTTGCATCTGGTCTCTCAGATGACTTGGCGTTGGAATACAAAGGGGAAACACTGAACAAGGATATGGATTTCTCCAGATTCTCCATTCACATGCAATAAGTTGAGGAGAATAAGAAAAGTGTGGTAGGAGCAAGGGAGAATGACGGGCAAGCTAAGAGGGTCAGGTCTATAGACCAGAATAACAGTAAACAACAGGGTGGTAATTGGGGAAACAGGTGGACTAAAAATACGTTTTGGAGCAACACCTAGTCATCAGCTAATGCTCCAATGCCTAAGCTCTCGATGGATCAGTGATTTCCATATATTTCGGCTAATAGCGGGCCGAGAGAGAAGGGTATATTGTCACAAGGGAGTGTATCCAAGCTTGCTAGGTCGTACCCTCGATGTGACTCATATGGATAGTATCATCTAAGGAAGTATAAGTTTAGTAGGTTAGTGTGTTATGCTTACGGCCAGCCATGCCTCATTCAAAGAGACTATACGTCTTCAAGAAGATGTTTTGGAGGTTATAAGTCCCAACCAAATTCCTCAACACCACTAACACCACCTAAAGGCTCTACTTCGACCACCGGGGGTCGGCCGCAACCAATTTATGCTCTATCCAGTCGCCAAGATACAGAGGCATCACCATATGGGGTCACGGGTAGGTTACAGATTTGCTCCCGTGATGTGTATGTATTACTTTATCCTGGGTATACCTTGTCTTATGTGACCTCTTATGTGGATATTGGTTTTGGTTTCCAACACTTCGTTAGTCTTCCGAGCTAATCAGTACACCCTACAATCTGTAATTCCATGGGCTATATGGAATCTATCCTTGACTCGGCAGCCAAACCTCCAATCCAAGTGTGCCACAAGAATTGGAGTTTTAATAATTTGGTATACTTCTTTACAAGTATAACGTGAAATCACCCTTACATGACGTCAACATTATCCCGCTTTCGGGATAATACCCATATCGGCAACTACGCTTTCCAACAATGAGCCTTTACACTCAAACGGCTTCTTCGGGTAACCAATTAGCTCTCTTAAGCCCGAATTTTAGTTCGTCAAAATCATACTTCATACTTTCAAAATGATCAATACTTTTTCTATTAAGGGCATGTCATCACTGGGTATCATCATACCCTGACTTGCAAGTCAATATTATATCAAATACATAACCCATCATATTCAAAACATGCACATGACCATCCAAGATTCATAGCATCATAATAGAGTCGTCACTTCTAAATCTCAAGAAAAATTATGCAAACAACCTCTTTTGCACTGCTTAAAAACATGCGATGGTCATGTAAATTTATTCAATCACATACAATTCTTTCCCTTTAAAGCAAGAATGTAGTAATAGCAAGAAACTCCCTCTCATCATATATAAACCATGTCAAATACCATGATAGTGAGAAGATCACTTTCAAATCCTAATGAATCCATTCCAAATTATTCACAATAAAAATATAAACTTTAGTTCACAACAAGAGTGGGAATTTATACTCATGCTCTCAATCAATCTGACAAAATACGTGAAATCATATATATATAGTTATAATTCAATTTTCATGAAAAGTGATTCAAGAAAACATACAATTTCATCATAAAATTCCCATGATGCATACTTTTCGAAAACAATATTGAATACTTCATTATGAAACATAATTGGGGATCTTTAATCTTGAAAAAACATTTAAACTTATGCCCAAGATTTTTAGAGTAGTCCCACATACCTTAAGATCCTTGATTTGAAGAATGAAACCCTATTCTTGAAATTTTTCTTAAGAATCACGAATTGAAAGGCTTGAATTCTTGATCTTTGGGAAGAAGAATTGAATCTTGTTCTTGGGAGGTGGTTAGGATTTTTCTTTGAGAGAGATTGAATAATAGTGTGTATTATGCTTTTGGGGGATAAAATTAAGTGTTATGGGCGGATTTGGGTGAAGGGAAGTGACCAAAGTACCCCTAAACAGTTTACGAACTGAAATAGCATGTGAAACAGTTTCGTAATGCAATATCCATCATGTCGACAGCCGACGCGTCGCGTCCTAATCGTGTCTGCTTACTGCCCCTCACGAAAAATGCCGTAACTGTTTGCTCGGATATCGGATTTACGAGAAATTGGTATCGTTGGAAAGATAATTTAATTATCTAAAATCTGGTAGGTCTTGAGCTATAGAATACTACTTATATCAAAAGTTATACATGTTCAAATACGACCCATGTAGGATCGAATAACAAACTTTGGACGATTCAAAGACTCATAGCTCAATATTGTTCTTAGTGGTTTCCATGAACATTTGTCACCTCATAATTACTTAACACACTAGGATAAAGATCATGACACATGAATTTAAATATGATTCATGGGATTAGAGTTTACACACATAGGAACGACGGTCTAATTTTAGCTTGAAAATGCGGGGCGTTACAATTTGATCTGTGTATTTTAACTTTATAATATCTACATAACTATAACCAGCAAAGATAAGAGGGAGCTTAAAGGTTCGTTTGGTTCAAGGGATAACTATTACCTGATCAATTTTAGGATTAGCTTATCTAACATTTGGTTGGAATAAAATACATGAAATTAATGAATTGCTAAAAGGGTAAAAAAGGAAACAAATTAAAATGGAGGGAGTGTTAATTTCATCATTCTTTTTAGGTAACATGTGTGTTCCTATATACCCAAATACCAATTTCTCCATCTCCGGCTGCCAATTTACCATTGATAACTTCTTCACTTCATGGCAGCAAAAGTCCCATCTTCAAACAACCCCCATGCCAATTCCAGAACCTACACCAAATTGACTAACTACTAGTTCCGAGAATAATATTACCAAGCCCAAAAGACAATTTAGTTTTCTACAGTCAACTACTGTTTATGTGCTCATCTATGTTGGCAAAATTTTGTATGGGAAGTCATCCCAGCTTGATTAGACATGTTATTGATTCCTTAGGCTCTCCTTTTTCTTTGAAAGATCTTTGCTATTTAAACTTATTTTTGGCTGTCGAAAGCTAAAAATGTGTCAGATGGTCTTATTCTTTCTCAGACGAAATACCTTCTTGATAGTTTGTCTAAACTAAATATGAAAAATTGTAAAGAAGTCTTGACACTAATGTGCTCTGATAAACTACCTCAGGATACTATACTCTTCATACCACCTTTGGTAAGTTGCAATATTTATCATTCACACGGCCTTACATTTCCTATGTTGTCAACAAACTGTCACAATTTATGCATGATTCTACTTATGATCATTGGAAGGTAGTTAAAAGGATACTTGGTGGTGCCTTCTTATGACACAAAACTCCCGATGAAATTTCGCATCTCCTTAGATAACGATCAAAGATACTTGAAACTCTTTCTTTGGGACTGTTTATGTATCAGGTCTTACATCCACAATAGCCTCATGTGCTACGTTACTAAACTTACACTCCAAGTATTCTATATTGATTCTACTCAACTTGAATCCTTTACACTCTAGAGGTCTGTCTCTATACCTTTAGCTAAAAGTTAAATCCTCCCCAAATCTTATCAACCAAAACTATGTCATACATAAATAACATACACTACAATAGATACATCACTGTGAATTTCCATAGACCATCTGATGCAACTTCTCTACTGTTTTCCATCTTAAGAACATTGATTTGAGATGATCAGGAAATATGAACACGATTGACTTAATTATCTCCAACTAATGCTTCCTAGATTCTACTCCATATTTTATTATATCTAGATATTGATTACCTCATTTAATATAGAGGACTATTTAAGTAGATCTCACACTTTAGTTTTTTGTATTTTATGAAATTTAACTCTTCTTTCTTGAAAACAATCCATTAATCAGACACAAGTTCTTTTTATGACATGTGAAAATGAAATTAGATCTTTTATTAAGTTCTATGTCAAAATCCACCTCTTGCAAATAACCACATAATCCTCTCTAATGGCATTCTTTGTGGTTATTCTGTCTCGATATTTGCAAGTTAGTTTTTTCCTAAGTGGTTCATCCGAATGTGGTTCAAGATTGTCATAGTGATATTCGAGTGAAAAAGGAGCAACAGTTTTAATTAGTGCGGAAGTAGGCACATTCATGGGTAATAATACATTTACCATAACCTCATTTATTTCCACACTTGTCATTCAACATCTCTACTAATTATATTACCCTCAAATAAGGAGTAATTGTGTCACGATACGAACTAGGGATGGTCGTGATGGACATCCCGAACCATGAAGGCCAGGATATCCTATTCTATCTGGTAATCGTGTACAACATTCATATAATAAAAGAAAATGTGAAAATATAATCTAATACGAAAACATGATCATATTCTAGATTCAGTTCAAAAATGAAGAATGAAGTCCAATACCAACTAACAACATCTAAGAACCGTTTGCGAAATCTCTACTACATGATCAAATAACAACTGTCTGAAAACTGGGATAAGTCCCCCAGTAGACCAAAATGATGACTAATGATAAATGTCTGAAAGTAAATAGGCCTTCTGAAATATAGAAGGCTCACCAACTAGACTCTGCACTTCTGTCTAAAGAAATATATTGCTTATCAGGACCCTAGATTATGCTTCAGAACTTGGAAAGTAGGGGGTCAATACAGATGTACTGGTACGAGAAGAACTCGAAAATACAGCTTATATATAAATAAAATAGTTGAGAGCTAGTCATAAAAATCATGAAAGATATACTTTCAAATAACATGGGCATTTTTGAAATAATAAAACCTTTCTGTTAATGCTATTCTATTCTTCATATTACTTCTCAGTTAGGTGGCATTCCCCTACAAGTCTGATATTCCATGGGCTATATGGAATCCACCATTGACTTGGCGAAGAAGCCCCCAACCCAAGTGTGCCGCAAGGGTTGGAGTGGTCTGATCTGATACGCCACAGGGCACTAGGCCAGCGTAATATAATATACCCGGATCGGCAAATCACAGTTTTGAGAAATGAGTTGTCTATTATCGTTCCTTCTTCGGGGAACCACCAAAGCTCTCTATATGCCCAATTTTAGTCTATTCTGAAAAATGCATCATTTTAGTTTCAAATCTGAAAATCTGATTACAAACATACAATTTATTCTGTTCTGAATTAACATGGCATTATCTGAGTTGGTGTCGTCACACCAAGACTTACAAGTCCTATTTCTGAGACATAATGCACCATGCAAGATTCTTTCATCAAAAACTCAATTCAAACCACCCAAACATACAGGTAGTATAAGAAATTTCATGTTCCGAAACATAAGTCAAAACTATACAAAAATTCTTCAAACATATGGTGGTCACGTGCTTTTGGCAAAACCATGTTGTACAACCTTCTCTTTTTAAATCAAACTAATAACCCAAATATAACATTACTCAAGACATTTCATATCATGCTTTTAAAGATGCATTCAAAATAATTCATAGCATATAATAAGTAAAGGAAAATCATAACAAGAGAGGAATTTTTCATGTGTCATGCTCTCAATTCAATCATCAACCTTAAAACACATGCTTACATATATATATATATATATACATATATATATATATATATATATAATTTCAAATCAATTTGGGGGAAGGCCTAAAGGCCAAAACGATATCATCAATAGTTCTAAAACATGAATGTATTCATAAATCCGAAACCCCTTTCTTAAAATCATAATTTCTATGCCCATGAGATTTTATGAAAACACCGCGTACCTCAACTTAATTTATTTAAAGAGAAGAACCTCGATCCGTTCCTTGGAAATCTTGAAATTAAGGCTTGATTTTCTTGAATTTCTTGTTCTTGGAGAAAACCCTAGTTTGATCTTATTTGGATAGTGAAGAGGAAGTTTTTGATGTTGTAAAACTGATAGTGATTGAATAATAATGCTTAAGGGGTGATTTAATTTGGGTGAAAGGTTTTGGAGTGAGGGAAAGACCAAAATACCCCTAAGGGACCAGAAAAAAATGTATAATTGCATCAGTTGACGACTAGGGTTGACAGGCCGTCACTCAGGTGATAAGTTGTTGCTTATATCGTCACTTTTGGGCTGGTTTTGACCATTCACTGCCTTAGGCTGATGACCAGGTCTGACGGGTAGTCACACAGCTGATAAGCTGTTAGCCTCGTCGTCACGTTTTGGTACACAGAAACTTCAAAGTAAAAAGAGCATAACTTTTTACTCCTATATCGGATTTTTGCAAAATTGGTATAGTTGGAAATATAATTTGAAGAGCTTTCATTTGATATATAGTAGGACCTCTAAGTCATTATATACAAAGAGTTATGTTTCATCGAAGTGGACCTATGTTTCGATGCTCACTCAAACTCAAACGATAGGAAAGCTTTCAACTCATCCTTGAGTTAGGGAACCTCTATGATCTAAATTTATTCTCAAATAGGTTCCCACACGACATAATTGGTTAACATGCCAAATTTGCATAGGTTTTATGGATTTTGGATCATCTACGCAGAGAAATGACGATTTTCATTCTTGACATAAATGTGGGGTGTTACATCATCTCCCCCTTGGGATCATTCGTCCCTGAATGATAGGTAGGAACATTGAAGTTGAAAGGTATGGAATAACGCAGACAGGATGTGTCCTCTAAGAAAGGATATAACTGATCAGAATTATTTAAACTTCTATCATGAAACTGAATTCTGAGGTGACTTGCCCTTGCTTGCTTTAACGAGTTGATTCATGCTGAGAGTTTAGGATTCCCTTAAAGTGTTCATGATCAGATCATACATATTGAATTTGGAAGTGATGACTTATGCAAGTACGAATCATGAGACAACAAGATTTATATCATACAAAGGTATTATCCTGTTTGAGCTAAATAGCTGGAAAATTTTGAGATTATACGCTGAACTCTTGTGCTTCGACTCATGAAAAAATAGATGAATCTGAAACATGATGCTTAGAATAAACTGAGTTCACAATTTACATGGATGGATTAGATTATTTCTTGGGATGGTCATGCGCATGAGACTTCGGATAGTAGGACTGGGTGAAAAGGTGGAAAACCACTGTAACTTGTCTGCTTGACCTTTAAACTGAATTGCTAGATATACAGATGGAATTATACTGGACATTCGTACTTAATTGGAGTATCTCTTCAACACTCTTTCTAAAAGTTTTCTAGTAGCATTAGGGAGCCAAGGATCTTGGGCAGAATTTACACCCGACATCCAACTACGAAATCACAACATTGACACTACTCTATAGCACAAAATATGGACATGTATCTCATAAACTAGGATAGAATTACCAAACCTTAGGCAATGAAACTTCTTATTTTCAAGATTAGCCACACTTCTAAAATACTCTCTCAACTATACTTTCCCCTTAAACACCATGCTCATTGATTCAACTTATTTTTCTCACATGGCCGCTGATATTTCCATATACTAATGTCTAAACTAAACTAAATCCCCTCACCATCTTCAACCCTAACTTAAAATCAAAAGTTGCACCACGTAATACTATTGTACTAGTCTGAATCATGAATTCAGCACACCTTGCATTTCACAATTCCTCATCTCTTGCATATTTTAGATGATACACATAAAATATCCTCAACTAAGCAAGCAATACACGAAACTTCACCCCAAAATTCTTTCAACTTATAGACTTACATAAAATAAGCACACAATAATTATTTCCCATATGCAACACTTAAAACTTCAACTAAACTTGACATATATCAAAGACTTAGCCTCAATCTTACTCCACAATTATTGCCTTAACTCAAATAAGAACACAACCATCTTTCATTAACAAGAAATGTTTACTCTTTCATGTCTCGACATCTGTTCATCATTACTATCTCAACCTAAGGGAAAAGGTCATCGAAAAATTTTAATATCGAGATCCAAAACATAAGGGAATTACTAAGCATAACTTGATACCCTACTGAGGCATGAGAAATAGAGCACTCACGGAATAGAATCATTAAAGAGATCTAATCTGAGGACATACCTGATATAAATCTAAATTTTCACTGATCGTTAAGAGCATCACATGTGCAAAAGAGTCATGAACTACATAACCTATTTTTTTTAATTCATTACTTGTGGAAAGTGATTCTGACTGTTGAACAAACTGTTACCTCATCAGGCTAGGAACTAGGAGAGTGATTCCTTATCATATGCATGAACACGAGCTATGATCAGGAAGATGAAACATAAAGCATGAGTATATATCATAATAACTGAATTAAACTGCTCAAATAAGAATAGATTGAACATCATTCTTTCTCACGACCAATTTCACAACTTACTGGCATATCTATTAGCATTTGAAAACTTGACTTGGTTACTCGCTCTATCATCTCACCCTTAGATTTAAGCCATTACTCTAAGTCTGTGAACCCCTATATACACTCTGGTATAAACTGAAATCACTTTATTCTAGAGTCGGGGATATAACAATACGCATAAAACTAAACTTACCCTTTAAGGTGGTATCTTCATGTATAACAACCAATGCTAATACCTCCTTCTAAGATTCAACCCTTAGGTTTCTATAGCCCAAAAGTTATCATATAAAAGCCTAAACATTCACCAACTTAGATTCTTCTAACACTAAACATGGATATCTCCAAACCTTTAACGGACCATACCACTTCTGTCATAGTCTACCAGCCTCATGCCTGCAAACTTATATTTCTAAACCATAAGAATCAAGATTATACATAAAGAATCAACATCATTAAACATAACTCCATAACATAGCTATCAAGAACATCACATATTATCTAACTAGTCTTTCTCTACCTAGCAACATAATTTGTACTACTAACCACACAACATGCAATGATCTTTGAAAATAATGCAACCCCATTGCACCTTGGGCGTACTTCTACTTCATACTTACAATATCAGACTTGATTATGAATCAAATTAATTATGAATCAAATTAACTTAATCTCTTGTATACACAGTTCAAGCGTACTAGATCACTTTCACACAACTAACACCCACCACATCAATTGATTATATCCATCTTGATCACCATCTTCTATTCAAACTTTGTGTCTAGTTCTAGCTATGATGAACTGCAACTTCATATAATTTTCTTACATACCAAACATCTGAAAACATTAATCTGCCAATACTTCATAATAATAAGGATCAATCACAATCCTATGATCTATCTTATTTAAAATCCATTATCACATTCTCCTTCTACACATCATTATTGTCTACCCCTTTTATATAGCTAAACTTAGTTCACAGCTCTATAAATCCCAAATAAACTCCCTGTTGCAAGCTTAGGAGCATCTAACTTAACACCACTCATCCCCCAAGTACCTTCATTAATAACCTTTAACTTTCTTGCATGACAAACACCATCAACAACTCTTTTCATACTTCAAGTAAACAACAATTCACCTTAACTAATAACTCCTTTTCTGCCTTACCTTCTACTAAACTAACACACAGGGACATATCACTTTATTACCAACTCAATCTCATGAAAAAGGATTTGATAATACATATATTTAATAAATTGCCCTTACAAATCTTCTTGCCACTATGCCTCTAAACCCCCAGTCCCAACCAACACAAGAACAACAAGATGAACAATAAGTTTCTAGTGAATCAAAATCTACACGGTTTCACTAGACTTTGATTTTTTTTCTGAACAAAAAAATGAGATGAATGACAAGGCAGCTATGCTAGTGAATCGAAAGAGCCCCACACGGCTTCACTAGACTTTTAGTTTCAACAACACAATGATAACATGATTACAAGAGATAGAAACTTGACACACAATATTCAATGATCTAAGAATACATATTTTACTCTATATAAATAAAAATCTGAGTCAAACACTTCCCCCTTAAGCATGACATCTGCAACATAAATTTTTAAAAAGCGATTGAATACACTTAATACTACAGGCTAAAAAGCATTCATCAGAATAAAAGTTCACACTAGAATCAATACACCTGAAGCACTAACGGACTCTTCTCAAGCCCTTGCAAAATCTTATATAACTCCATCAGAAAGGACCATACCATTTAGACTCTAAACTTCTGCACTTGAATCACCCCAATAATGAGACATATCTGAGCACATCAAATTAAGGAAGGAAATGGAATAACTTTACTTTCGTATGGGCGACACCACAGCACGAATTACAGTATAGAAGAGGAACATTCTGACTCCATAGCACAAACTAAAACATGAAAAAAGAGAGACATTTCTAAATGCCTAGAAGTCTCCTACTTATAAGTATGGCGAGGCACACACCCATAAACAAGACTCTACCCGACATGATTTCGCAGACACCCTGGGACCATGAACCATTCTTTGATACCAAGTTTGTCACAATCCGAACTAGGTCCTGGTTGTGACAGATATCCTGAACCATAAAGGCCAGGACGTCCTATTCTAATCGGTAATCATGCACAATATTCATATAGTAAAAAAAGATACAGAACTATAATCTAATATGGAAAAATGGTCATATTATAGATTCAGTTCAACAATGAAGAATAAAATCCCATACCAACTAACAACATCGAAAAACCGTCTGCGAAATCTCTACTATATGATTAAATAATAACTATCTAAAATCTGGGACAAGGCCCCCAGTAGACCAAAACCATAAATAATGATAAATGTCTAAAAGTAAATAGGCCTTCTAAAATATAAAAGGCTCACCAAATAGACCCTGCATTCTGTCTGAAGAAATCTACTGCTTATCAGGAGCCCTAGATTGTACCTTAGAACCTGGAAGGTAGGGGGTCAATACAGATGTACTGGTATGTGAAGAAATCTAAAATAAAGCTTGTATATAAATAAAATAGTTGAAAGCTAGTCATAAACATCATGAAAGATATACTTTCAAAACATATGGGCATTTTTGAAAACACAAAATATTTCTGTTAATGGAATTCTATTCTTCGTATTACTTTTGAGTTAAATGGTACTCCCCTACAAGTCTGATATTCCAAGGTCTATATGGAATCTACCATTGACTTGGCAGGAAAGCCCCCAACCCAAGTGCACCGCAAGTAATGGAGCGGTCTGACTTTTATACGCCACACGGAACTAGGCTAACATAATATACTATACCTAGATCGATAAATCACTATTTCAGAAAATGAATTTTCTGAACTCGTTCCTTCTTTGGGGAACCACCTAAGCTCTCTTTATGACCAATTTTAGTCTATTCTGAAACATGGATCATTTTAGTTTCAAAATCTGAAAATCTGAATTCAAACATACATTCTATTATGTTCTGTATTAGCATGGCATTATCTGAGTTGGTGTCATCACGCCAAGAATTGCAACTCCTATTTCTGAGTCATAATGCATTATGCAAGATTTTTTCAATAAAAACTCAATTCAGACCACCCAAACATATAGATAGTATAAGAGATTTCATGTTCCGAAACATAGGTCAAAACTATGCAAAAATTCTTCAAACATATGGTGGTCACGTGGTTTTGGCTAAACCAGCACTCTTTCATTATATGCATATTCAACATTGATCAACATGCACAATTCTCTCTTTCAAAGTCAAAATCATAACCCAAATATAGCATTACTCAAGACATTTCATATCATGCTTTTCAAGATGCATTCAAAACAATTCATAGCATATCATAAGTAAAGAAAAATCATAATAAGAGAGATATTTTTCATGAGTCATGCTCTGAATTCAATCACCAACCTTAAAACACATGCTTACATATATATATAATTTCAAATCAATTTGGGGGAAGGCCTAAAGGCCAAAATGATATCATCAATACTCTAAAACACGAATGTATTCATAAATCCGAAACCCGTTTCTTCAAATCATAATTTCTATGCCCATGAGATTTTAGGAAAACCTCATGTACCTCAAATTAATTAGTTTAAAGAGAAAAACTTGAATCTCGATCTGTTCCTTGGAAATCTTAAACTTAAGGCTTGATTTTCTTGAATTTCTTGTTCTTGGAGAAAACCCTAGTTTGGTCTTATTTGGAGAGTGAAGAAGAACTTTGTGATGTGGTTAAACTGATAGTGATTGATTAATAATGCTTAAGGGATGACTAAATTTATGTGAAAGATTTTTGGAGTGAGAGAAAAATTAAAATACCCCTAAGGAACCCCAAAAAATTGTATAATTGCATCAGTTGAGGACCAGGGTTGATGGACCATCACTCAGGTGTTAAGTCGTAACCTAGGTCATCACTTTTGGTCTATTTTTCACCATTCACTACCTTAGGCTGACGACTAGGTATGATGTGCCGTCACGCATCTTATAAGCCGTCAGCCTCGTCGTTACATTTTGGCGGACAGACACTTCGAAGTAAAAAGTGCATAACTTTCTATTCCAATATCATTTTTTTTGCGAAATTGGTATCATTGGAAAGTTAATTTGAAGATATTTCATTTGATATACAGTAGTCCCTCTAAGTATTTATATACAAAGATATATGCTTGATTGAATTGATCTAAGTTTTGATGCTCACTCAAACTTAAATGATAGAAAAGCTTTCAACTCGTCCTTGAGTTAGGAAACCTCTATGATCTCAATTCATAATCAAATAAGTTCCTAAAAGACAATATTGATTAACATGCCAAATTTGCATATGATTTATGGCTTTTGGATCATCTATGCATAGAAACAATGATTTTTGTTCTAGCTTGAAATGCGGGGTATTACAAACTGTCGTGACCAAAAAGTTAAGGTCATGATGAAATCTAAGAAGTGACCCAGCCTTAGTAGGTAATCCAATAGCCCAAAAAAGAAAAAACATAGAAAAGTAGCTAAAAAGAGAATAAACAAGACTTCTAGAACAAAGTCAGGTCAACACATGTACAAACAGAACAAAAGTATGAAATAAGTGTCATAAAACCCCCAACATTTGGTGTCATAAGTGGATATTATATATATATAACTTAGGATATACTAACTATACAAATATATGTCTCTGGACATAAGTAAAGACATCTAGATTGATAACAAGAGGGATGGAGTCAACTCTTGAACACGAAAGAATGCCAGTACCTCTATCACCAACTCTGATAAGCATGACCTAAGCTACAAGTACCTATGAAGTTAAAGCTCTTCAAGTCTTCTATCTAACACAACTGACCGTTCGTAGTCCAAAGATCTATGTTCAAATAATATTTCTTTCCATTTTTCTGTTGTAACACCCCGTATTTTGGGCTACAATATAGACAATGATTTTGATGCGTTGATAATCTTGAAGCCATAAATCCTATTCCAATATGGCATGTTAATTATTTGCGTAGTATGTGAATCTATTCGCCTGAATTTACACGATAAAGGTCCTTCAACTTAAGGACGAGTTGAAATTATTTCGATTGATTAAGTTTTAGTGGATGTTGTAATTTGTATCAGCTGCCATCAACCATAACTATTTGTATATGTCGAATTAGAGAGCCTACTATGTGTCAAATGATAGGTCTTCGAGTTAACTTTCCAAAGATACCAATTTTGCTAAAATCTAGCACCCAAGCAAGAAGTTATGGCCTTTTAAAGAAGTATGCGTGGCCTAACCAATCGTACATGGCCCCTAGAAAACATAGGCGATAGCATAGGCGGCGCCTATGTAAACATAGGCGATAGCATAGGCGGAGCCTATGTAAACATAGGTGATAGAATAGACGGAACATATGTAAAGGTTTCAAGTGACTTAAACACTTCGTTTTTGGGGCAAAATAGTCCTTTTCCCACCCTTATTTAGCCATAAACATGAAATTCAGTTCCCAAAGACCCTAAAATACACCTTCATTCATCAAAATTGTCAAGAACTCTCTCTAGGGTTTCAAATTAAAAACCCAAGTAGTTCAAGATTCAACCATGGGTTTTTAAAACAAATTAAAGATTTGGAATCTCCGCAATGTAGGCTTCTAGAAGCACCTATCATAATCGCATATAGAGGTACTTGGGGTTATCTCAAAAATCTCATGGGCTTAAAAATTCATGTTTTAAAAATAAGGGTTTTGAAATTATGAATATAAATATATTTGAAGCATTTTTATGATATTTATTTGGTATTTAAGCCTAATTCCAAAGTTATTTGATATATGATATATATATATATATATATATATGCAAGTATTCCAAAAAGATGTTAACTTGAGAGCACGAATGACATGGAATCCCTCTCTTGATGTGAATTTGTTTTAAATGTTCATATGATGTAAATTATTTTAAAAATCTTGAAAAGCATGACATGAGATGTTTTGAGAATTGAGATGATTTTGACTTTAAAATAAGAGGGCTATTTGTGTTGAAACATTTTAAATACAATGGTTGAATGAGAAGAATGATGTGATATTGATTGCTTGCAAGTCTGGTATGACGATACCCTACAGAATATGATATGTGATTGAATCAGATAAAATTTGAATGTATTGATTTTTCGTAAGATAGATGGATGCCTAAAGAAGGCTTTTGAGTGTAAGGGCTCATCGCGGGAAACCGTGTTTGTCGACATGGGAATTTTGTACCCTTCTTTGTGATCTTGCGTACCTGACCTTATGTTAGTCCCAAATTGGGACTATGGTTAGGAGCCCTGCTTTGTGATCGTGTGCACATTGGATAGAGACACCCTGCTGTGTGATATACTGTGTCTTCCCCTAACTTATACTCTAATATCGACAACAACCGAGGTTTGATAGATGGTATAAATGTGATATGTAGGGTATTCCACCTAGCTCAGCTTCATTGCATTGTTGTTGAAAACAATTACATTACGCCTATGTGTTTTCATGTGATTTGATATGAAATTGCTTTATAATGGCTCTCAACTATATTTTATAAAAATATTATATATTTTTTGATATCTCTGCATACCAGTACTTTTGTATTGACCCCCTTCCCTCCCAGGTTCGGAGGCACAGTCTAGGGGTCCAGAAAATCAGTATATTTCCTTAGACAAATTCGTAGAGTCACTTGGTGAGCCTTCTATATTTTGGAAGGCGTGATATCTGGCAGTTTCATTTATCATTTATTATTTTTTTGTCTACTGCGGGCCTTGTCCAAGTTTTCAGATAGATATTTATTTCATTCATGTAGTAGAGATTTCGCAGACGTTATAGAGATGTTGTGTTGAGATTATGGGATATTATTCCCCATTATTTATTTCGTATGATTCTCGACCATTTTTCCATAATATTATTTATCTTTCACATTTTTTTGACAAATGAATTATGTGCATGACTACCAGACAAATAGGGGTGTTTTGGGCCTTTATTGTTTGAGATACTCGTCATGGCTCGGGCCCCGATTTGGGTCGTGATAAACTTGGTATCAAAGCATGGTTCATAGTTCCAGGTTGTCTATAAAATCGGATTGGGTAGAGTCTTGTTTATGGGTGTGTAGCGTGTCACACTTATAAGCAGGATACTAGGTGTTTAGGAATGTCTCTTTTTCTTCATGTTCTAGTTCGTGCAATAGAGTCAGAATGTTCCTCTTTCATACTCAAATTCGTGCTATGGTATCGCCCATACGAAAGTAATAGTCATCCCAATTCTTTCTTTACTCGGACATTCTTTGACATGTCTTATCATTGGGCCAATTCAAGTACAGAAGTTTAGAGTCTAAATGATATGGTTCATTCTGATCGAATCATATAAGATTTTTGCAAGGACTTGAGAAGAGCCCGTTAGTGCTTCAGAGTGTGTTGATTCTAGTATGAACCTTGATTTTGATAAAATCGTGCTTTTTAGCCTGCAGCATTAAGTGTATTCTATTCTTTTCAGAACTTATTTTGCCAGTGTCATGCTTCAGAGGTAATAAGGTGTATCAGAATGTTGGAACAGTATTTTCACCCAAATAGTAGTGTGTGTTAAAGTGTTGTTGTCATGACCTATGGTAATGAAATTTGACCAAGAAGTTGTTGATGTGAAGTCACAAAGTTAGAAGTCAGAGTGAGGATGATTTACCCCTTTATAGTGATAAACTAATTTGGTAGCTAGCAGCATGTGTGGATAGTATGGTAGTCCATGGAGGAAGTATTTGAATCCGATTTTATTTCTACAAAGTAAGATGTGTATTCTTAGTTCATTGAATATTGCATATTAAATCTCTATCTCATGAAATATTATCATCAAAGTGTTGTTGAAAAATAAAGTTTAGTGAAGCCGTGTGGGGATCTTTCGATTCACTAGCATAGTTGACTTGTCATTCATCCCATTTTCTTATTCAAAATACAAAATCAAAGTCTAGTAAAGCCGTGTGAGGCCTATTTTGATTCACTAGCAACTTGTTGTCCAACTTGTTGTTCTTGTGTAGGTTTAATGTATGTATAACTGAATCTGGTTTCATGAGATTGGGTCGGTAAAGAGATGATTCGTCCTTTTGTGTTAGTTTATTAGTAGAAGATAGAGAAGGAGTTATTAGGAGAGGTGAATTTTCCTTTCTTGAGGTATGAAAATGGCCAGATTAGCTAGTAGGTTATAAGTGTAGACTCATGGTTGTTGTGGACTTTGAAGGTATGTAGTAGATTTTTGAGTTATTTGGGTAGAATATCCTAATTTGATGGATTTGTATATTTATATTATGTTGCATTCTTCATTAGTGGTAGATGATTGATACTAAACTATAGGCTTTAATTTAAATGGTGTGGTGGTAAATAGTGGCAAGATTTTGATGATACATGTTTTGTGGGATTAAATTAGTAGGCTTGAGGTGTTGAAATAGTACATGCTAATGGATTATGATAAGGAAAACCGTTAGGTCATGATCGATTATTGTGGTTATGAAGTTCTAGTGCTGTAGTGTTTTTTGATGTTTATTTAGTTTCCAAGTGAAAATTTTGTGTAAGGTTGGGTTGTAAATCATGTATAGCACTAGATATTAAGTTTGAATAGTTGATGTCCATGAAGGTGGATGTGAAGATTTCTTGGTTAATGAATACTAGTTGTATAAAAGTGATCTAATAGGCTTGAATGGTGCATGCAATAGATTAAGTTTATTTGATTTGTAGGGATGTATGATATTGTATGTATGATGTAGAAGTATTCCTAAGGTAACATGAGGTTGCGACATTCTTTCTAAGGCTACTACATATTGCGTGTGACTAGTAGTACCGTTGAGTTGCTAGATGGGGAAAGACTAGCAGATGTTATATGGATTGGAAATAGTTAGGTTAAGGAGTTTGATTGATAGTGTTGAGACTTTTATATGATCTTGATTCTCATAGTAATGAGGCATAAGTTGGGAGTCGTGATATTAGTATGCTATGTCGAAAGTGGTTTGGTTCATCAAAGGCTTGGTGATATCCATGTTAAGTGCTAGAATCTAAGTTTGAGTTTTGAAAGTTGAACTGATTAAAATAAGTGTGAAAACTAATGTATTCAGGTTAAGTTCTATGATATGCATTCATTTTCAGTTTTTTTCAGACCCTAGAGTGTAGTATGTGTAGTTCAGTTAGAATCTGGTAAAGGATCTCCCAAAATCTAGATGATGACGTGAAGCTGAGGGGGAGATGATAGAATGAATGACCAAGTATGGCTCTCAGATTCTAGTAGTGATGCAGTATGATTTAGAACATCAGAAAGTGAGTGTGGATCTCAACCCATTCCTACCTCAGTATTTTTTTTAGTTATCCGGATGCTTACTCATGCCTTACGATTCATTTCCGTCATCATAGTTCATGATTCCGATATATGATTGAGAGTCACGTACTCTTCCAGTTCCAAGATAATGAGTTGTAGTTCATTCAAGTATTCGGAACCAAATTCCTTATGTTATGAACTCTAGTAGAGGTCATACAACTCATGACGCATAAACTCACTCTTTATAGTGTGCTCATTCCCGTATAAAGATCTTTTAACGCTTGAGGGTCTTACGTTTTAACCTTTTAGTGACCCTTCCTATGCAATGATAGTGGTGATGATGTAAATGTTCTTGTTGATGAAAGATCATAGTATGCTTATTTAGATAAGGCCATAAGTATGAAGTAAGATTTGGGACCAAGTCTTTGATACATGTGATGGTTAGTGGAAAATTTGGTGTGTGTATGTTTTTAGGATAGTGCGTGGGAGTTATATTGACAATAGTTTAGAAACTATACGAAATATGTTTTTATGGGTGATTTCCTTGGAGTTAACATGTGGTTATAAATTAGTCTTGAATGACATTTTAGGATTGTAGTGGAAGGTCGCAATATGCATTAGTGACTTCATATTAAGAGTTCAAAGTAGTCATTGAAGTGGTAAGGCATGTTATACTTAGGATGTGATCTTTAAAGGAGATATAGAAGATTGCATCATATGGTTTAGAATAATAGTGTTTTCTGGCATGTTGTATTTTTTGTGACTTAGAGTTAGGCTTGATCATAGCAAAGGGATTAAGTTATTTCCGACATTAGTAGAAAGATTTGTCAATGATCATATGAGAATTTTAAGCTGAGTTGAATGAATATGATATTTATAAGGAATAGTATAGTTAAGGGATATTTGAAAAGTGCGCTAAGCCTGAAAGTAAGAAGTTATATTGCCAAAGTCTGAAAATTCTATCCTAATTTAGGAGTTATATGTCTATATTCCAGATTACAGAGTAGTGTCAATGTTGTTATTTCCTCAGTTGGATGTCTTGTGTAATCCATACCCAAGATTCATGGATCCCTATTACCACTAGAATTTCTTTAGAGAATTGAGCTGAAGAGATACTCTAGTTAAGTATAAGGGTATAGTATAATTCAGTCTGTATGGCCAATAAGTCAGTTAAGCAATCAGATTCGCATGACTTGTTTTCTCGTCTTTGTACTTATTCATGCTACTCGAAATCTCAGACATGCTATTATTCCAAGATAGAGTATACCAGTAGTTACGAGTATAGCCCAGTTCATGCATCATGCATTAAATTCAGATTCTTGATGTTCAGTTATGATTGAATTCGTAGGTGCCCTATGCATCACCTTAGTTTTCTGAGTATCTTAGTGAATTGAGCATTCATAGAGGGACATAGGGTCCCAAGGGGGAGATACCCCATTTAGCTGCATGCATAGATTCTTATTACAAGCTTCACACCAGTTATCATTGCTTATTCAGTCATGCGTCATACGTCAGTTCAGTCAGATATGCATGCATTAGTAATGCATGTTCAATAGAAAAGTTTAGCTTATCAGTGTATTCAGTTCTGCATTCATGAGAAAAACTCAATAACAAATCCATGCATAGATATACATGATTCATTATGAAAATTTAGCCTATGAGTCGCTTCAGTTATGTATTCCATGCCTCGGATATGCATGTCCATCATAAGTATTTAAAACATCAGTAGTTCCAATCTTATAGTCATGTTTCCAATCAGTGTATTCTTTCTTAGGGAACATATAATGTCCGTATTATTCCATACCCTTAAGACTTCAACATTCTATCCATCAGTTGGGGACTAATGATCCCAAGGGGGAGATAATGTAACATCTCGCATTTCGGGCTACAATATAGACCATGATTCCGATGCGTTGATAATCCCAAAGCCATAAATCCTATGCCAATATGGCATGTTAATTATTTACGTAGTATGTGAGTCCATTCAAGCTTGAATTTAGATCATAGAGGTCGTTCAACTCAAGGATGAGTTGAAACTATTTCGATCGATTAAGTTTAAGTAGATGTTGTAATTTGTGTTAGCTTCCATCGACCATAACTCTCTGTATATGTCAAATAATAGAGTCTACTATGTGTCAAATGATAGGTCTTCGAGTTATCTTTCCAACAATACCAAATTTTCTAAAATCCGGCACCCGAGCAAGACGTTATGGCCTTTCAAAGTAGTATGCATCGCCTAACCAATCACACATGGCCCCTGGAAAACATAGGCGATAGCATAGGCAGCACCTATGTAAACATAGGCGATAGCATAGGCGGCGTCTATGTAAACATAGGCGATAACATAGGCGGCGCCTATGTAAAGGTTTCAAGTGACTTAAACAATTCGTTTTTGGGGCAAAATGGACCTTTTCCCACCCTTATTTAGCCATAAACATGAAATTCAGTTCCCAAAGACCCCAAAATACACCTTCATTCATCAAAATTGTTCGAGAACTCTCTCTAGTGTTTTAAAATAAAAACCCAAGTAGTTCAAGATTCTACCGTGGGTTTTTAAAATAAATTGAAGATTTGGAATCTCCCCAACGTAGGATTCAAGAAGCACCTATCATATTCGCATATAGAGGTACGTGGGGTTATCTCAAAAATCTCATTGGCTTAAAAATTCATGTTTTGAAAATGAGGGTTTTGAAATTATGAATATAAACATGTTTCAAGCATCTTTATGATATTGATTTGGTCTTTAGGCCTAATTTCAAAGTGATTTGATATATGATATATGTATATGCATGTATTCCAAAAAAATGTTAACTTGAGAGCATGAAGGATATGGAATCCATCTCCTGATGTGAATTTGTTTTAAATGTTCATATGATGTAAATTATTTGAAAACATCTTGAAAAGCCTGACATGAAATTTTTTGAGAATTGATATGATTTTGACTTGAAAACGAAAGGGTTATTTGTGGTGAAGCATGTTTAATACAATGGTTGAACGAGAAGAACGATGTGATATTGATGGATTGCAAGTTGGGTATGATGATACCCGATAGAATATGATATATGATTGAATCAGATGAAATTTGAATTCATGATTTTTCATGAGATAGATGGATGCCTGAAGAGGACGTTTGAGTGTAAGGGCTCATCTCTGGAAACCGTGTTTGCCAACTTAGGAATTTTGTACCCTGCTTTGTGATCTTGCATACCTGACTTTATGTTATTCCCAAATTGGGAATATGGTTAGGAGCCTTGCTTTGTGATCTCCAATACCATGATCAATTCTATTAACATCATCAATATCTATAATACCCATTTTTTTCTTATCTTGAAATTATCTCAAAGATGTTAGAACTTTCTTTAGAATATTAATTCATTTATTTTACACGTGGTATTTTAAATATTTTCACCTTATATCATGTGGGAAATTGAATAAGCTTCCCATCAATACAAATTTCATTAAAATCCGATAAAGGGGGAAGAAGTTATGAATAATTTACGGAAGCAGTTTAGACTACCCAGAACCAACGGTCAGGTCGACGGACCGTCGGAACCTACTGTTGCACTGAGGCAGTGGACCTTCATTCTTCCCAGGGACAACGGTAACAGCCGATAGACTGTCGCTTCCTCGACGAACCATCTGAGCTTGCCATTGCACTAAGGCAGTGAGATACATTTCTGCCCAGGTCCGACGATCAAGATCGATGGACCATTGCAGTTTTGACAGACCTTCACCGTAGCCCCGTCACACCATACATTTACTATTTTCAGACCATTTTTAAAAGGGTATTTTGATCTTTTACCACCCACTTATACATACCCAATTATATCCGATTTCAGCCTTTGTTCATTATTATTTCACACCAATAAATATTAGGGTTTCTCTCTAAAATTAATACACAAGAACAAAATTCAAATATTCCTCAAGAACTAATAGATACAAATCCCTCATGTTGAACAAATTCAAGAAACTCAACCCAGGTATGCATAGTGTTCATTCATGGACCCCTTTCATTCATGAAGCCCAAGAATCCCTTTTCTAAATTCATGTTTATGGATTTTCTTTATGAATTTCATGATTGGACTATTCTAGTTCATACTGATAATGAGAAGTTGAATTGAACTCCATGTTGGGTGATAATTTCTATGTGACTTTAAATTAATAATGGATATAGATTCATGCAACGCTATGACTAAACCCTTGAACGATAAAATTAGAATTGAATCATTATGTTTAATTATTGCACAATGATGATTACATGTACTATGCCTACAATATGTTTGATTAAATGCCTAGAAGAAGGAAAAGTGCCTAATTAGCATTATATCATGAAATCCCCAAGTATGTACAAGTCTATGCCTATCACATGTTTGATGAAATGCTTCAATAAATATACTATGGATTATGATGTTAGTCATGTGTTCAAGTAACTCATGTGTTGTCAGTTTCCTTCTATTGAGTCCTAGGGGGAACTTGTACCCAAAACATTAGCTATGTGCCTACAGCCATGTCATGTTTTTATGATACTCGCAATCAATCTATGAATCCTTTAACTTTAGACACTTGTATGACTTAGGAAATCTCCATGATCTCATTAACTCAGTCAGTTGTCAGATATTAGTAACTATTCTATCAGTCAATGAAATTTCAGTAACTCAGTCCATGTTCAATATCTATTTAGATGGGAGTAGGAATTAGCACCGAGTGAACCCAAGGGTTGGAACTCACCTATTATATGAGGGTGTGATTCTTAGAAGCAATTCTTGTGTTCCAGAACTATGTAGCCAGCATAGGTTGAGACATCATAGCCTGCTATATAAGGGTAGATAAGGTGGCTTAACCTGTTATATGAGTATTCCCACCATTCTCACTAGAGTTACCTGTTATATGAGGGTTACTCATATGTTGTCGTTAATAGTGATGTGGTATTGGCACCCTTCCAATCAGGACATAGATTAGACCCCAACTCAGCTATTATAGCACATTTAGGGCTTATCGGTTAGATGACTACTTCCCATAGTTTTATGTTACAGAATTAGGACTGTCAGATATAGTCAATCAGTCTCAGTAAAAAAAACTCAGATAGTTCTTCAGAATTTAGAACAGTCAGATATAGTCAACTCAGATACAGTACAAAACTCATCTCATTCCACCAGATTTAGGACTATCATCTATAGTTACTCATGTTATCAGTTATATCAGTTATCAGTATATTATGTATCAGTATTTAAATTTGGTGATCATGTTATCCGATATCAGTGTCAGTTATTATGTCTCATGTATGTATTCTCACGCTCATGCTAGTCAGTCTGTTATTATTGTTGTTCACGCATATAAACCCCATGTATTTAGCCTACCTCACGTGCATACCAATACATTTAAAATACTGATGCATTTATGCTATGGTGTCTTATACCATATGTTCAGAGACACGAGTTCCAAAGCAGTAGTAGATTCCAACCTTAGGAGTCAGAGTTAGAGTGAGTCCTCATCTATTGAGGACATGATTAGTTGGTTTTCTCTATTATCTCAATAATTATTTTATTAGTTGGAGTTAGTTGGGGACATGTCCCATCAACTCCTTGCTCATTCAGACAGTCATGTTTAGAGGCTTTGCAGACTATCATATTTCAGACTTCTGTATGTTTTGTTTTGGATTAGGTATTCTATTACCCCACACAGATGTAATATTATTCATATTATGTTTATCTTTGAAACTTATGGACTTTTAGTTCATGTTTCTGTATTATTTAGTCTTTAATACAGTATACATGTACAGATATCAGTCATGGGTTAATCTTGTGGTCCTTCAGGGTCATGAGCACTGTGTAGCATTCTGGGTACCAGATTCAAGGCGTTACAAACTTAGTATCATAGACTAAGGTTCAATAGAGTCCTAGGAAGTTTGAAAGCCGCATTTAGTAGAGTCTTGTACATGGGTGTATTGCGCACCACATTTATGTCCAGGAGGATAAAAGATGTTTTAGGAACAGTTTCCCCTCTTTCAGTATTCATGTCGTGCCAGTGAGCATAATCTCAAGTCAATCTCTTAGTCTAATCCACTTTTTCTCTTTATTTCAGAACATGACTCTCAAGAGAAGAACTAAGACTGTCCAAGAAGATTCCTTCGATGAACATATTTCTCATGTGAAGTTTAGGACCACATTCACTACACTTGCTCAGTCAGTTGCTACTCAGAATGAACCACCAGCTATTGTTCTTGCAAACCTAGTGGCCAATTTAGCTGCAACCAGGATTCAACACTTTACCTGAATGAATCCTCCAGACAAATGAGGACCCTTGAGAATTCCTAGATTAGGTGTAGAAGGAGACATACATTATGGGGGTGACTACTATTGTGAGTGCTGAGCTAGCTGCATATCAGTTGTAGGATGTTGCTCATACTTAGTTCAAATAGTGAAAGTCAGAAAGGGCAGATGATGTAGGGTCAACTGAGTGGGAGGAGTTTGCCTCAGCTTTCCTCAATAGATTCCCCCCCCCCCCCAGAGCTTAGGAAAACTAAGGTGCTAAAGTTTATCAACCTCAGGCAGGTAATTATGATAGTGATAGAGTATTCCCTTAGGTTTACTCAATTAGCCAGATATGCCCCTCATATGGTTACAGATAGCAGGGAAAGAATGAGTAAGTTCATTTCAGGAGTGAATGATAGCATGGTTAATGAGTCTAGATCCGCCATGCTGAATATTCACATGACTTTAGACAAGCTTATGACTCACGCTCAGTAGATAAAGGAACAAAATATTAAGTTGACGGAGAACAGAACAAGAGAGAAAAGACAAGTAGTTTCAACTTTGCTCAGGCTAAATCAGAAGGAGGAAACCGTTCTCAGTTTCATCCTAAGACATTAGTTCCAGCTCCTTCTTCAGTCAGTGCTCTAGTACCTAAGTTCAGAGAGGGTAATAAATATCGAGCGCTAGGATCTAAGTCTCAGGGCAATGTTAGTAGTGCTTACAATTATCCTATTTTCCAGACTTGAGGCAAGCACCTTTAAGTTATTTGTAGAGTTAGAAGTGGTATTTGTTTTGGATATGGCAAGCTAGGGCATAAAGTTAGAGACTCTCCTCATCCAGGTCCTCATGGTCAGCAGAACTATTTCTCAGCTCAGTCGTGTCACCCATATCAGCAGGGTGCCACCTTTAGTGCTACTAGTGGGCAGTGCCCAAATAGACTTGATACTCTCCAATCCCAACAGGATCAGGAAAATTCTTCTGATATGGTTACTGATACATTATAGGTCTTTCATGTGCATGTTTACGGTTTGCTAGATCTAGGAGCTTTATTGTCTTTTGTGACTCCTTATATAGAAGTTGATTTTGAAATCAGTCCCAAAATTCTACTAGATCCCTTTTCAGTCTCTACCCCAGTAGGTAAAACCATTATAGCCCAACGGGTATACAGGAATTACCCGGCTATGATAATTTAGAAAGTCACTTTAGTAGACTTAGTTGAATTAGAGAGGATTGATTTTGATGCCATTCTCGTCATGGATTTCCTTCATTCCTTCTATGCCACAGTTGACTGCAGAAACAGAATAGTTTAGTTTTAGTTTCCAAATGAACCCATCCTAGAATGGAAGGGTAGTGTATCCGAATTCAGAGGTCATCTTGTTTCCTACCTTCGGGCATGGAAATTAATATCTAAGGGATATGTCTATCATCTTGTTCATATTAAGGATTTAAATTCTGAAAATCCCAATCTTGAATCAGTTCCAGTTGTAAATGAATATTCAGATATATTTCCTAAAGATCTTCTAGGAATTCCTCCCGAAAGAAAAATAGACTTTAGTATTGATGTTCTTCCATATACTCAGCCCATATTTATTCTTCCATATAGAATGGCATCAGTAGAACATAGAGAATTGAAAGAACTATTGAAGGATGTCTTAGATAAGGGATTTATCAGACCCAACATTTTTCCATGGGAAATACCAATACTATTCGTGTCCAAGAAAGATGGTTCTCTTAGAATGTGTATAGACTACCATCAACTTAATAAGTTCACGGTCAAGAATAAGTAGCCTCTTACCAGAATTAATGACTTGTTTGACCAACTTCAAGGTGCTAGTTATTACTCAAAGATAGACCACAGATTTGGTTATTATCAGCTCAGAGTCAGAGAATGTGACATTCCAAAAAGAGCTTTCCAAACTTTATATGGTTACTTTAAAATTTTAGTCATGTCCTTTGGTCAGACCAATGCCTCTGCCACTTTCATAGTCTTGATGAACCGCGTGTTCAAGCAGTACTTAGACATGTTTGTCATAGTCTTCATAGATGATATTCTGGTCTATTCCTGTAGTGAGCTTGATCATGCAGACCATCTTAGGATAGTACTTTAGACTCTCAGAGATCATCAGTTATTCGCCAAATTTAGTAAGTGCAGATTTTGGCTAAGATCAGTAGCATTACTTAGTCATATTATTTTCGGTGATGGCACTAGAGTAGATCCTCAAAAGACCGAAGTAGTAAGAAACTAGCGTCGCCCTATCTCTACATAAGATATTAGGAGTTTCTTGGGTTTGGCTAGCTATTACAGATGATTTGTTGAGGGATTTTCTTCTATTGCATCCCCTATATCTAGATTGACTCTGAAGAAAGTGAAGTTTCAGTGGTCATATCCTTTTGATAAGAGTTTTGAGAAGTTGAAGACTCGACTCACCTGTAATACCCGTGCCTTTTCTTAGCTTGTAATCACCTCAAGGATATTACGAATCCATGTTTGTAAATATGGTATTTTTAAGATTTTCACTTTCTATCACGTGGAAAATTTAATAATCTTTCCATCGATATAATATTCGCCTAAATCCGATAACCTAGTAAGAAGTTATGACTATTTCAAGTTCCTAGCGTAAAACAACGTCATGTAGGTAAGTGGCACGCCACGCCACAAGATATAAAGGCAGTTATCATTTTCCAGTGTCTCATCGCTATTTCCCCCACATCGCTTCAAAGTTTCAGGTCACGAAGAAAGGGGCAACACGATGGCTGCGCGTTGCGCCATCCCTCAGTTTTCTAATTGTCAATTTCCAGTGACAAGGCGCGATAGCACCGCATAACGCCAGGGGCCAGTTCGGCAAAATTTTACTGAAATTATAAGACACATCCAAGGGTTAAAAGGGTCAATTTTCTACCCCTATTTAAACCGAATAACACATTATTTATCCATTCTTCACCTAAAATAGACTAGTTTCTCTCAAGAACAAGCTAGGGTTTCTATTAGGGATTTGAATTTAAGAAGGTTTCACCATCAATCTTCATTAAATCATGAACCATGGTATGCATAGTATTCATTCATGGACCCTTTTCATCCATGAAGCCCCCGGAATCCCTTTTCTAAATTCAAATTATGGATTATGTTGTTGAATTTTATGTTTGGGCTATTCTTGTTGATTTTTATAATGAGTAATCAAATTGAATTCCATATTGGGTGGTAAAATTCTATGTGGGATAAATTATTATCGATATAGATTCATGCAAACCTATGACTAAATCCTTAAATGATGAAATTAGAATTGAACCATGATGTTTACATGTACTAGGCCTACGATCTTTTTGATTAAATGTCTAAATGAAGGAAAAATGCCTAAATAGCATGATACCATAAAATCCCCATGTATGTAAATGCTTATGCCTATTACATGTTTGATGAAATGCTTCTATAAATGTATTATGGATTATGATGTTAGTCATGTTTTTATGTAACTCATGCTTTATCAGTTTCCTTCCACTGAGTCCTAGGGGTACTTGTACCCGAAACATTAGCTGTGTGCCTAGAGCCATGTCATGTTTTCACGATACTCTCAGTCAAGATATAAATCATTAGACTTTAGACAGTCTTATGTCTTAGGAAATCTCCATGATCTCATAAACTCAGTCAGTTGTCAGATGTCAGTAGTATTCCGTTAGTTAATGGAATTCAGTAACTCAGCTTATATTCAGTTCAACAAATCATGTTCAGTGTCCATTTAGATGGAAGTATAAATTAGCACCGAGTGAACCCAAGGATGGAGACACAAACTATTAGATGAGGGTGTGATCCTTAGTAGTCATCCTTTTATTCTAGAACTATGTAGCCAGTATAGGTTGAGACATCGACACTATCGATGAGGGTTGATGAGGTGGATAAGCACTGTCAGATAAGGGATCTAGCATTGTCATATAGGGGACACTATCAGATCAGGGTCACCTATAGGTTGTCCTTAATAGTGGCGCGATATTGACAACTTTCCAATTGGTGTTACAGATTGGGCCCTAACTCAACCATAATGACGTATCAAGGGCATGTCGATTAGATAACTACTTCCCACAGTTTCATGTTAAATAATCAGGACTGTCATATTTAGTCAATCAGTCTCAGTAATATAACTCAAATAGTTCTAAAGAATTCAGGACTGTCAGATATAGTAAACTCAGATACAGTATGAAACTCAGATAGTTCTATTAGATCCAGGACTGTCAGATACAGTCTCCCATGTTATCAGTTATATTTATATATTGTCACTCATGTTATCATTCATATCAGCTATTAGTATATTATGTTAGCAGTATTCAGATTCTGAAATCATGTTATCACGTTATCAGTTACAATTATGTATTTATGCATGCACTCTCACATTTATGTTGGTCAGTCAGTTAGCATAAATCATGTATGTGAACCCTTGCATATAGCCTACCTCACATGTATACTCAGTATATTCCATTGTACTAACGCATTTGCATAATGGTGCTTTCTTTTTATGTTACACCATAGACTCAGCTGTCAGAGTAGAAGTGAGTCCTCATCCTTCGAGGACATGATTATTCCTTTACTATCTCATTGATTAACTTATTAGTTGGAGTTAGTTGGGGAAATTTCCCATCAACTCCTTACTCAGATTATTTAGACCTTTGAGGCTTTCAGACTAGATTTCAGACTAGATTCAGACTTCAGTATTTCGGTTTTGTTTTGGTATTATGATACCACTTTAATCAGACATTGTTATTATTCAGATTAAGTTTAGTATTGAATTTATGGCCTTTCAGTTCATATTTTTGCATTTATATTCATATATTATGTAGTGTATAGGTACAAAACTTTATGGCCTTTCAGTTCATATTTTTGCATTTACATTGATATATTATGTAGTGTACAGGTACAAATATCAGTCATGGGTTAGCTTATGATCCATTGAGGTCATGAGCACATGTAGTATCCCAGTTCAGCAAATCGAGGCGTTATATCACCTCATCCCTAGTCTTAGCTCTTCCAAATGGTTCAGATGGGTTCATGGTGAATTATGATGCATCCAGAGTAGGTTTGGGTTATTTCCTTATATAGCATGGTAAGTTCATAGCCTACTCCTATAGACAGGTTAAACCCCATGAGAAGAATTACCCTACTCTTGATCTTAAGTTAGCAGCCGTAGTCTTTGCCTCAAAGATTTGGAGGCATTATCTCTATAAAGTTTATGTAGATATGTTCATAGATCATAACAGCCTTCAATATGTATTTTCTAAAAAAGATCTCTATCTTCATCAGAGAAAGTGGTTAGAGCTCTTAAAAGATTATAACATGAGTGTCCTTTATAATCTGGGCAAGGCCAACATAGTGGCTGATGCTCTCAGTAGAATGTCCATGGGTATTGTTTCTCATGTTGAGGATAGTAAGAAGAAGTTAACTCAGGAAGTCCATCTGCTTTCCAGACTAGGCATTCTCTTAGTTGACTCTTCAGAGGGTGGTGTATGCATTCAGAGTAGCTTAGAATTATCTCTAGTTTCCAAGGTGAAAGAAATGCAAGATTGAGATTCTAGCCTTATCAAGTTAAAAAAGTTAGTTTAGAATCAGAAAGTAGAGGTTTTCTACTAAGGGGGAGATAGTGTTCTGCGTTATCAGGATCTTCTCCGTGTTCCAGATGTAGATTACTTAAGGCATCAAATTTTTGGAAAAATGCATGGTGCACGCTAATCCATTTATCCAGGAGCCACAAAGATGTACCACAACTTGTGGGAAATCTATTGGTAGAGTGGGATGAAGAAAGCTATTGCAGAGTTTGTCGCTAACTGCTCTACATGTCAGCAGGTTAAGATAGAGAATCAGAAGCCTAGTGGTCTTATGCAGGAGTTCATTATTCCTACTTGGAAGTGGGAAGAAGTGACCATAGACTTCATGATGGGTTTGCCTCGAACTTGTCATCATTATGATTTAGTCTGGGTCTTTATAGATAGAATGACCAAATTAGCTTATTTCCTTCCTATTCATACCTCTTATTCAGCCAAGGATTATGCCAAACTCTACTTTAAAGAGTTTGTGAGATTTGACGGTGTTCCATTAGCTATTATCTCAGACAGAGGTACCCATTTCACCTCTTATATTTGGAACGCATTCTAAAAGGGTTTTGGTACTTAAGTCTATCTTAGTAGAACCTTTCATTCTCAGAAATATGGTCAAATAGAAATTACTATTTAGACTTTAGAAGATATGCTAAGAGCGTGTGCAATTGATTTCAAGGGTAGTTGGGATGACCACTTGCCTTTGATTGAGTTTGCAAACAACAACAACTATCATTCCAGTATTCGTATGGTTCCATTCAAAGCTCCTATGGTAGGAGATGTAGATCTCCGATTGGTTAGTTCAAAGTTAGTGAGGCCTTGGTCATCGGGCTTGACTTGGTATTCAACGCCTTAAAAAAAGTCCAGTTAATTAAAGAAAGACTCTGGGGTGCTCAGAGTTGACAGAAGTCTTATGTAGATGTTTGTAAAAAGGATCTCGAGTTTGAGATTGGTGATCATGTCTATCTAAATATCTCTCCCATAAAGAGAGTAAAAAGATTCGGCAAAAAGAGAAAGCTCAGTCCTCGATATGTCAGTCCCCTTTAAGATTCTCAGTCGCTTCGACAAGGTAGCTTATGAGCTCGAATTACCTTCAGATCTAGCCTCAGTTCAACCAATCTTCCATGTCGCTTTGCTTAAGAAGTGTATAGTTTACCCAGTAGTTGTAGTCCCCATTCAGAGCATAAACGTTCAGAATAGCCTCTCTTATGAAGAAATTCCAGTTGAAATCCTAGACTATCAGACTCATAGACTAAAGAACAAAAAAGTCCCTCTAGTTAAAGTTCTTTGGTGAAATCAATGCATTGAGGGAGCTAGTTGGGAAGCAGAAGCAGATATGCGTACCAAGTATCCTTACCTCTTCTCCGCCAACTCAGATCAAGCTCAAGGTAACAGTTCTTTTTAAGCTTAATCAGTTTCATGTTCCGTGTTCATCACAAACATGGTATCAAGTACCTTTGCATATTCAGTCATGCATTCATGTATCAGTTTACTTATATAATTATGCATCAGACATGCATTCTAATTGTGAGAAAATTTAGTTCATTAGAACACTCATTTAGGCATTCATGAATCAGTTAAACATGTATCAGATATGTATATTCGGTATTATATGTTTATCTTATCTGTCATATCAATCATGAGATCATGTTTTAGTCATTCATGTTCAGTTCATGTTTATCTTATTTTTTACCCTCTCAGTCACTCTCATTCGATGATGAATGTTCTTAAGGGGGAGATATTGTAATACCCACGCTTTTTTCTAGCTTGAAATCATCTCAAGGATATTAGAACTTGCTTTGAAATATGAATCCATTTTTTTGCATGTGGTATTTTTAATATTTTCACCTTCTATCATGTAGGAAATTGAATAAGCTTCCCATCGATTCCAATTTCATCAAAATCCAATATGGGGGAAGAAGTTATGGACATTTTACGGAAGCATTTTGGACTACCCAGAACCGGCGGTCGGGCCCATCAACCGTCGATAGATCGATAGATTGTCGGAGCCTACTGTCGCACTGAGACAGTGGACCTACTTTCTACCCATGGAGGATGGTAGTAGCCGACAGATCGTCGTTAGGTCAACGAACTGTCGGAGACCGCCGTCGTACTAAGGCAATGAGACATGTTTCTGCCCAGGTACGCCGATCAGGATCGACGGACCGTCGCCCTATCCCCGTTGCACCATACATTCAGTATTTTTAGGCCATTTTTAAAAGAGTATTTAGGTCTTTTACTACCCACTTATATAGACCGAGTTATATCCGATTTCAAACTTTGTTGATTATTATTTCACACCAACAAATATTAGGGTTTGTCTCTAAAATTAAACCTCAAGAACAAAATTAAAATCATCCTCAAGCAGTAAGAGATTCAAATCCTTCAAGTTCATAAACTTCAAGAAACTCAACCCAGGTATGAATAGTGTTTACTCATGGATCCCTTTCATTCATGAAGCCCAAGAATCCCTTTTCTAAGTTCAAGTTTATGGATTTTCTATATGAATTTCAAGATTGGGTTGTTCTTGTCCATGTTTATAATGAGAAGTTGAATTCTACTCCATGTTGGGTGATAATTTCTATGTGGGTTTAAATTAATTATGGATATGGATTCGTGCAACCCAATGACTAAACTCTTGAATGATGAAATTAGAATTGAATCTCGATGTTTAATTATTTTACAATGAGGATTACATGTACTATGCCTAAAATATGTTTGATTAAATGCCTAGAATAAGGAAAAGTGCCTAATTAGCATTATATCATGAAATCCCCATGTATGTACAAGTCTATGCCTATCATATGTTTGATGAAATGATTCAATAAATGTATTATGGATTATGATGTTAGTCATGTGTTCAAGTTAGTCATGTATTGTCAGTTTCTTTCTATCAAGTCCTGGGGGTACTTGTACCCGAAACATTTGTTGTGTGCCTAGAGCCATGTAATGTTTTCACGATACGCTTAGTCAAGATATGAATCCTTAGACTTCAGACAGTCGTATGACTCTAGAAATCTCCATGATCTTATAAACTTAGTCAGTTGTCAGATATCAATAAGTATTTCGTCTATCAACGGAAATCAGTAACTCAATCTATGTTCAGTTCAGTAAATTATGTTCAGTGTCTATTCAGATGGGAGTAGGAATTAGCAACGAGTGAACGCAAGGATGGGAACTCACCTGTTATATGAGGGTGTGATTCTTAGAAGCAATCCTTGCATTCCATAACTATTTAGCTAGCATAGGTTGAGACATCGTAGCCTACTATATGAGGGTAGATGAGGTGGCTTAACATATTATATGAGGGTTCCCATCATTCTCACTAGAGTTACATGTTATATAAGGGTTACTCACATATTCTCCTTACCAGTGGCACGATACTAACACCCATCCAATCAGGGCAAAGATTGGACCTCATTTAAGCTATTATAGCATATTTGGGGCGTGTCAGCTAGATGACTACTTCCCATAGTTTTATGTTATATAATCTGGACTTTCAGGTACAGTCAATCAGTCTCAGTAAAATAACTCAGATAGTTCTTCAGAATTGATAACTGTCATATATAGTTCACTCAGATACAGTATTGAACTCAACTAGTTCCATCAGATTCAAGACTGTCAGTTACAGTCACTTATGTTACCAGTTATATCAGTTATCAGTGTATTATGTATCAGTATTCCGATTTATTAATCATGTTGTCACGGTATCAGTGTCAGTTATTATGTCCCATGCATGTATTCTCATGCTCATGATAGTCTGTTTGTTATTATTATTGTTCATGTATATAAACGCCATGCAGTTAGCCTACCTCACATTCATACCAGTACATTCAAAATACTGAAGCATTCACGTTATGGTGTCTTATATCATAGGTTCAGAGACATGAGTTCTAGAGCAACAGTAGATTCTAGTCTCAGCAGTTAGAGTTAAAGTGAGTCCTTATCTTTCGAGGACACGATCATTTGCTTTTCTCTATTATCTCAGTAATTAGTTTATTAGTTGGAGTTAGTTGGGGACATGTCCCATCAACTCCTTGCTCATTCAGACAGTTATTTTTAGAGGATTTCGAGACTATCATATTTCAGATTTTAGTATGTTTAGATTTGTTTTGGGTATTCTATTACCCCCCACAGATGTTATATTTTTCATATTATGTTCAGCTTTGAACCTTATGGCCTTTCAATTCATGTTTCCACATTATTCAGTCTTTTATATAGTATACAGGTACAAATATCAATCATGGGTTAGCTTGTGGTCCTTCGGGGTCATGAGCACCCTGTAGCATTTCGGGTACCAGATTCGAGGCATTACACTATCTTGAGACTCATCAAACACACGATACAAATATGCAAATAGTGGAAAACATTTATGAGTACATTGATCATTATTCACATCCTTACTAGTTGTTGGCAACTCAAATACCAATGTAGACTCACCTTGGTTTTCACAAGGGTCAACTAGTGTATGAATACTCTTGTTACTTGTTAATAGAACCTTCTTCAAGTTATAAGTCCTAGCACTAGATGAACACAAATTATTCTTATGAGAAGAATCAATTTTGTAATCTAAAGGATTAACTAGTGCTTGTGTACTTACAACAAGAGTTTGAACCTCATACAACCTAACAACACCAAGAGTATCACAAAAGAAAAACTAAAGCACCTCTACTCTTGGCAAATCTGCAACTACATCCATTTGGCTACTACTAGCCACATCACGACATTCTAAGTTCATTAGAGTGTAGGGAATAGCATTTTTACCTGGTAACTCAAATGAGATATGGCCTTCACCTTTGTTCAGGTCTTGGCAGCCCACTTCTTCCTTCAAGAAGCTCTCATTACTAGGGGATTGGACAATATGTTTTGGATTTGGTGAGATAAGTCTGGATACCAATTCGCATATCTTTTCAAGGTGCCATTTGAATTATTCACAATTGTCATTGAAGCTATCAAACGTGGCTTTGAAATTATTGGGAGCCATGGTACCTAAAAGAAAATACAACAACAAAGAGAAAAACAACAAACTAGTTAGCTCAAAATAACCTCACACGTAGCTTCATAAGTGTTGTAAGCTAGCTAAGGAACCCGCGAGGAGTTGAGGATTGAATCTACTCTTTTCCTGAATAGATTTTACTTTGAAACTCAAACAAAATATTGTTGGACTTGAGCCATGAACTATGAACGATTCAAAAAGATAAAAGCGCACAACAAACGCTAAACACGAATGAACGACCACAAAAACTAACTAACAATCTAGTAGATGAGTACTACTTAGCCAATTAGTATTGGAATTAACAAAATTGAAACTAAGGAACCAGAAAATGAAACTATGAAATCAAAATTTGAGCTTAAAAATATTGTGTGAATAGTAAAATTATGATGTGGCAGCCACGTATTGGTTACGGATTTTAAACAAGTTGTTATTTTCCAATTTTCAAGTCTTCGTCAAATTATAATTTGGAATAGGTAGGAATTTGCTTAAAGGAGGGAATTACAAGTCTGTTAGAGCTATATTTTCAATTCAAAATTCAAGACTTAACATTTGTTGTACTTATCCTTAAAACATGGGCTCTTAAATCATTGAAAAGTGACCGAGAAGTGGTGTAAAGTCTTTTGGTGGTTGGGGGTCTTTCAAGACTAACAAGTACTTATATTTTTTTCCTTCACATATTAAGATATATCACAATTTATGCTCTAAAAATATATGAAGGAGGTGAAAAACTTCAAGGTCAACAACAATCACACCAAGAACAATGACAACAATCTTCAAGAACAATAACAATTCAAACGGCTAACTCAATCTACAACAACAATTCTTCAAACACACGACCAAGTCTTTAGTGTTGTATTTTTGATTTTAACAAAATATAAAGGTTTTGAATAACGTCAAGAATAACAACAACAATCATCACACATCTAAGAACAATACCTCAAAAACAATGTATCAACACACATGCCCAAATGTCACGACCCGAGCCAAGACCCTGGCCACGATGAGCATCTCAAACCATGAAGGCTCGAGCTCTCTTCACTCTCTAGTAATCATGCATATATTCATATATTATAAAAGACAATAAAGATATATATATATATATATTAATACAGAATCATGGTCAATAATATAACTCAAAGGAACAATCATAATGGAATCCATGACTTCTAACAACACCTACAACTGTCTTAAAATCTCTAGTACATAGAAACCAATATCTCATTTGAAACTAGGACAAGGCCCCTAACAGACCATAAAATAGAGGAAACATTGAAATCTGAAAATCATGACTAGCAAAAGAAAGAAGGCTCACCAACTGCACCTTCTAGCATATATCGATCAACTATTGGACGGGACTGTGGGACTGTGCTTCAGATCCTGACATATAGGTAGTCAATTGTAACACCCTGAATCTAGTACTCGAAATGCCACATGGTGCTCATGACCCTAAAGGACCACAATCTAACCCATAACTGATATTTGTAACTAAGAACTGCATAATATATTGTATAAATGTAGAATAAAAGGCTGAAAGACCAGAAGGCTCAAAACTTAATAATAATAATAATAAGACTAAATATGGTATAACCATACCAAAACAACTTAAATAATTAAAAATACTGAAGTTTGAATATCTAGTCTGAAGGCCTCTAACTGTCTGAATAAGGAGTTGTTGGGACATGTCCCCAACTAACTCCAACGGCTAAAGTAAACTAAGTACTGAACTACTGAAATGATAAAGCATCCTCGAGTGATGAGGACTTACTTCTAATCTATTGCTGCTGACTGAAACCTAAGTAGCTTGGTGCAATCGGGTAACTGAGCGTTCGAACCTATGGTATAAAACACCATAGTGCTAAAGAAAAGTATCCATCTTTATGTGAGAATGTACTGGTACACAAGTGAGGTTGGCTGAATGCCTGAGGTTCATATGCATGAACTATAATTGACTGATAACATGAACATGGCTGCATGAGGATACATGCATGAAAACATAATTGCAACTGAAACATAGAGATTCTGAACATTGAATATACTACTAACATGGATTAATAATAATGGAAATAATTGATACTGGGTGACTGTTGCTGACGGTCTTGCTTTTGATGGAACTAGCTGAGTTTCTTACCGAGCTAACTGAATGCATCTGACAGTTCTAAAATCTATAGAACTATCTGAGTTCTATTTCTAAGACTGAGATTGAGACTTTGGAAAGTAGTCATCTAATCGACATGCCTCGAATAAAGAAATATAGCTAAATTTGGGTACAATCTGTAACCCCAATTGAAAGAGTGCCAATACCGTGCCACTGGTAAAGACAAGCTGTGAGTGACCCCATCTGGCTGTGTCCATAAAGGAGAATGGTGGGACCCTTATCTGGTAGTGTTAATCCACCTCATCAACCATCAACTATCAGTGTTGATATCTTAATCTATGCTTGCTATATAGTTCTGGAATGTAAGGATTGCTTCTAAGGCGTCACACTCTCCACTGTCAGTGTGTTCCCTCATCTTTTATTCGTTAAGTGCTAAATCCTACTCCCAACTGAATAGACACTAAACTGATTCTACTAAGATAAACTGGATTGAGTTCGTTGAGTTCCATGGACTGACAGAATATTACTGAATTCTGTTAACTGACTAAGTTCATGAGATTACTGAGTTTTCCTGAGTCATGTAACTGACTAAATTCTACTAATCATGGTGTGACTGAGATTATCATGAAACTAACGCTGGCCCTAGGCACACAACTAAATTGTCGGGTATTAGGACTCGACAACATAATAGTAAATCATGGAATAAGTTTAAAGGTACAACAATGGCTATATATATATATATCCATAATTTATTGACTAAGACATTTCATCAAACACCTGACATGCATTAACTTGTACATATTGGGGGATTTCACATTAGCAAGTTATAAAGGCACTTTTCCTTCATATAGGCATTTTACCAAACACATGGGGAGAAAACTTTGGTTATACCATCATCAATACATCTAATTATCATGGTTTCATAAATCAATTTGCAATTTCAAGGGTTTATCATGAATATTATGCAAAACATCACATACTTGGATCAATCATTGGAACATGTAATTTAAAAGATGAATCAAAACCCCACAACAACATGAACATGAATCTCAATTCAATTAAATGATGAACATTCATAAATACACAAAGTCTTAGATTTTGAAAAGAGATTCTTGAGCTTCATGGGTGAAAGGGACCCATGAAGCAACACTTGACATTCCTTGATTGTAAGTTTCTTGAAGTTCATGGAGAGATTCTTGGAATTGACTTTGTTATCATGAAAGTTAGGGTTTAGTATCTTCGAAGAGAATGCTCTTGTTTTGGAGAAAAGTGAGTAAAATAATATTTTAAAACCTTTTTTAGGGATTAAATCCCCCACCAGGACGTGTTAAAATCTGGGAAAAAGACCAATTTATCCCTGGACAAAATATTTAATTTTTATCAAAATGTCTCGATTTGGCAGGCTAGTGCAATGCTGCGCTTTTGTGCTGTGTCACTGGAAATTGCCAACTGAGAAATTTCATGGTAGCGCAAAGTAGTTAAATCGTGTTGCAATACTGGATGGGACATGGAAGTTCACTGCAACGCGGTGGTATCGCGCTGAGACACTAGAAAAAGCATAATTTTGAATTTGAGCCTTAGCGCGATGCGCCATAATCGCAGAGGATCACTGGATTTTGACAATTGTCATTTTGGCTTGCTCTGTGACTCGTTGATGGCACACGTGGCATACTATCTTACTAAAATGGCTCTAACTCTTCGCCAGGGTGTTGATTTTGGGAAAATTTGGTATCGATGAAAATCTTATTCAATTTTCCACCCAACAAAAAGTCCAAATCTTGAAAATTCCACATGTATAAAAGTGGATTCATCTTTTAATGCAAGTATTTACCATTTTTGGGATGAATTTAAGCTGGGTGAAAGTACGGGGTATTACAATATCTACCACTTGGGAACATTTGTCCTCGAATAAAACTGTTTGAGATGGGAGAAATGGTAAGCTATAATACATAATGAAATGAACAACTAAAACATGACTACATGACTAAGATTACTGAGATTCATACTGAGCATGCATATTTGATGCATGATTTTATGACTAAGCTGATACATGAATGCATGACTGAGGGTACTGATAAGCTGGTCATGTATATCTGATATGTGAATACATGATTGAACTGATACATGAACATATGATTGAACATGCAATGGTAAATGGATACCAAGTTTAAAAAGAGAATCTGAGCCTGAAACTTGTTTGTAACTGGAACTTGAACATGAAACTAAATTAGCTTTAAAGAAAGCTATTACCTTAGGCTGAGTCTGAGTTTGCGGAGAAAAGGTGAGGATACTTGATCCACATGTCTGCTTCTGCTTCCCAAGTAGCTCCCTCAATAGACTGATTCCACCAAAGAACTTTGACTAGAGGGACATCTTTGTTTCTCAGTCTACGAGTCCAATAGTCAAGAATTTTGACTAGAATCTCTTCATAAGAGAGGCTGCTCTGAATGTCGATTCCCTCAATAGGGAATACAAATGCTGGATCACCTATGCACTTCATGAGCAATAAGACATGAAAGACTGTATGGGCGGAATCTAGATCTGTAGGCAACTCGAGCTTATAAGCTATTTGCCGAAGAGACTGAGAATTTTGAAAGGACCGACATATCAGGGACTGAGCTTTCCCTTCTTGAAAAAACTCTTCACTCCCTTAATAGGAGAGTCTTTAGATAAACATAGTCACCAATATCGAACTCAAGATCCTTTCTGTGTATATCTTTGAAAGGCTTCTATCGGCTCTGGGTAGCTCAAAGTCTTTCTCTGATCAACTGGACTTTTTCTAAGGCATCGAATACTAAGACAGGCCCTATAACTGAGGCTTCACTAATTTTGAACCAACCGAATAGAGATCTATATATCCTACTATAAACAGATTCGAATGGAGTGATTCGAATACTTGAATGATAGCTGTTGTTGTATGCAAACTCAATTAAACGCAAATGGTCATCCCAACTCCCGTTGAAATCAATTGCACATACTCGCAGCATCTCTTCTAAAGTCTGGATGATCCTTTCTTCTTGGCCATCTATTTATGGATGGAAAGCTGTACTGATGTGAACTCGAGTAGCAAAACCCTTTTGGAACACTTTTCAGAAGTGAGAGGAGAACTAAGTACCTCTATCTGAGACGATGGACAATGGAACACCATATAATCTTACCAACTCCCTGATATAGAGTTTGGCATAATCCTTAGCTGAATAATAGGTATGGACTGGACGAAAATAAGCTGATTTTGTTATCCTATCTACAATGACCCAAACTGAATTATGCTGATGACGAGTATAAGGCAAACCCATCACAAAGTCCATATTCACTTCTTCACACTTCTAACTGGGAATGTGAAACTCCTGCATGGACCCACTAGGCTTATGATGCTCAATCTTAAGTAGATCATATGTTGAGCAATTAGCCAAAAACTCTGCAACATCTCATTTCATCCTACTCCACAAATAGATCTCCCTCAAATTGTGGTACATCTTTGTGGCCCCTAGATGAATAGAGTAACACACACCATGTGCTTCTGCGAGAATTCCCTACCTTAAGTCATCTACATTTGGCACACACAGACGACCCTGACAACATAATACTCCATCTCCCCCTTGGAGAAAACTTCTACTTTTTTATTCTTGACTGACTCTTTCAACTAGACTAGACTGGGATATCTATCTTGTTTTTCTTTCACCTCAAAAACTATAGATGATTCTGAACTACTCTGAACCTATATATTACCCTCTGGTGAATCAACTAGGTGGACACCTAGTCTGGCGAGCTGATGAACTTCCTGAGATAACTTCTTTTTACTGTCCTCAACATGAGTAACACTACCCAAAGATAGTTTACTAAGAGCATCAACCACTATATTGGCCTTACCAGGATGATAAAGGACACTCATGTCGTAATCTTTCATGAGCTCTAACCATCTTCTTTGACAGAGGTTAAGATATTTCTAAGATAACACAGATTGAAGATTTTCATGATCTGTGAACACATCTGCATGAACACCATACAATAATGCCTCCAAATATTAAAGGCAAAAACTACAGCTTCTAATTTAAGATTATGAGTCGGATAATTCTTCCCTTGGGGTTTAAGTCATCTAGAGGCGTAGGCTATGACCTTTCCATGCTGCATGAGGACACAACCAAAACCTACTCTAGACGAATCACAATACAGCACGAACCCATCTAGATGGTTTAGAAGAGCCAAAATTGGAGCTGAGATGAGTCGAGTCTTAACCTCCTAAAAACTCTTCTTGCAAGGATTTGACCATTGAAACTTGACTTTCTTTTGAGTCAATCTGGACATAGGGTATGCAATAGAAGAAAATTCTTCAATAAACCATCTCTAATAGCCAACCTAACTCTCTGTAATAATTAGACGCTCAGTGGGTTTTGATTGTAATTTTTGCATGCTTCGCGGCGGGTTGATGGCTTAGGTGGCACACTGTCTTACAAAAATGGCTCTAACTCTTCCCTTGGGTATCAGATTTGGATGGATTTGGTATCAATGGAAAGCTTATTCAATTTCCCACATAATAGAAAAAGTTAAAATCTTGAAAATTTCACATGTATAAAATTTGATTCATCTTTTAAAGCAAGTCTTTAACAATTTTGCGAAGAATTTAAGCTAGGTAGAAGTACGGGGTATTACATCAATATAGATGTAGTGGTACACAAATCAATCCAAAATAATGTACATTAATAAATAGCATAAGAGAGAGCATTTCACCAAAACCTTATGCATGAAATAATTTTAAAACACATGGGTAGTTTTATATGATATTAATGAAATTCTATGGATACAATCGCTTTTCTTTATTTTACTTCTGAGCTAGGACGTACACCCTCCATATCTAGAAGTATCCCAAGAGCTATATGGGATCCACCCTTAACTTGGTAGCCAAGCCCCCAATCCAATTTTGTCATAAGGGTTGGAGTATCTGAATCTGATACGCCACAGGGCACTGCCCACTTCGGGTAACCACCTAATTCTCTTGGTGCCCAATTTTAATCTGTTCTAACCATGCATCTTTTTGAATTCAAAATCTAAAAATCTGAATGAAATCTGACTTATGTTCTGTTCTTAGTCTATTATGGAGTTTTCTGATTTGTTATCGTCATACCAAAAGACTTGTAAGCCGTGTCTAATCCATTAAATATCGTATTACAATCTTTTTTTTCAAAACATATGTTTAGACCACCAAACCATTTAAACAATATAAGAGGATACATATAGTCCAATTTTTAGAAATTTAGAAAAAGATCCTCAATTGCAATTGACAAACACGTAGTGGTCAAGTATTTTTCAACAAACCATGCAATCTATTTAAATCACCAATTTTCATCTATGTTAGAAAGAATTACCCTTTCTCTCTCTCTTCAATTCATTATTTAAATTAAGCATTAAACAAAAATAATATATTTAAATCATGCTTCTCAATATGTAATTGAATAATCATAAGAAAAAAAGAGGGTTGGTAACAAGAGAGGGACTTTAAGTGTTCATGCTCTCAATTCAACATTCAAACTCAAAAATATGAATACATACTTATATATATAAAAACAAATCAAATTTAGTGGAAAGCCTCAAGGATAAATCATTATTATCAAAAAGGTTTCGTAATACTTGATTGTAAATGTAAATTCAAACCCCTTCATAAATTCATGATTTCTCAACATTTAATGACTAAAAAGATGTTATTATGCCCATGTAGTGTAGGAAAATCCCACATACTTTATATTAATTAGCTCGAAGAGTAAAACCCTAGCCTTGACTCTTTTTTTGGGAATCTTGACTTGGAAGATGAAACCTTGATCTATAGGAGGGAAGATAGGGTTTTGTTTTGAATTAATTTAAGTTTTTTTGATATATATTATGCCTCAATCAAGATTAAATGTTGTGTTATGACAGAGTTATAATGAGGGAAATAGACAAAAGTACCCTTCTGTACCCAAAGAAAATTTAATACACAGACTGGATATTCGACATATAGCCCATCGATGTGATTACTGATGCAACATGTCGATATCGAGTCGAGCCATTAGTTTGGCCAATGCGATTACCAATGTGACAATCGATATTTCATTGAACCACTGGTTTCCTTACCCAAAAACATCCCAAACGTTATCCGAAAAATATGAAACCTTCCCGAGATATCCCCTTACACCCCCAAACATAAATCTGCTTTATAATACACATATTGGGGTCAGGAAGATTGATTTTTAAATCATTAAAGTTTAAGAGCTTAAAAATAAGGTTAAGTTATTTCAAAAATTATAAAGTTTAAGGTTGTTGGCACTAAAGCATTCTACTAAATGTGGTATTAAGTTAAGAATGCTATGGGGCGTTACATTATCCCTCCTTGTGATCATTCGTCACCGAATGATGGCTTGGGACACAGATAAGCCTGATTTCATGTGTAATAAGGAAAAGATCACGAGAGAGTAGTATAGGATTTATACCCTCTATGTCATCATCCAAAGTTTCTAAGAGATCTGGGTATCTAGATCGCATGTCATCTTCTAACTTCCTCATCTTTTTGATTCCTCGACAAGACCTTTACTGAAAATATTTTCTTACGTCTCAATCTCTGAACTTGACGATCCAAGATAGCAATGGGTTCTTCTTCATATGACACGAAATCCTTCACATTGATCTCTTATACAGGCAATACTAAGGTATGATCTCCAATGCTCTCCAACGCACTTTTTCAACATGGACACATGGAACACTAAATGAACAGAAATTAAACTTGCAGTCAATTCTAACTTGTACGCAACCTGACCTATCGTCCTCACAATTAGATATGGTCCTATATATTGATGAATAAGCTTTTCTTTCTTTCCAAATTGCATGACTCCCTTCATAGGGGAGACCATTAGAAACACCCAATCACCAACCTCAAATTTCAAATCCCTTCTCCTAACATCAACGTACGACTTCTGGCGACTCTGAACTGTCTTAAGTCATTCTCTAGTGATCTTCACCATCTGATTTCCTGATGAACAAGGTTAGGCCTGAACAACTGGGTTTCACCCATTTCATATAACCTAATTGGTGGTCTACAACTTCTCCCATAGAGTGCTTTAAAAGGAGCCATCTGAATACTGGCATGATAACTATTATTCTAAGAGAGTTCTTTCAATGGAAAATGATCCACCCAACTACCTTTAAATTCAATTTTTTAGGCGCTCAATATGTTTTAAAGATTCTGAATAGTGCGTTCATCCTGCCGCTAACTCTAACTTATGAGTGGGATAATTCTTTTCATGCACCTTTAATTTCCTTGATGCATAAGCTACAACATTACCATACTACATAAGCACACACCCAAGTCCTACCCAGGATGCATCACAATACATAACAAAAATCTCTGTACCCTAAGGAAGAGTAAAAACTAGTGCGATAGTCAACTTATCTTTTAGCTTTTTGAAACTACCTTCATCTGAGTCGGACCATAAGAACTTTACCTTTTCCTGAGTCAATTTGGTAAGGGTAGCGACTATGGAGGAAAAATTATCTACAAACCTTCTGTAATATCCTATCAAACCAAAGAAGCTCCGGATATCAATTGGAGTTGTGGCTCTGGGCTAATTTCTCACTACATCTATCTTTTGGGGGTCATTAATCCCCTCGCTAGAAATAAGGTGCCTTATGAAAGCAGTAGCACTAAGCCAAAAATCACATTTGGAAAACTTAGCATATGAGTCATGATCCTTGAGGGTCTAAAGGATGATTCAGAGGTTATTGGCATGATCCTCCTCACTCTTAGAATAAACTAAAATATCATCAATGAAGACTATGATGAATAGATTAGATACTGATGGAACACCCTATTCATCAAATCCATAAAAGCTACAGGGGAATTAGTTAATTCGAAGGACATAACTAAGAATTCATAATGACCATATTAGGTTTAAAAAGTTGTCTTGGGAATATCAGTCTCTCTAACCTTCAACTGATGATACCCCAAAAGAAGGTCTATCTTATAAAAATATTTAGCACCTTGGAGTTGATCAAATAAATCCTTGATACTGGGAAGAGGGTATTTGTTATTAACTGTGACCTTATTTAGCTGAAGCTAATATATATACATGTGGAGGGAGCGTTCTTTCTTATGCACGAAGAGTATAAGTGCACCCTAGGGAGAAATATTAGGATGGATAAAGCCTTTATCTAGAAGATCTTTCAGTTTTTCTTTCAACTCTTTCAACTCTATGAAGGCAATTCTGTATGGTGGAATAGAAATAGGATGGGTATCCTACAACAAGTTGATGCAAAAATCTATCTCCCTATCCGGGGGTATCCCTGGAGATCATCAGGAAAGACTTTAGAGAATTCATTAACTACTGAAATAGACTAGGGAAAAGGACTTTCATTAGTGGAATCCTTGACTAAAATAAGATGGTACAAACACCCCTTTGATATAAGCCTATAGGCTCTAATATAAGATATAAATTTCCATCTGGGTGCTAAAGAATACCGCTCCTATTCTACCACTGGTTCATTTGGAAAGGAGAAAATAACCTTTTGGGTCCTATAGTCAAATATGGCATAACACGAATGGAGCCAATCCATCCCCAAGATTGTATCAAACTTAATGAGGTCATGCTCTATAAAGTCTTCCATACTATCATGATTATAAACAGACGCCACACAATTTCTATACACCCTTCTGGCCATAATAGAGTCACCAACTGGAGTGGAAACAGAGAAAGGTTCATGAATATTTTCAAGTTCAGTCATGATTGCAAGAAAGTTTTTAACACTGTAAATTAAACCCATGTGTTTTATTTAACTTATGTGTAATGTTTTATGAAATGCTCTTACCTATTTTGTATAAAAACATATTATTTTGAGTTATTTCACATACTAGTACAATTGCATTGGTCCCCTATATTTCAGGATCTGAGGCACAGTCCTGAGGTCCCGCTAAGTAGTAGACTTGTTTGTTCGAAGTTATAGTTTGTGAGCCACCATTATTTTGGAAGGCCGGATTTATGGTCATTATTGGTTTATTTTTATTCATGGTCAGACTAGGGACCTTGTCTCATGTAACACCCTACAGTTTTTAGCTAGAAATCAAACTGTCATTCGTATGTGTGTAAAATCTAATTCTATGATTCATATTTAAATCCACGTATCATGATCTTTATCCTAGTGTGTTGTAATTACCCAAGACTACCTCCCAGTCATCACAAGGTTCTTAGCACCACAATTGATCCCAAGCTAAACCCTCTACTAGCATAATTCATGAGTAACTGAATAAAATACATAAATCTAAATAAAATAAGCAGAAGACAAATCTTTTTTGATTCTGGTCAATACAAAACTAAATTAATATGATTACAACTCTACTTTTATAAAACAAAACTGGAATAAAATACATTAACTCTACTGACTGTCTATGAAGCCTCTACTAGTATTGACTATAGGTAGTCGGTACTGGACCCCCAACAATCCCAAATCAATATGATTTAATAAATAAAATGAGATACAACTCAAACAAAAGTTGAATCGAGTCCTTGAATCAAAAGAACCCATCACCAGCTTGTAATACAACTTATTTTCGTGCTAGAATTCTAACCATCGTTCTTATGTGACTAAGCTCTAATCTAAATTATTTTGTGTGAATATAAGTTTCATGATCATTATCATAGTATATGAAGTGGTTTAGAGGTGAAAAAGATTCATAGCAATGACTTAGAACAAAGTTGAGCTAAGATTATTTGATTTATCCACAGTTGATATTCGATTTTATAAGGGTCTACTTTAAATGTGTATAACTTATTATATACATGAAAATTTTCATCTCAAAGACCCACAAAATTGTAGATAATCGAATTACCTTTCCAATGATACCAATTTATCCAAAATCCGATACCTGAGCAAAACGTTATAGCCATTTTCATGAGAGGCAGTAAGTTGAGGAAATAAGTGAAGCGATGCCCTACCTATTCTAGCCAGTGTATTTTCCTGCAGTCAAGATCCACATCCAAGAGGGGTTTTGGGTTATTTCCCTCCGTTAAATAGCCCCAATAACACAAATTATACCCTCATTCTCTCAAATTCTCTCAAGAACACACCTTAGGGTTTCAACCCAATATTTAAGAAACTCAAGATTCCACCACGTTTTTTTAAATTGATTCAAAATTCAAGATCCGTAGACCAAGAGCTTCAAGATTCTCTCATAAAAAGTATGAATAAAGTCCTAAAAGCAATAGTTCATTCAAGTTCCTAATCCAAGGCATGTGGGATTTGAACAAGAACACCCTTTCGTTCTTGTGCCCAAAAGTTTTAGTTTTTTTAAAAGAATTTCATATTTCCAAGATGAATTCATATTATTTTACTATATTTAAAGTTTATGAGATTATGGAATTGTTCAAGTCTTGAATTGTATGATTGTCTTGTTTAATTATGATCTAAATTGAGAGTTCATGATATAAATTGCACATTCCTATATTGATATCATATTTTCAAGAATTTTCAAGATTTGTTGTCATGAATTGAGCCTTATTGTGAAATTTTGAATCTTCGAAAATGAATTGTTGATACTCTTTAAAGTGTTTCAAGAAGAGTACTTATATTTTTATGTTGTTGAGATTTTAAAAGCTTTGATGAAAATGCTAGATTCAAAGAAAAGAATTGAGATTTGATCTTAAGCTAAGAAAGAAATCCACATTATTTTGATTTGAGATAAAGTGGAGTATATTGTCCTCTATTACATATTGTTGAGTTGTTTAAGGTGGATTTTCTTAAATTTCTGAGCTAAGTGAGGGAGTAGTATTTAGCACCGAGTTGGGCTTGATTCTGAGGTCTCATGCCCCAAAACTATGAGCCACCGTAGAATTTTATTTACCCAAGTGAGTTAATCAGTGATCACTAAAATTTAAGGCTTCTACTCTGATGGTAAGGATAGAATAGCTCTCCCCAATGTGAGAGAAATGTTGGACTCCATGTAGCTCACATGGTTTATGTCGGTTAGAAGAAAGTCCCAAAGTAGTCCCACACTTTATCTAAGATAAAGGCATATGTATTTTGAAGACTATGATTCCAAGATTTCTAAGGTTCTCAAGTGTCAAAATATTTAAGTTTCCAAAGAAGTTCCTAGTTTTTATGAGATTAAAGTGTATGTTCTGAAAGATGTTTTTTTTAAGACTTTAACTATCCTACAAGTTTGAGAACAAAGAAAAAATACAGAATTCAAAAACTAAGTATAATGACTCATGAGATTTGCACTATATGTTTCATTATTCATGATTTATGGGATTTACATTTCAAATTTACTCCAGCTATGTGAATCATTTATATTAGCATGCACGTTTTATAATAAAATGATGATATTGTTTACAATATGCATACACCCTCATATACTCAGTACATCCTCAAAGTACTGATCCACATATATGTCTATGTTCTACATTGTCTCATAATATAGGTACAAATTGTAGCGCATATACCATATTCAGTCAGTTCACAACATCCAGTCAGTAGGTGATGAGTCCTTATGATTCAAGGGCTTGAGTGAGTTATACATTTCGAGAAGTATTGTATTTTCTTTATTCATTCATATTGAGTTGGGATAGTTAGGAGTCATGACCCGAATACCTATAGTCAGTACTATTAGTGGCTTCGTAGACAGTCAGTAGAGTTAATGTATTCACAGTTTCAGTTTTGTTTTGTAAAAACAGACTTGTAATCTTGTAAATTCAGTTTTATATTAATCAGATTTAGAAAAGAGTTATTTTCCACTAATTTGTATAGATTTATACTTTTTTTCATTTTCTAATGTGTTATGCTAGTAGAAGGGTTAGATTGGGATCACTTGTGACCCTAAGAATCATGTGATTATCTCGAGACCCATTTTTAGGGTATTACAAACTTGGTATCAAAGCGCAAAGTTCAAGTTTCCTAAGGTGTCTGTAAAGCCGTGTCTAGAAGAGTCTTGTGGAATGGTATGGAGACGTCGGTTCTTATCTTCAAGAGGTTACAGGGCATTTAACAAAAGTTTCCTTTCTTTCCCACTATAAATCATATTGTAAAGTTGTTCTCTCAGAATCTTTTTTCTATTCGTGTGTTACCCCAAATTTTCCTCATCTACGTATTATTCTTCAGATAAAATGATCATCAAGTTCCAGTTCCTCCCCAGATAATGCTCCTATATTTGCTAGAAGAAGTTTCAAAAGTTACACAAAGGGTTTAAGAGGAGCTCTCAAGTGTGTTAAGTTTCATAAGTTGAAAGTTATGTTCTCATTCTTAAGAGTCATTCAATTAAGACAGAGTAAGATGTGTATTCTTAGATCATTGAATGTTTTGTGTCAAGTTTTTATCTATTGTAATCTTTTTAACTTTGTGTTATTGAAAACTCAATGTCTAGTGAAGCCGTGTAAGGCCTAATTCGATTCACTAGCATAGTTACTCTATTATGCATCTCATTTTTTGTTCAAAACACAAAATCAAAGTCTAGTGAAGCCGTTTAAGGCCTATTTCGATTCACTAGCAACTTGTTGTTCATCTTGTTGTTCTTGTGTTGGTTGGAACTGGAGGTTTAGAAATATAGCGACAAGAAGGGTGGCAAGGGCGATTTATTGAATATATATATAGCTGAATTTTTGCATATGATTGAGTTAGTAATGAAGTGACATGTCCTTGTGTGTTACTTTAGTAGAAGGTAGAGAAAGAGTTATTAGTTAAGGAGAATTGTTGTTTGCTTGAAGAATGAAAAGATTCATTGATGATATTTGTTGTGTTAGAAAAGTATAGGTTATTGATTAGAGTAATTGGTGGTTGACTGTTTTTTAATTTAAGCTTCCTTGAAGTTACAAAAATGGAGTTTAGTTGAAACTTATAGAGCTATGAAAGAAGTTAGGTATATATATGGGTGAAAAAAATAATGTGTAAAAGAAGGATGTGTTGATGGACTGTAAATAAGATAGGCCATATGATTATGATCGATTATTATTGTTATGATGTTTTAGCGGACTAGTGTTTTCAGATGTTTGACATGTAAGAATATCATTAGAAGTTGTGGTTAATCATAGCTAGAACTAGACATTAAGTTTGAATAGTAGATGATGAGCAAGGTGGATATAATGATTGATGTGTTTGTGATTTTTAGGTGTACGGAAGCGATCTAGTAGGATTGAATAGTGTATGCAAGAGCTTAATCTTATTTATTCGCAATTTAGTATGATATTGCAAGTATGATATAGAGGTGTGCCCAATGTGATATGGGGCTTCATTATTTTCACAACTTGTTAAGTGTTATGTGGTTAGTTGTACCCATTAATTGATAAGTATAAATAAGGTGATGTGGTATATGATGTTCTTGTCAGTTAGCTTATGGGTTATAGGTTGATGATGTTGGGTATGCTGGTGTAAGTTTAGAGATGTGATATTAGTAGACTATGAAGAAAGCATTAGCAGCGAGTTTTACACTTTCAGGTGTAGTCTATTGGGTTAAGTTCTACTATTTACGTGTATTGTAAGACCCCCAAAATTTCCCTCATTGTCTAAGACCTTTAGAGCATGTCAAGAGAGGAATCACACTTAAAAAATTTGACTAAGTGTTGGGACTTATTCATTTTTAGGACCTTCAAATTTTGAGGAATTGTTTTCCGACCTTCCCGACCTCCGTTTGCTGATTTTTTTTTATGATTCATGATGGGTCAAGTCAAGAGTACATCTCGAGTGAGTTTCAAAATTTTTGGATGAGCATAAGAAAGTGTTTGGGGTAGCAAAACTGTAAGCCAGAGCGATTAGCCCGCGATGCCTTTCTTACTCCGGTGCCTGGGGTCACCACAAAGGGCAAAGCGGTGCCATTCTTAGTCCCGTGGACTAGCTTCCACGGTGCCCTGGCTAGTCTGATTTAGGCAATTTTTCAGCATTCAACTTTATCTCATTAAGGGAAAAAGTGTAAAGCCCATTCTAAGCACATTAGGCATGTTTTTATTACTTTTTTCTCAACGAATACCCTAAGAACTCAAAAGCTCTTCATCCAAGAAGTATAAATCCTACATTTTTACTCCAAGAAAGCTTTAGATTTAGGGGTTCCACAGATTTATAATGATGGATTAAAGCTAAGGGGGAGTTGATAAATTAAGTAACACAGTCAGACTTCCCAAGAGAGTGAGGATGAAGATTAACCCATTCTTATTTCGGTGTTTGTATTTCAGCTATTCCAATATCTACTCATGCCTTACGTGTCAGTTCAATGATCATAGTTCACGTTCACGCACATAATAGAGAATCATGTATTCTCCCAGTTCGTAGTATGAGGAGTTCCAGATCATTCCGAAGTTGGAATCATATTCCATGAGTTATGAACTCCGAATTTAGGTCATACAGCTCATGACTCCTGTACTCCAACTTTAATGTATGCTCATTTCCAGTGCTCAGGCAATACTCTTAATGATCAGTGAAATTAAGATTTATATCATGCATGTACACAGATTATACCTCTTTGATGAGTTCATGATGTTAAATACAGTACTCCTCTGGCCTCAGATGAGTGCCCAAATTATACTTAGTATATCTTCATGTTCCATATCCCGATATTCCAACCTTTCAGTGACCTTCCCTTAGATCAAGATAGTGATGATGAATGATTGTAAAGATAGAAATAAGTAATTGTGTCATGTTTGCATAGATTTTTGTATGTTTGTTTTATGTAGGTCTATAAATGGAGAAGTATTGAGTTGAATTTTTGTTTATGATTTGGTCAGTTAAGAATATTTTAGATATGTATTCATAAGCATAGTGAGAGAAATCGGTTGCTGATAGAGGTTCAGAGAATATGAGTGTTTTCTTAGAAGTACATAGGTTGTTATGAAGATAGGCTTGAATGTCATGTCAGTATATAAGGGGTTGAATTTAGTTGTTAAAGTGATGAAGAAAATCATCCTAGAGTGAGTAGTTATAATAGTTCTCGGAGTGTTGAATTTATGGCTCAGATTTGTATTATGGTGTGGAGTTACGTGTAGCACCTTGTGGTTTCAAGTTAGTCCTTACCATGATAAAGGGAACTAGTTCAGTTTAGATTTTACCAGACATATTTATCAATGCCATATGAAAACTTTAAGTCAAATCAAGCGAGTGTGATATTTAAGGGGAATAGTATGGTTGATGGAAGTATTCGAGAAGTGTTGCTAAGAGTGGAAGTAAGAAGTTGGATCGCCAAAATCTTGGTAATTCTATCCTAGTTTATGAGTTATATGTATATATTCCATGCTATAGAGTAGTATCAATGTTGTGATTCCTTAGTCAGATGTCTTTTTTGTATCATGCTCAAGATTCTTTGCTCCCTCATGTTACTATAAATTCTTTAGAAAGAGTGTTGAAGAGATACTCCAGTTAAGTATAAGTTTCAAGTATAATTCAATCAGTATAGCCAACATTTTGGTTTATCAGTCAGGTAGACAAAGTCCTGTGGTTTTCTAACCTTTTATCCAGTCATACTATCTGAAGTCTCATGCGTATGACCATTCCAAGATATAATATATTCCATCCATGTAAATTCCAAATTCAGTTCAGTTCGTGCATCAGTTACAGTTTCAGTTATTTAGTCATAACTCAGTTCATAAGTGTTCAGTACATAATCTCAATTTTCCAATTATTTTACCTTAGATAGTGTAATACCCATGTTCGATCTAAGTCTTGTTGTCTCATGATTTGTACTTACATCAGTTATCACTTTCCTATTCAATATGTATGATTGCATCATGAACACTTCAAGTGAATCCTAAACTCTAAGTATGAAAAAGCCCCTTAATGCAAGTAAAGTCAAGTCAGCTTAGAATTTAGTTTCATGATAGACGTTTAAAATCTCGGTTATAACATTTCTTAGAAGACATATCCTTCTCATGTTATTCTATATCTTTAAGGTTTCAACAAGTTCCTATCAACATTTGAGGACAAATGTTCCCAAGGGAGAGATAATGTAATACCTTTTATTTTCGTGCTAGAATTCTAACCGTCATTCTTACGTGATTAAGCTCTAATCCAAATGATTTCCATGTGAATATAAGTTTCATGATCATTATCATAGTCTATAAAGTGGTTTAGAGGTGCAAAATGTTCATAGCAATGACTTCGAGTAAAGTTGAGCTAAGATCATTTGATTCGTCCAAAGTTTATATTCAATTTTACAAGGGTCTACTTTAAACATGTATAACTTGTTATCTACATGAAATTTTTCATCTGAAAGACCCAACAAATTGTAGATAATCAAATTATCTTTCCAATGATCCTAATTTTTCCAAAATTCATTACCTGAGCGTAAAGTTACAACTATTTTCGTGAAAGATAGTAAGCCGAGGCAATAAGCGAGGCGATGCTCTGCCTATTCCGGCTAGTGTAATTTCCTGTAGTCAAGTTCCACGTCCAAGAGGAGTATTTGGGTCATTTCCCAACCTTAAATAGCCCCAATAACGCATATTCAGCCTCTAATAACCAAATTATACCCTCATTCTCTCAAGAACACACCTTAGGGATTCAACCAAATATAAAATAAACTCAAGATTCTACCATGTTTTTTTCAAATTGATTCAAGATTCAAGATCCTTAGACCAAGATCTTTAAGAATCTCTCATCACAAGTACGAATAAAGTCCCAAAAGCAAGAGTTCATTCATATTCCTAATCTAAGGTATGTGGGCTTTGAACATGAACACCCTTTCGTTCTTGTGCCCAAAAGATTTAGTTTTTCTTAAAGAATTTTGTATTTCCAAGACAAATTCATATCGTTTAGCTATATTTCAAGTTTATGATATTATGAAATTGGTCAAGTCTTGAATTACATGATTATCTTGTTTAATTATGATCAAAATTGAGAGTTCAAGATATAAATTGCACATTCCTATATTGATATCATATTTTCAAGAATTTCCAAGATTTGTTGTCATGAATTGAGCCTTATTGTAAAATTTTGAGTCTTTGATAATTAATTATTGATACTCTTTAAAGTATTTCAAGAAGAGTACTTATATTTCCATGTTGTTGATATTTTAAAGCTTTGATGAAAATTCTAGATTCCTAGAAAAGAATTGAGTTTTGATCTTAAGCTAAGAAAGAAATCCACATTATTTAGATTTTAAATAAAAGGGAGTATATTGGCCTCCATTGCATATTATTGAGTTGTTTAAGGTGGATTTTCTTAAAGTTCTGAGCTAAGTAAGGGAGTAGTATTTAGCACCGAGTTGGGCTTGATTTCTAGGTCTCATGCCCCAGATTTACGAGCCACGGAAGGATGTGATTTACCCCAAGTGGGTTAAGCTAGTGATCACTAAAATTTAAAGGTTCCACTCCGATGGCAATGGTAGAACAACTCTCTCCAATGTGGGCAAGACATTTGACTCCATGTAGCTCACATGGTTTATGTCGGTTAGAAGAAACTCCCAAAGCAGTCCCTCACTCTATCTAAGATAAAGGTATATGTATTTTGAAAGCTATGATTCTAAGATTTCTAACGTTATCAAGTGTCAAAATCTTTAAGTTTCCAAAGAAGTTTCTAGTTTTTATGAGATGAAAGTATATGTTCTGAAAGATGTTATTTTTAAGACTTTAACTATCTTACAAGTTTGAGAACAAAGAAAGAATGCATAATGCAGAATTCGGAAATTAAGTATAATGACTCACGAGATTTACAGTATATGTTTCATTATTCATGATTTATGGGATTTAGATTTCAGATTTATTCTAACAATGGGAGTTATTTATATTAACATGCATGTTTTATAAGAAAATGATGATAATGTTTAATATATGCATACACCCTCATATACTTAGTACATTCTCAAAGTACTGATCCAAATATATGTCTGTGTGCAACATTGTCTCATAATGTAGGTACAAGTTATAGCGCATATACCATATTCAGTCAGTCCGCAACTTCCAGTGAACAGGTGATGAGTGCTTATTATTCATGGGCTTGAGTGAGTTATACATTTCGAGAAGTATTGAATTTTCTTTATTCAGTCTTATTGAGTTGTGATAGTTGGGAGTCATGACCCGGATACCTATAGTCAGTACTATTAGAGGCTTCGTAGATACTCAGTAGAGCTAATGTATTCACAGTTTCTATTTTATTTTGTAAAAACAGAGTTTTAATCTTATAAATTTAGTTTTATATTGATCAGATTCAGAAAAGAGTTATTTTCTGCTAATTTGTATAGATTTATACTTTTTATTCTATTGCTTATGAGTGACCCTAAGCATTGTATGTCGTCTTAGGACACGTTTTTTAGGCGAAACAAACTTGGTAATAGAGCATAGAGTTCAAGTGTCTTAGGTTGTCTGTGAAGCCGTGTCTAGTAGAGTCTTGTGGAATGGTACAGAGACATCTGTACTTTTCTTCAAGAGGCTACAGGGCATTTTAGAAAAGTTTCCTTTCTTTCCTACTCTAGATCGTGTAGTAAAATTTTTCTCTCATAATCTCCTTTCTATTTGTGTGTTACCCTAAATTTTTCTCATCTACGTATTATTCTTGAGATAGAATGATCAACAAGTTCCAATTCCTCCCTAGATAATGCTCCTATATTTGCTAGCAGAAGTATCAGAAGTTACACAAAGGGCTTGAGAGGAGATCTCTAGTGTGTTAAGTTCTTTAAGTTGAAAGTTATGTCCTCATTCTTATGAGTCTTTCAATTAGGATAGAGTAAGATGAGTATTCTAAGATCATTGAATATTGTGTGTCAAGTTTCTATCTCTTGTAATCTTTTTATCATTGTGTTTTTGAAAACTCAAAGTCTAGTGAAGGCGTGTGAGGCCTATTTCAATTGACTAACATAGTTTCTCTATTATTCATTTTATTTTTTTTGTTCAAAAAACAAAATCAAAGTCTAGTGAAGTCATGCGAGGCCTATTTCGATTCACTAGCAACTTGTTGTTCATCTTGTTGTTTTAGTGTTTGTTGGAATTGCGGGTTTAGAAGTGTAGTTAGAAGAAGGGTGGCAAGGATGATTTATTGAATATATATATAGCTGAATTTTTGCATATGATTGAGTTAGTAGTGATATGGTATGTCCTTGTGTGTTAGTTTTGTAGAAGGCAGAAAAGGAGTTATTAGTTAAGGAGAATTGTTCTTTGCTTGAAGCATAAAAAGATTTATTAGTGATATTTGTTGTGTCAGAAAAGTATAGGTTATTGATGAAAGTACTTGGTGGTTGAGTGTTGTTAATTTAAGCTTCGTTGAAGTTACAAAAAGGGAGTTTAGTTGAAGCTTATAGAGCTATGAAAGAAGTTAGGTATATAGATGGGTGAATAGTAATAATGTGTAGAAGAAGGATGTATTGATAGATTGTAAATAAGATAGGTGATGTGTGAGCTAATGCTAACACATTTGAGGCTTTTAACTAAGAATAATTGGAGCTTCTTAAGCACCTTTTGTCATTTTTGATTATTTTATCTTTGATTTTGCAGTAGAAGATAATATGTTAGAGAACCAACAAGGATGGATGCAAAAGAGTTTAAATCTGAGGCAAATAAATGAGAAGTAAGGCTGACAACATTTTTGATAAGTCGTCAGTCCTATGATAAGCTATCAGTTTCATTATCAGCCATAGACAGAGAATGGACTTGAGCTGAGAGTTGTGAAAACATTTTGTGATAAGTTGTCAAGGCGCTGATAGGTCGTCAAAATTGTCGTCAGCCGAACGCAAAACAAGAGAGCTGAGTTAGAGACTTGATGACATTTCTGAAAAGTCAATAAGAAGTTTATAGGACGTCATAGTTTGTCGTCAGCCTAAGGCAGCAAGTATCAAAAGCAAAGAAGAGGTGACAACATTTTTGATAAGTCATCAACCTCTTGATAGGTCGTCATGATTGTCGTCACCTGTCTGAGAAATTGTTAAACTTTACTATTTTGTTTCTATAATTAGAGTGAACTATTTAAAGTATTGATAAGGGTTTTCTTAGGGAGTTCTGAATATGAGTTTTGAGACACATATTTTGATATTCTCTCTCTCTAGTTTCTTGACTTGAACAAGCAATTATTTTGAAGAGACTATCATCATTATTTTTGGATTACTATTGTGATCTAATTTGGGAATCTCTAGTTTCTAGTCTTCTTGTGGTAAGTTTATCTTTCAAATCACGAATACAAGTAGTTGTTTCGATTATGACATCATGAGTGGCTAAATTTCTTTAACCTAAATTATTTGATCTAGGTTTAAGTCTTGAGGGGGATTTCTTTGTTGTGAGGGCACACCAAATATATTGCTAGTTGCTAACTTGTTTGGAGAGTGTAATACTGGTATATGTATGGTTAATGTAGCTAAATTAATGTTGTATATTGATCTCTGTGTGTTGCATCGGTGTTCTTCATTGTTCTTAAATTGACTGACCTTGGAGATGGTGAAAATGTTTTAAGATAATACAGATGATTGACTGCCAAATGTGCTTTGTATTCTCTTAGTTATGTTGAGTTGCTTGAGGACAATCAATTTTTTTAAGTTGGGGGTGTTGATGTGTGAGATAATGTTAACACATTTGAGGCTTTTAACTAAGAATAATTGCAACGTCTTAAGTAACTTTTGTCATTTTTGATTGTTTTATATTTGATTTTGCAGTAGAAACTAAGATGCTAGAGAACTAACAAGGATGGAAGCAAAAGAGATAAAATTTGAAGCAAATAAAGGAGAAGTGTAGCTGATGACATTTTTGATAAGTCATTAGCCCTATGATAAGCTATCAGTTTCATTGTCAGCCTTAGACAGAGAATGGACCTGAGCTGAGAGTTGTGAGACATTTTGTGATAAGCCATCAAGGAGCTGATAGGTCGTCAAAATTACTGTCAGCCTAAGGCAGAACAAGAGAGCTGAGGTAGAGACTTAATGACATTTCTGATAAGTCATCAAGAAGTTGATAGGACAGCACAGTTTGTCGTCACCCTAAGGCAGCATGTACCAAAAGCAAAGAGGAGCTAACGACATTTGTGGTAAGTCGCCAGCCTCCTGATAGGTTGTCATGAACGTCGTCACCTATCCGAGAAACCGTTGAACTTTATTATTTTGTTTCCATAATCAGGGTTAACTATTTAAAGCATTTTTTAGGGTTTTCTTAGGGAGTTCCGAACTTGAGTTTTGAGACACGTATTTTGATATTTTCTCTCTCTAGTTTCTTGACTTGAATAAGAAATTATTTTGAAGAGATTATCATCATTATTTTGGGATTACTATTGTGATCTAATCTGAGAATCTCTAGTATCTATTCATCTTGTGGTAATTTTATCATTCAAATCATGAATAACACTAGTTGTTTCAATTATTACATCATGAGCGGCTAAATTCCTTTAACCTAAATTATGGGATCTAGGGTTAAGTCTTAATAATGTGTTGCGTGTTCAAGATTAGAGAGGTCATAGGAGTGATTGATAAATCTGAGATTTTAATTATCGTCTATTGGTTGCAAACGATAGATAACACCTTCTTTGATTTGCTTGAGAAAGAAATCAAATATAGTGGGAAGTGAATTATTAAAAGGGACTTGGAAGCACTAAAAACTTCCATTTAATAATTGACATTGTAACAAGGTTGATAGACCTGAGGTGAAATCTGGTCATGAATATAAATTCCCTAAGTCCAAGAGGATTAGGTAGTTAAATGCTTAAGTAGGTCGAGAGACATTTAGGCATACCTTCGACTAAGATAAATTGTTGTCCTACCTACTGTGATAATCTTGAACCACCATTAATCTGTTAGGTACCAAAACCCCTAGTGAATATAATTCTGGTTTTTCCATAAACTCTTGAGTATGACCACATAAACTAAAGTGACCAAAAATTAATTACTAAACTAAAAACCACCATTTGAGGAAACATCCAACGATCAGTTGATTAAATCACAAATGAATGAAGTTCACAACATATTCTCTGTGGGATTTGACCCCAACCTAGTTGGGTTTTATATTGACAACGATCGCTTACATTCTTATTAGAGAGGTGTAGTTTGAGCATTATCAATAGGCCATATGATTTTCATCAATTATTCTGTTATAAAGTTTTAGCTAACTAGTGTTTTTAGATGTTTGACATGTAAGAATATCATGAGAAGTTGTGGTTAATCATAGCTAGAACTAGACACTAAGTTTGAATAGTAGTTGATGTGTTTGTGAATGTTAGTTGTATGGAAGTGATATAGTAGGCTTAAACAGTGTATGCAAGAGCTTAATCTTATTTTTTTCGCAATTTAGTATGAAGTTGCAAGTATTATGTAGAGGTGTACCCAAGGTGATATGGGGCTTCATTATTTTCAAAATTTGTTAAGTTTTGTGTTGTTAGTTGTACCCTTTAATTGATAAGTATAAATGAGGCGATATGGTATACGAGGTTTTTGTCAGTTAGCTTATGGGTTATAGGTTGATGATGTTCGGTATGTTGGTGTAAGTTTAGCGATGTGATATTAGTAGACTTCGAAGGAAGCATTAGCATAGAATTTTACAATTTCAGGTGTAGTCTATTGGATTATGTTCTAATTTTTACGTGTATTCTAAGGCCCCAAAAAGTACCATCACGGTCTAAGACCTTTAGAGCATGTCAAGAGAGGTATCACACTTTAAAAATTTGGCTAAGTGCTGGGACTTACTCATTTTTAGAACCTTCAAATTTTGAGGAATTTATTTTCGACCGTCCCAACCTCTGTTTGCTAATTATTTTTTATGGTTCATGATGGGGCAAGTCAAGAGTACATCTTGAGTGATTAGCCCGCGATGCCTTTCTTAGTCCGGTGCTTTGGGGTCACCGCGATAGGCAAGGAGGTGCCCTTCTTAGTCCGGTGGACTAGCCTCTGCGGCGCCCTGGCTAGTCCGGCTGGGAAAACTTTTCAGCATTCCACTCTATCTCATTAAGGCAAAAGAGTGTTTTTCCCACTCCCAATCCATCCAAACACAAGATTAAAGCCTATTCTGAGCACATTAGGCATGTTTTCATTACTTTTCTCTCAAGCAATACCCTAAGAATTCAAAAACTCCTCCTCCAAGAAGTATAAATCCTCTATTTTTACTCTAAAAATGCTTTATATTGAGGGGTTCCATAGATTTATAATGATGGATTAAAACTAAAGGAAGATGATAGAATAAGTAACATAGTCAGACTTCCTGATTTTAGTAGTGATGCTAGTGTAGTGTAAAAACATCAAGAGAGTCAGGATGGTGATTAACCCATTCTTATTTTGGTGTTGGTATATCAGTTATTCCAATATCTACTCATGCATTACGTGTTAGTTCAATGATCATAGTTCATGTTCACGCACATAATAGAGAATCATGTATTTTCCTAGTTCCTAGTATGAGGAGTTCCAGATCATTCAGAAGTTGGAATCACATTCCATGAGTTATGAACTTCAAATTTAGGTGATGCAGCTTATGACTCATGTACTCCAGGTTTACAGTATGTTCAGTTTTAGTGCATAGGCAATACTCTTAATAATCAGCGAAATTAAGATTTATATCATGCATGTGCTCAGATTATACCTCTTTGATGAGTTCATGATTTTCGATACTCTATTCCTCTAGCCTCAAATGATTTCCCAAATTATTCTTAGTATCCCTTCATGTTCCTCATCCCGATACTCCAACCTTTCAGTGACCTTCCCTTAGATCAAGATAGTGATGATGAATGATTGTACAGATAGAAATAAGTAATTGTGTCATGTAGTGAGAGAATTTTGTATGTTTGTTTTATGTTGGTCTATCTATGGAGGAATATTGAGTTGAAGATTTGTGTATGACTTGGTCAATTAAGAATATTTTAGGTATATTTTCTTAAGTATAGTGAAAGAAATTTGTTGCTGATGGAGGTTTAGAGAATATAGTGTTTGCTTAGAAGTACATAGGTGGTTATGAATATAGGCTTAAATGTCATGTCGGTATGTAAGGGGTTGAATATATTTGTTAAAGTGATAAGGAAAATCATCCTAGAGTGAGTAGTAATGATAGGGCTCAGAGTGTTGAATTCATGGTTCAAATTTATATTATGATGTGGAGTTACGTGTATCACCTTGTGGTTTTGAGTTAGGCCTTACCATGATAAAGGGAACTAGTTCATTTTAGACTTTAGCAGACAAATTTATCAATTCCATATGAAAACTTTAAGTTGAATCAAGTGAGTGTGATATTTAAGGGGAATAGTATAGTTGATGGAAGTATTCGAGAACTTTTGCTAAGCCTGGAAGTAAGAAGTTGCATTGCCAAAATCCTGGTAATTCTATCCTAGTATGTGAGTTATATGTCTATATTCCATGCTATAAAGTAGTGTCAATGTTGTGATGAGTTTGTCAGATGTCTTGTTTAGATCATGCCTAAGCTTCTTTGCTCCCTAATGTTGCTAGAAATTCTTTAGAAAAAGTGTTGAAGAGATACTCCAATTAATTATAAGTTTCAATTATAATTCAATCAGTATAGCCAGCATTTCAGCTTATTAGTCAGGCAGACAAATTCCTGTGCTTTTCCACCCTTTCATCCAGTCCTACAATTTGAAGTCTCATACATATGAGCATTTTAAGATATAATCTATTCCATCCTTGTAAATTGCAAATTCAATTAATTTCGTGCATCAGTTACAGTTTCAGCTATTTAATCATAACTCAGTTCATAAGTGTTCAGGGCATAATCTTAATTTTCCAAGTATTTTAGCTTAGACAGTGTAATACCCTTGTACAATCTAAGTCTTATTGTCTCATGATTTGTACTTGCATCATTTATCACTTCCCAATTCAATATGGAAGATTGGATCATGAACACTTCAAGTGAATCGTCGACTCTCAGTATCAATAAGCCCCTTAAAAAAGTAAAGTCAAGTCAGCTCAAAATTCAGTTTCATGATAGAAGTTTAAATCTTTCAGCTCGGTTATATCCTTTCTTAGAAGACATATCATGCCCATGTTATTCCACATCTTTAATGTTTCAACAAGTTCCTATCAAAATTTGAGGACAAATGTTCCTAAGGGGGAGATAATGTAATACTGCTTATTTACAGGCTAAAATTCTAACCGTCGTTCTTATGTGACTAATCTCTAATACAAATGATTCACATGTGAATATAAGTTTGATGATCATTATCATTGTCTATGAAGTGGTTTAGAGGTGAAAAAGGTTCATAGCAATGACTTAGAACAAAGTTGAGCTAAGATCATTTTGATTCGTCAAAAGTTGAAATTGGATTTTACAAGGGTCTAATTTAAATGTATATAACCTATTATATACATGAAATTTTTCATAAAAAATACCCACCAAATTATATATAATCGAATTAGCTTTCCAACGATACAAATTTCTCCAAAATCCGATACCTGAGCGAAAAGTTATGCCCTGCCTATTTTGGGCCAGTGTAATTTCCTGCTGTCAAGCTCCGCGTCCAAAAGGGGTATTTGGGTCATTTTCCACCCTAAAATAGCCCCAATAACACGATATTTGGCCTCTAATAACCAAATTATACCCTCATTCTCTCAAATTCTCTCAAGAACGTACCTTAGGTTTTCAACCCAATATTCAAGAAACTCAAGATTCCACCATTTTTTTTTCAAATTGATACAAGATTAAAGATCCCTAGGCCAAGAGATTCAAGAATCTCTCATCACAAGTATCAATAAAGTCCTAAAAGCAAGAGTTCATTCAAGTTCCTAATCCAAGGTATGTTGGGTTTGAACAAGAACACCCTTTCATTCTTGTACAAGATGAATTTATATTATTTTGTTATATTTCAAGTTTATAAGATTATGGAATTGTTTAAGTCTTGAATTGCATGATTATCTTGTTTAATTATGTTCTAAATTAAGAGTTCATGATTAAAATTGCACATTCCTATATTGATATTATATTTTCAAGAATTTCCAAGATTTGTTGTCATGAATTGAGCCTTATTGTGAAATTTTGAGTATTTAAGAATGAATTATTGAGACTCTTTAAAGTGTTTCAAGAGTACTTATATTTCCATGTTGTTGAGATTTTAAAGCTTTGATGAAAAGTCTAGATTCCAAGAAAAGAATTGAGTTTTGATCTTAAGCTAAGAAAGAAATCTACATTATTTTGATTTGAGATAAAGGGGAGTATATTGGCCTCCATTACTTATTGTTGAATTGTTTAACGTGGACTTTCTTAAAGGTTTGAGATAAGTAAGGAAGTAGTAATTAGCACCAAGTTGGGCTTCATTCTGAGGTCTCATGCCCTAGAACTACGAGCCACCATAGGATTTGATTTACCCCAAGATGGTTAAGCTAGTGATCACTAAAATCTAACGGTTCTACTCCGATGGGAAGGATAGAACAGCTCTCCCCAATGTGGGCAGTGCGTTGGACTCCATGTAGCTCACATAGTTTATGTTTGTTAGAAAAACTCCCAAAGTAGTCCCCCACTCTATCTAAGATAAAGGTATATGTATGTTGAAAGCTATGATTCCAAGATTTCCAAGGTTCTCAAGTGTTAAAATCTTTAAGTTTTCAAAAAAGTTCTTAATTTTTATGAGATTAAAGTGTATGTTCCGAAAGATATTGTTTTCAAGACTTTAACTATCCTACAAGTTTGAGAACACGGAAAGAATGCAGAATACAAAATTCAGAAACTAAGTATAATGACTCACGAGCTGTTTCATTATTCATGATTTATGGGATATAGATTTTAGATTTATTCCAGCTATGTAAATCATTTATATTAGCATGCATGTTTTGTAAGAAAATGATAATATTGTTTAGTATATGCATACACCCCCATATACTCAGTACATCATCAAAGTACTAATCCATATATATGTCTCTATGCTACATTGTCTCATAATTTAGGTACAAGTTGTAGCACATATACCATATTCAGTCAGTCCGCAGCTTCCAGTCAGCAGGTGATGAGTCCTTATGATTCAAGGTCTTGAGTGAGATATACATATCGAGAAGTGTTATATTTTCTTTATTAATCAGATTGAGTTAGGATAGTTGGTAGTCATGACTTGTCTACCTATAGTCAATACTATTAGAGGATTGGTACACAGTCAGTAGAGTTAATATATCCACAGTTTCAGTATTGTTTTGTCAAAGCAGAGTTATAATCTTGTAAATTCAGTTTAATATTGATCTAATTCAGAAAAGAGTTATTTTTCGCTAATTTGTATAGATTTATACTTTTTATTTAGTTGCTTATGAGATATGCTAGTAGAAGAGTTAGCTTGGGAACACTTGTGACCCTAAGCATCATGTGACGTCTTGGGACCCAATATTGTTGCATTACAAACTCGGCATCAAAGCACAGAGTTCAAGTGTCCTAGGGTATCTGTGAAGTTGTGTCTAGTAGAGTCTTGTGGAATGGTATGGATATGTTTGTACTTTTCTTCGAGAGGCAACAGGGCATTTAAGAAAGGTTTTCTTTCTTTCACACTCTCGATTGTGCAGTAAAGTTGTTCTCTCAGAATCTCCTTTATATTCATGTGTTACACCAAATTTTCCTCATCTAAGTATTATTCTTGAGATAGCATGATCTGCAAGTTCCAGTTCCTCCCTAGATAATTCTCCTATATTTGCTAGAAAAAGTTTTAGAAGTTGCACAAAGGGCTTGAGAGGAGCTCTCTAGTGTGTTAAGTTCAATAAGTTGAAAGTTATGTCCTCATTCTTATGAGTCATTCAATTAAGACAGAGTAAGATGTGTATTCTTAGATCATTGAATATTGTGTGTCAAGTTTCTATAACTTATAATCTATTTATAATTATGTTATTGAAAACTCAAAGTCTAATGAATCCGTGTGAGGCCTATTTCGATTCACTAGCATAGTTGCTTTGTTATTCATCGCATTTTTTTGTTCAAAAATAAAAATCAAAGTGTAGTGAAGCCGTGTGATGCCTATTTTGATTCACTAGCAACTTGTTGTTATTGTGTTGGTTGGAACTGGGTGTTTAGAAATGTAGTGACAAGAAGGGTGGCAAGGACGATTTATTGAATATATATATATATATAGCTGAATTTTTCCATATGATTGAGTTAGTGATGAAGTGATATATTCTTATTTGTTAGTTTAGTAGAAGGTAGAGAAGGGGTTATTAGTTTAGGAGAATTGTTGTTTGCTTGAAGTATGAAAATATTTAATGATGATATTTGTTATGTTATAAAACAATAGGTTATTGATGAAAGTACTTAGGTATTGAGTGTTGTTAATTTAAGCTTCCTTGAAGTTACAAAAAGGGAGTCTAGTTGAAACTTATAGTGCTATGAAAGAAGTTAGGTATATAGATGGGTGAAAAGTAATAATGTGTAAAAGAAGGATGTGTTGATGGATTGTAAATAAGATAGGCCATATGATTATGATCAATTATTATTGTTATGAAGTTTTAGCAGACTAGTGTTTTCAGATATTTGACATTTAAGAATATCATGAGAAGTTATGGTTAACCATAGCTAGAACTAGACACAAAGTTTGAATAGTAGATGATGAGCAAGGTTGATATAATAATTGATGTGTTTGTGAATGTTAGCTGTATGGAAGTGATCTAGTAGGCTTGAACAGTGTATGCAAGAGCTTAAGCATATTTATTCGCAATTTAGTATGATGTTGCAAGTATGATGTAGAGGTGTTCCCAAGGTGATATGGGGGTTCATTATTTTCAAAATGTGTTAAGTGTTGTGTGGTTAGTTCTACCCTTGAATTGATAAGTATAAATGAGGCAATGTCGTGTACGAGGTTCTTGTCAATTAGCTTATGGGTTATAGGTTGATAATGTTGGGTAAGCTGGTGTAAGTTTAGAGATATGATATCAGTAGACTACGAAGGAAGCACTAGCAGAGAGTTTTACACATTCAGATGTAGTCTATTGGGTTAAGTTCTACTATTTACGTATATTGTAAGACTCCAAAGAGTACTTTCATTGTCTAAGACCTTTAGAGCATGTCAAGAGAGTTATCACACTTAGAAAATTTGGCTAAGTATTGGGACTTACACGTTTTTAGGACCTTCAAATTTTGAGGAATTTATTTTCAACCTTCCCCATCTCCATTTGCTGTTTTTTTTATGATTCACAATGGGGCAAGTGAAGAGTACATCTCAGGTGAGTTCTGGAATTTTTGGACGAGTGTAAGGGACTGTTTGGGTTAGCCAAACAATAAGCCGAGGCGATTATCCTGCGATGAGTCCTGTGCCTGGGGTCACCATTATGGGCAAGGCTTTGCCCTTCTTAGTCCGGCGGACTAGCCTCCGCAGCACCCTAGCTAGTCCGGCTGGGGCAAATTTTCAGCATTCCACTCTATCTCATTAAGGGAAAAAGAGTCTTTTTCCCACCCCCAATCCATCCAAACACAAGATTAACGCCTATTCTAAGAACATTAGGCATGTTTTCAATACTTTTCTCTCAACCAATACCTCAAGAACTCAAAAGCTCCTCCTCCAAGATGTATAACTCCTCCATTGTTACTCCAAGAAAGGATTAAATTGAGGGGTTCAACAGATTAATAATGATGGCTTAAATCTAAGAGGGAGATGATAGAATAAGTAACAAAGTTAGACTTCCCAATTTTAGTAGTAATGCCAGTGCAGTGTAGAAACATCAAGAGAGTGAGGATGGGGATTAACCCATTCTTATTTCGGTGTTGGTATTTTAGTTATTCCAATATCTACTCATGCCTTAGGTTTCTATTCAATGATCATAGTTTATGTTCATGCACATAATAGAGAATCATGTTTTTCACAGTTGCTGGTATGAGGAGTTCCAGATCTTTCAGAAGTTGGAATCACATTCCACGAGTTATGAACTTTGAATTTAGGTCATGGAGCTCATGACTCATGTACTCCAGCTTTACATTATGTTTAGTTCCAGTGCTCAGGCAATACTCTTAATGATTAGCGAAATTAAGATTTATGTCATGCATGTACTCAGATTATACTTCTTTGATGAGTTCATGATAGAGATACTCTATTCCTCTAGCCTCAAATGAGTACCCAATTTATGATTAGTATCCATTTATTTCCGGATCACGATATTCGAACCTTTAGTGACCTTCCCTTAGATCAAGATAGTGATGATGAATGATTTTAAAAACAGAAATAAGTAATTGTGTCATGTTAGGAAAGATTTTTGTATTTTTGTTTTATGTAGTTCTATAAATGGAGGAATATTGAGTTGAAGTTTTGCGTATAACTTGGTCAGTTAAGAATATTTTAGGTTAGTCTTCTTAAGCATAGTGAAAGAAATATGTTGCCGATAGAGGTTTAGAGAATTTGAGTATTTTCTTAGAAGTACATAAGTGGTTATGAAGATAGGCTTGAATGTCATGTCGGTATGTAAGGGGTTGAATTTAGTTGTTAAAGTGATGAGAAAAATCATTCTAGAGTGAGTAGTTATGATAGTGCTCGTAGTGTTGAATTCATGGATCAAATTTTTATTATGGTTTGGAGTTACTTGTAGCACCTTGTGATTTTGAGTTTGGACTTACCATGATAAAGGGAACTATTTTAGTTTAGACTTTAGCAGACAGATTTATTATGAAAACTTTAAGTTGAATCAAGCTAGTGTGATATTTATGGGCAATAGTATAGTTGATGGAAGTATTCGAGAAATGTTGCTAAGCCCGGAAGTAAGAACTTGCATCGCCAAAAGCCTGGTAACTCTATCCTAGTTTGTCAGTTATATGTCTATTTTCCATTCTATAGAGTAGTATCAATGTTGTGATTCCATAGTCAGATGTCTTGTTTAGATCATGCCCAAGATTTTCTCCCTAATGTTACAAGAAATTCTTTAGGAAGAGTGTTGAAAAGATACTCCAGTTAAGTATAAGTTTCAAGTATAATTCAATCAGTATGTCACACCCCTTTTTTAACCCAAAAAGATTGATTTTGGTTTTGAAAGAGTTTTTATTATTGAAGTAACAAAAAGTGAAAAGTTCTTTCCAAAAGGATTATTTGCATTAAAAATCAGAGTCACCACTTGACATAATTAGGTGTGCCAAGTCACCTTTAAAAATCCTTTTCAAAACGGTTTTGACTCTAATACTGATCAGCGAACTGAGGTTCCGGCTAAGGAATTCTGTTGACCGAGGGGAAGGTGTTAGGCACCCCTCGATCCTGTGGTTTGACCACGGTGCCTTGGTGAAGCGTATCGGCTAATTTGACACTACGAAGGTATAAATCACACAAAACATACAAACACAATCAATCAAACAAACAAAACAAAACAATCCAAAATTTAGTGTCCAGTCCAATTATACAGTCCAAAAATAAGAAATGCGTAAAAATAAATCCTACTATAAATTAATTCTAGACTAATGCTCTACCCGACGCCTCGGGCCTTCATCACAAACGTCCTCCGGGTAAATGATACCTCGGGGCATTCCTCGGTGTATAAATTTATACATATACTTTGGGGCATTCCCCGGCCGAATTATATAATTGATTCAAAAGTCATAAAATCAAACCATTCAATCGACCCAAAATCTCTAGATTTGCTTACCCGACCTACGTCTTGCCTATTCCAATCGGCGTATCTTGATACTACCAAATTCAATTAACGACAATAATAATGAATCAAAATAACTAATTTGTATTCAGCGGTTATCATATCACGATCCCAATCCCATATCAATCTTTAACCGAAGGTTAGTAAATTCTCTTGTTCAAATCACCACTCAAAGTCCAAAACCAACATCCAGCATATCCACTCAATGAGGATTCAAGCATTAAGAACATGAAACATTCATACCTCACAATACAATTAATACTACTTAACGATTCAAAACCACATCACCAAAGATCACATCATAGCCACATTAAAAAAAATAATAAAGAGAGAGAATTTAGGAATGGACCTTCAAAGGATCGAATTTGTTGATAATAAGAAAATCCAAAGACCAAAATACTCGAACGGAGAACCTCAACAGTGACAAACCCCAACTTCGATGTCCAAACTGATCTCAATAGACAACTTAATACGAATGAAAATCAAACCCAAAACCCACAATGAGTATCAATGAACCCTAAAACCCAATTCTAAAAAATAAAATGCCAAGGTAGACAAACCCACGGCTTCGGACGTCCGAATACCACTGAAAACCGGTATAACCTGATCAAAATATCATGGAAAACAGAGAAATTCGAATCGAATCTTAACGAGTTAGAACGGAATCGAAAACGAAATCAAGATCTATTCGACCGCTTTATGATGTTGCGAATTTGAAGGCTTCAGCGATGACTAAAACGACCATAAATATACCGATTACAATCTGTTCCGACGGGTTTGGACATTTTTGGTGACTTCCTCAATGCGTTTTCGGCCAGTATGTCGCCGAAACAGTAACCGCCCTCGAAATCTGCTTTCTCTCTCTGTGACTCTCTCAAGATCTGTTCGTCCTCTCCCTATATCTCTATGTGTGTGTGAGTATATTCAGTGGATTGAGAGTGAAGCCTGCCTAAATAAAAAAAAATGGGAGCTCTTCTGTTTTCATTTGTGTATCGTTCGTCGTCTATCTATTTCCAAAATGAGAAAAGAAAAATCTTCATCCTCTACATGGATATTATGATATGTATATATGAGAGGTGATAGTGTGAGGGGTCACGTGTGTGGGTAGTGGGGTAGGGTGTGGGGTGGTGATGTGTTGTCCAAAATTGATAGGAGGAATGGTTAATTTTGTTACCAAAAGAATATTTGAGGATTAAGTTTGTTAGTGGGTTTGTTATTTGGATAAAAACAAAACAAAATATAAATGTATAAATAAGTAAAGAAGAGGTGGATATTTATTTTCTTGGGGAAAAATTATTAAAAGTGAGCTTAACTTATGTGATATCGGAAATAAAAATATCATCGACGAGACAAAATTATGTGTCTACATCATGCCCCCTTAGAATGTAAACACCTACTGTTTTCATACAAAGAAGTAGACAACGAGATAGAATTTTGTCCCGATCATTATTCAAAGAAAGAAACTAAAGAAAGAAGGGCAACCGAGTCTTGACGGGCATCCGACCTACCCAAGTTATGAGGGAATCAAGTGACCGGTGTCTTACAAGATCGAAAGGAGGTGGACTATACCAAGCTGGAGAGTCGAGTGAGGTTCCACCGAGGTTCCTGTCTGCGGCTCTATCATTACATCAAAAAATGAAAACTATAAGTAAAAACATAAATGAAATTACAAAATCCTATCTATGCAGCTTCTGTTGAGCTCCTGACTTAAGCTTCATCACCCTATTCTTCAGGCGGGCTCCTGAATTGCAATTTCATCACTTGTTGCTTGGTTTTCAATTGTTTCACATTGTTGCTTAATTTTTCATTTATTCGCCCTGTGCTTCGTCTTTCAATTTCTTCACTTTGTTGCTTTACTTTCAATTCCACTTTGTTGCTTGACTTTAAATTTCATCACCCTGTTCTTCAAGAGAGCTCCTGACTTGCAATTTCATCACCCTGTTCTTCGGGAGGGCTCCTGACTTGCAATTTCATCACCCTGTTCTTCGGGAGGGATCTTGATATCAAAGTCCAAACTAGAAAAATTATTCTAAACAAATATTATGATAAAGAAAGATTCCATGTTTCTGAAAATAAAGTCTCATTTTCCAGGAGGGTCTTGAATAGAAGTAAATTCTCATTTTCCAGGAGGGTCCTGAATATAAAGTAAATTCCCAGTTTTTAGGAGGGTCTTGAAAATAAAGTAAATTCTCATTTTTCAGGAGAGTCCTGAATTGAAAGTAAATTCCTATTTTTCAGGAGGGTCCTGAATTGAAAGTAAATTCCCATTTTCCAGGAGGGTCCTGAATTGAAAGTAAATTTCTATTTTCCAGGAGGGTTTTGAACATAAAGTAAATTCCCATTTTTCAGGAAGGTCCTGAATTAAAAGTAAATTCCCATTTTCCAGGAGGTTCCTGAACATAAAGTAAATTCCCATTTTTCAAGAGGGTCCTGAATTGAAAGTAAATTCCCATTTTCTAGGAGGTCCTGAATTGAAAGTAAATTCCCATTTTCCAAGAGGGTTCAGAATTGAAAGTAAATTTTCATTTTCCAGGAGGGTCCTGAATTGAAAGTAAATTCCCATTTTCCAGGAGGGTCCTGAACATAAACTAAATTCTCATTTTTTAGGAGTGTCCTGAATTGAAAGTAAATTCTCATTTTCCAGAAGGGTCCTGAATTGAAAGTAAATTCCTATTTTTCAGGAGGGTCCTGAAGTGAAAGTAAATTCTCATTATCCAGGAGGGTCCTGATCATAAAGTAAAATCCCACGGATGTGCATTTACAATGGTAGCTGAATTAAGTGAAGTGAATTTGCCCCTATTTCAACAAAGAAAACTTGTCAGTTAAAAACTTAGTGGTGGCTTGCAGCTCTTGGCTTCTCAGGTATCTGACCCAGCACTCGTTCCTTTCATCTTTGTTCCAAATCGCTGACACTTTCCCTGTCTTGGCGCATCATTTCCCCGGATCCAGATTGAGGGAAATGAGTTTTGACTAGAACAATGGGTTTCCATTTTACCATTCCCCTGAGGCGCACTCTTTTCCAAAATATGAATGCTTCCACGAATCCAATAGCCTGTCGGTTGATAGATTTCCTTTTCTTCGTGTTAAATTACGATCATATTTCTTTCATGTGCTGGTCCTTGGCTTTTCCTTATATAATTGGAAAGACTGGTAGTAAATTTTGAAATCCGTTCTCACTTGTTTTGACAGAGACTTGACTTAAAATATAAAGAAATGATGGTGACTTTTATTTTGATAAATGACATAAAAAGACAAAAAGAATGAATATGTAAGTGAAAGAAAAGGCAATGTCCCATATTCAAAAAGAAAACTTATCTAAATATGAGAACCAACTCCAATGAGTATGAAATGCATTTTGGATTAAGCTGTCTGATCTTCCTATCCGAACTCCCCATTTGTTGTTGAGTTTGTGCCTTTGCCACTGAGATGCTTCCTCTTATCCATCGGACTCATACATCACATTCAATTGACGACATCTTAAAAGACTTTTTCCAACAAATCTCTTTCTTTTCACTTTTCACTTTTCTCTTGAACTCGCCATCGCCTTACGGTGCCCATGAGGGTTTTCACCAATAAGACTCTCTCATTTTTATTTCTCTCCACTCTCCATTGATTTATGGTGCCTGTGAAGGTTTTCACCAATAATACTCTCTCCTTTTCATTTCTCTCAACTCACTATCGCCTTATGATGCCCGCGGGGTTTTCACCAATAAGACTCTCTCATATTGTATTTCTTTCCTGATTTCTTATGCTGAGGGAGACACGTGGTACCTCACAATGTATCATCATATCCATTGCATGCTTAGCCTTAACATTGTCAAAAATTGATCTGAAGGACTTTGTTTGGCTGTAACTTAGCTTTTGGATAAGGTTAAAAATGGATGGCAAGAGGTTTAAACGACACTTGAAGTGGGGGTGGGACTTACAACTTTTGGAATCGACTCAAACAACACATTAACTCATGCCCCAGTTTTTGTTGACTGGGTGAATCTTAAATCTTTATTTGGTTGGACCGAGCCCGAAATAGGGCAGCCTACATATCTCACTCCCCAGAGAGGAGAATTAGGTCGCACGTAGTTCCATCAGCTTGTTCTTTGTTTTGATTTGATTTCTTTTTCTTTTATTGTCAAACTCCTTCTTTTATTCTGAGTTTCTTGACTTTAATATTTGACTCTATTTTGATTCCAAAAAAGGGATATGAAAGAAAATTAAAATGAAGCTCAAACGGCTAAACAAAGGATGACACACTGTTTGGACAGAAGAATAAAATGCCTTCCATCATATCAATCTTCAAAAATGCAAGTACTAAACATGCAATAAAATCAACAAAGGATCAAATATCATACATAATACCTTTTGATCGAAATAACATTGATAGCCATTTCTGCCATTTTGCCTTCAATATCTGTCAAATATAAGGCTCCATTGGGCAACACTTTTTTCACAACGAAAGGACCTAGCCAGTTAGGGGAGAACTTGCCTTTCGCTTCAACCTGGTGAGGAAGGATACGACTTAATACCAACTGAACAACTTCAAAATTCTTAGGACGGACCTTTTTGTTATATGCTCGAGCCATCCTCCTCTGATACAATTGGCCACGACACACAGCCATTAGCCTTTTTTCCTCAATCAAACTTAAATATTCTAGTCGGGGTTTTGACCCATTCGTCATCATCAATCTCTGCTTCTACAATGACTCTAAGAGAGGGAATTTCAACTTCTGCAGGGATGACTACTTCTGTCCCATACACCAATAAATATGGAATTTCCCCTGTTGAAGTGCGAACAGTGGTGCGATAACCTAGCAATGCAAACGGCAACTTTCCATGCCACTGTCTAGACCCTTGTACCATTATTTGCAGTATCTTTTTTATATTCTTATTGGAGGCTTCTACAGCACCATTGGCCTTTGGGCGATATGGAGTAGAATTTTGATGTGAGATCTTAAACTGTTGCCACACTTGTTACATCAAATGACTATTGAGATTGCCAGCATTGTCTGTAATGATCATCCTAGGAATTTCAAATCTACAAATGATATTGGCATGAACAAAATCTACCACAGGCTTCTTTGTTACTAACTTGAAAGTTACTGCTTCTACCCAATTCGTGAGGTAGTCAATGGCTACCAAAATGCATCTATGTCCATTTGATGCCTTCGTCTCAATCGGTCCAATGACATCCATTCCCCAAGCCACCAATGGCTATGGAGCAGCGATTGCATGCAACTCAACAGAAGGAGAACGTACCAGATCACCGTGCACCTGACATTGATAACACTTTCGAACAAATTGAATAGAATCCCTCTCCATAGTAAGCCTGTAATAACCTTCTCGAAGAATCTTCTTTGACAAGACATGACCGTTCATATGCGACCCATATACCCCAGAGTGTATTTCAACCATGATTTTCGAGGCTTCTCTTGCATCTACATACCTCAAAATTCCCATATCTGGGGTTCTCTTATATAAGATTTCCCCACTTAAGAAAACTCCACTAGCCAAATGCCGTATAGTCCTCTTTTGATCATTGGTCGCATATGCTGGGTATTCTCCTGACTGAATGTATCACTTGATATCCAAGAACCAAGGTTCTCCATCGAGCTCTTCTTCAATCGCATTACAGTATGCATACTGATCACGACTCTGTATATGCATTGGATCGATGTAGGATTTATCAGGACATTGGAGCATTGAAGACAGAGTGGCTAAAGCATCAACAATTTCGATGTGAATCCTTGGAATATGCCTAAATTTTACTAACAAAAACCGTTGATATAGCTCCTACAAGCATTATTGATACGGGATGAGCTTTAAATATTGGTTTCATCATGGGTTGGCAGCGGATTCTACTTAATGTTTGGACCCTCCAGGGCTTGGACAAGCATCTGATTTATGTCAATTAAATCTTGGATAGCTCTCTTTAAATACCAGCATTTCTTGATATCATTGCCTGGCATATCATAGGAGTATGCACAACTTAAAGAATAATTGAGATTCCTCGGCAGTGGATTTGAAATCCTTTCTTGAATTAGGCTTAAGACCTTCAAATTTCTTAACCTATCAAATAGGCTAGCATATGACTCCTCAAGAGGTGTGAATTGATTTTTGACCGCCTTCTCTTTCTTATACTCGGGCCTAGATTGAAACCCAGGTCTGGAGGGGTTTTTGTAATTCGGTGGAGTGAATGGGCAATTTTGTGGAGCTTGCATGTGCTACTATGGGTAAGAAGGGGCTTGGGCATATGGTTGCATGCTATATACTGGGTACAGGAGTGGTGGAATAAAATATAAAGGGTTTTGTGGAGGGTAGTAATGGTGGGGAGGAATATATGGAGCTTGGGCGTAAACTTGGGCTTGGGATTGGGGTTAGGTGCAAAGTGGTCTTTTAGGATAGGAATGGGTTCCATCTACGACAGTCGCTACGTCCTCTTTCTTCTTTTTACCTTCGAATGCGCCAGATCCATCTTAAATTGCTTTTGTGGTAGCTTTTAATGTGGCAAAACTCACTATTCGATCGGTCTTGATTCCATCCTCTATCATCTCCCCCATTTTAAGGACTTCAATAAAAGACTTTCCCATTGTCGGAAGTAAATGTTGAAAATAGGTCTCATCTTGTGCCTGAATGAAAACCTCTACCAACTTACTTTCTTTCATTTGAGGCTTTACCCTGGCGGCCTGTTCACGCCACCTCATCGCGTGTTGCCTAAAATCTTCAGTGCTTTTCTTCTTCATGTTGACCAAGGATTTTTCATCCAGAATCAGGTCGATGTTATACTGAAAATTTTGAACAAACTTAGAAGGTAAGTCATCCCAGCTGTTCCACTTGTCGGTACCTTGATCGATAAACCATTCTGAAGCTAGATCAGAAAAACTCTTGCCAAAGAAGGCCATGAGCAGCTCTTCCCTTCCTCTTGTAGCCCTTAACTGGTTGCAATAACATCTCAAGTTTGCCACAGGATCACCGTGCCCTGCATACTTCTCAAACTTGGGCATTTTAAAACCGAAGGGAAGGTTGATGTCTGGGAACATGCAAAGATCTTTATAGGAAACACTCCTATAATCTCCGATTCCCTGCAAATTCCTCATATCCTGTTCTAAACTTTAAAAATCTCATGCTATGATTTCCTATTCCTCAATTGTGACAGGTTTCTCCGTACCAAATGGAAATGCAGGTGGCTGAGTGTACCCATACGGTTTGTTCATTCTCAAAGTAGGCTCCGGGGCATAATACTGACTATCTGGAACCTTCAATACTGGCTCACTGGTAGACCTAGGAAGCCTCATTGTGGGACGCACAACATATATGGGAGCTTCAGGTGGTGGCGGAGCCACGAATACCGGTGTGATCAGTGGCGCCAGCTGAGCAACGGATCTTGAATGGGGAGCTGCCAAGGGCACACCAGAACTGCTAGAATAATTATATCGCAGAGTGAGTCCTGGCGCGTGATCAGGTGACTCAGTAGGAGCAGAGAATTGCGCCTGAGAGAGCGGTGTGCAATTAGAAATATTCCCAAGACCTTCAGGGACCGGAGGGGGAGGCATTCCGCTGGTCCATGCCCAGTAAAACTCTATCAATTGTTGCCTGAGCCTTACTACCTCATCATTATATTTTGAACATTCTTCCCTGTGATCCTGATCTGGGTCAATGAACGAATTTTCAATCTCCCTACTAGCCATGACGAGCTTTGCTTTGGATCTAGTAAAGTATGGGTGACTAGCCAGAGTGCTGCAAACCTACCACTATTATCTGAAAGAACATGCTTATCAAAGATGACATCCGTTAGGATTACAACAAGCATGGGAATCACATTGGTAAAACTATCCTAAATTTAAGTTCATTTCTACCAGCTTTTGAGGGTAGCAAGGTCATTTTAAACATCATCCCGATTTTAATCTATACTTATTATTATTATTATTATTATTTATTATATTTTTTTTCCATCCCTCTCTCTTTTTTTCTTTTTTTCTTCGTATCAATCTCTGTTCTTTCCTTTTATTGTCTCATCATCCTTTCTTTCTTTTCTTCTCTCGTTATCTACCTTTATTTTATCATTCTTTATGGCTTTTGTTTTTCTTTAAAAGACGAAAAATAATGAAAAACAACGAAACAAAATGATTAGATCGAACCCAAAAGTAGGTTGCCTACATATCATGTTGTACATGAATCAGATCTTGCGTAGTTCGGGCAGCATATGCATAAACATCACATAATTGGAGTTTTTTTTTCGCGAAAACGAAAACAAACAAACAAAAGAAAGACGTAACCTCATAACATTTTGATGAAAGAAAGAAGCAAAACATGCAACGAATTTAGGACCGCTTTATAAACTAAACAACAAATACAAAATAACATTCTAGACCCCCTAAGACGACATACGTGAAATTACTGATAAAGACCCTAATACCAAAAACAACTTGACTCCAACTTAAAGCAGACACCACCCTACAATTACAAAAACATAAAAGACCCAAACTGAATAAAGATAAGAAATGCTTTTTCAGACTAGTGCTCTGCGTGATGACCCTGGCTGAGATGGACCTGCCTGTGAAGTTCTCTTTCTCCCATTCAAACTTTGTAGCATATCCTGTAAAGACACCCTGATATTAGGGAAGACGCTTTGGGCCCGTATTCCTACCTCATGAGGAGTGCACTTGGGAAAATTATTCTGACATATTTCCACCGTCTTGAACAAATCTGCTAACTGAACTCTCAGTGTCTCCACTTTGGACCCCGCACTTTCATCCTGATGGTCGTCAACTATGCATTCTTCTTGTATTCTCCCTCTAAATTACGCTGGTAAGGGTTGACTAATACCTTGAGGGATGGATTGAATCCAGACCCTATATCCCTGAGTGTACCCTAAATTATCCAAACTCTCTTTAAGAGTGTCCACACCTAGCTTTGTTGCATGCTTCAAGAACTGCTCGTATTTGCTTTCACCTAAGGCTTGGTCCTTGAAGTACTCAACATCCTTTAGAAGATCCACTACTGGTGGCACGTCCTGCAACCTACCCAACTGGCGCATTACCCTAGAAGGATTGTATGGTCTAGTACAATTAAGCCCAAACATAACTAAAAGGAGCTACATTTAACAACCAAACAAGATTATCTTTGGTCGAAGCTGCAAACAAGTCCACAAAATGTTATCCCCGGTTCTTGACTCAAGAAATTCAATCCAAGCGTCGACTCCCACGGGTAGCGAGAATCTATCCAAATGCAACCTGAGGTCCATGGCTTTTACTCGATTGGGAATACAACAATCAACCACGTCTCGTCTAACTAAAGAAGGCGCATGCAAATGCTCCATCATCCATAACTGCAGTATCAGGTTACTGCCCTAAAAAAATCTCATCCCCCCTAAAAAAGCCTTATATATTTCTGTTAATATCATGGGTATGAGAGTGAACCTGCTCTATTGATTAATGCCCTCGTCATTTTGATCCTTATCAGATAGACCCATTACCACAGATTACAAACGTGTATTAATACGTCTTTCTGCTAGCGGAAACACTAAAGTACCTAATAAAACGAGGGTAAAGACTTCAAGATGCTTTCTCTCCCACTTCTCCTTATTCATATGAAATTCATCCCAAAAGCAATCAAAACCTTCCGAGGCCTCGAATCTAGAGAATAAAAAATCTAAGGAAACCTATGAATCACTTTAATAACCCAAATGCATACCCTTACTTTTTAAACCACAAGACTACAAAAACCTCACGCCAGTATGATTTCGTGCTTGAATCATATCCTTCTCAATATAGGGAAAATGCAACAAACCGGATATTTCTGCCAAAGTAGGAGTCATTTCACATTCCCTAAATTGGAACACCAAACTACTTGGATCCCAAAACGTCAACAAAGCCTCTATTAAATCTGGACGAGGGGTAACATACAAAAGTTCCGTAAGATACCTAATAATTTAATCAATTTCTGCTGATCAACATAGTTAAACATTTCCCACCACTTGATTAACTTTTAGCCCACCTTGACAACCATCAGGACTCTAGACTTGGTGGACAAATCCATCCTGTAATAACATATAAGATGTTATCTCAAAAATTTGACAGGAGTAGAAGATTGCCAACCCTTGGGATTTTTGATGCAAACATATGTCGATAGGACAGACCACTTCATGACTCCAAATTGCCGAACAGAAGTACTGAGCAAAATCATTCTACTTGGCTAACAACTCTAGATTATGGGGCGAGCAACCTAGGCTAATAATAAAACAAAGTCCAACAGAAAGATTACTGGACCCACCGAGGGTTGCCTACGTATTCCAACTCGAGGGAAGGGAATCAGGTATGCATAGTTCATCCAGCTTGGACAATTAATGATTAACTAATAAATTGACCCTAACATAAGAGACAGAACCAAAAACAAACGAATAAAAACTTTTTGGATTTTCGACTAGACATTTCAACTAAGACTAACGCCACCAATTATGAAAAAAATCTTTTTGGTATTTTGTTTTTGACAGATAAGTAGAAAAGGCAAACAAAACCCTCTTTTTTTTCATTTTTTTTGGTTGAAATTACGGTACCTTGAGAAGATAAATGTAAAACGTAAAAAAAAATCCTTTTGAGATTTTGGATCGTGAAGAACAAAAGCAATAAAGAACTCTAAAATAAACTACGACACTCCTTTTGATTCATTCTTTTCGACTCACTTTTTTCTATTTTTGTTTCTCTCTTTTTTTTTCTTTTTTTATTTTTTGCTTGCCTACGCACCTTACTCCTAACAAATATTTTTTTTTTCAAACCAGTCCGTCAAATGATCATGTTACCCTTAAAGATGCAACAGTTAGCACGTAGGGATGCTTTAGAGGTGAGTCTCCTACAAAGGGCCTTGTTGGTCCTGCTAGGTCTCAGTATAATGCACATAAGCATGACCTAAAGGCTGACCTACATTGTGGTTCACTAACAAGGCTGTTCGGGAGAGCGTATGGTCCATAGTGGCTGTTTTGCTTTCCACCTACTCCATAACACCGATGGCTCCCCCGCTAAAATAAGGGTGACTCAACTAGACGTCGTGTACAACACGTGTAGTATGGACTTGTTGTAGAAAGAAGGCCTGGGGGTAGACATATGATGACAGATATAAAAGCGGTAACATATAGGATAAATACTATAAACAAAAAGCACAAAAAATGCGCAAAAGTGAAAACAATAACACAAACAAAATCAAACAATGCCTATACACTCGTAATGCCAAACAAAGCTGATACGACTCCAAAAATAGCTTAAATTCTAAAAACTTGTCTATACCCAGCAGAGTAGCCAGAGCTATCACACCCCTTTTTTTAACCCAAAAAGATTGATTTTGGTTTTGACAGGGTTTTTATTATTGATGTGACAAAAGGTGAAAAGTTATTTCGAAAAGGATTATTTGCATGAAAACTTAGAGTTGCCACTTGACATAATTAGGTGTGCCAAGTCACCTTTGAAAATCCTTTTCAAAATTATTTTGACTCTAAAATTGATCCGTGAACCGAGATTCTGGCTAAGGAATTCTGTTGACCGAGGGGAAGGTGTTAGGCACCCCTCAATTCTGTGGTTTGACCACGGTCGCTTAGTGAAGCGTATCGGCTAATTTGACACTACGAAGGTATAAAACACACAAAACAGACAAACACAATCAATCAAACAAACAAACAAAAAACAATCCAAAATTTAGTGTCCAGTCCAATTATACAGTCCAAAAATAAGAAATGCGTAAAAATAAATCCTACTCTAAATTAATTCTAGACTAATGCTCTACCCGACGTCTCAGGCCTCCATCACAAACGTCCTCTGGGTACAAGATACCTCGGGGCATTCTCCGGTGAATAAATATATACAGATACTTTGGGACATTCCCTGGCCGAATTATACAATTCATTCAAAAGTGATAAAATCAAACCATTCAATTAACCCCAAAATTTCTAGATTTGCTTACCCGACCTACGTCTTGCCTATTCCAATTGGCGTATCTTGATGCTACCAAATTCAATTAACGACAATAATAATGAATCAAAATAACTAATTTATATTCATCTGTTATCATATCACAATCCCAATCCCGAATCCGTCTTTAATTGAACGTCAATAAATTCTTTAGTTCAAATCACTACTAAAAGTCCAAAACCAACACCCAACATATCCACTCAACGAGGATTCAAGCATTAAGTACATGAAACATTCATACCTGATAATACAATTAATACTACTTAAAGATTCAAAACCGCATCACCAAAGATCACATCATAGCCACATTAAAAAAATAATAAAGACAGAGAATTTAGGAATGGACACTCAAAGGATCGAATTTATTAATAATAAGAAATCCAAAGACCAAAATACTCGAATGGAGAACCTCAACAGCGACAAACCCCAACTTTGATGTCCAAACTGATCTCAATAGACAAGTTAATACGAATGAAAATCAAACCCAAAACCCAAAATGAGTATAAATAAACCCCAAAACCCAATTCGACCGCTTTAAGATGTTACGACTTCAAAGGCTTCAGCGATGACCAAAACGACTAGAAATATACCAATTACGATCTGTTCCAATGGTTTTTATATTTTTGGTGACTGCCTTGATGCGTTTTCGGTGAGTATGTCGCGAGAACAGTAACCGTCCTCAAAATCTGCTTTCTCTCTCCGTGACTCTCTCAAGATTTGTTTGTCCTCTCCCTATATCTCTATGTGTGTGTGATTATATTCAGTGGATTGAGAGTGAAGCCTGCCTAAATAATAAAAATAGGGGCTCTTCTATTTTTGTGTATCGTCCGTTGTCTATCTTTTTCCAAAAACAGAAAAGAAAAATCTTCCTCCTCTATATGGATATTATGATATGTATATATGAGAGGTGATAGTGTGAGGGGTCATGTGGGTGGGTAGTGGGGTAAGTTGTGGGGTGGTGATGTGTTGTCCAAAGTTGATAGGGGAAGTGGTTAATTTTGTTACCAAAATAATATTTGAAGATTAAGTTTGTTAGTGGGTTTGTTATTTGGATAAAAACAAAACATAAAATAAATACATAAATAAGTAAAGGTGAGGTGGATATTTATTTTCTTGGGGAAAAATTTTAAAAAGTGAGCTTAAATTATGTGATATCGGAAATAAAAATATCATCGACGGGACAAAATTATGTGTCTACCTAGTATAGCCCGCATTTCAGTTTATCAGGCAGACAAAGTCCTGTGGCTTTAAACCCTTTAACCCAGTCCTACTATCCGAAGTCTCATGCGTATGACCATTCCAAGATATAATCTATTCCATCCATGTAAATTTCGAATTCAGTTCAGGTCATGCATCAGTTACAGTTTCTGCTATTTAATCATAACTCAGTTCATAAGTTTTCAGGGCATAATCTCAATTTTCCAAGTATTTTAGCTTAGACAGTGTAATACCCTTGTATGATCTAAGTCTTGTTGACTCATGATTCGTACTTGCATCAGTTATCACTTCCAAATTCAATATGTATGATTAGATCATGAACACTTCAAGTGAATCCTAAACTCTCAGCATGAATAAGCCCCTTAAAGCAAGTAAAGTCAAGTCAGCTCAGAATTCAGTTTCATGATAGAAGTTTAAATCTTTCATCTCGGTTATATCCTTTATTAAAAGAAATATCATTCCCGTTTTATTCCATATATTTAAGGTTTTAACAAGTTCCTATCAATATTCGAGGACAAATGTTGCCAAGGGGGAGATAATGTAATACCCCTTATTTTTGTGCTAGAATTCTAACCTTCGTTCTTACACGACTAAGCTCTAATCAAAATAATTTGCATGTGAATATAAGTTTCATGAACATTATCATAGAATATGAAGTGTTTTAGAGGTGAAAAAAGTTCAGAGCAATGACTTAGAACAAAGTTGAGCTAAGATCATTTGATTCGTCCAAAGTTGATTTTCGATGTACAAGGGTCTAATTTAAACGTCTATAACATATTATATACATGCAGTTTTTCATCTCAAAGACCCATAAAATTGCAGATAATTGAATTAGCTTTCGAACAATACAAATTTCTACAAAATCCGTTACCTGAGCAAAAAGTTACAGCCATTTTCGTGAGAGGCAGTAAGTCAGGTCGATATGCAAGGCCACGCCCTACCTATTCCAGCCAGTGTAATTTCTTGCGGTCAAGCTCTGCATCCAAGAGCAGTATTTGGGTCATTTCCTACCCTTAAATAGCCCCAATAACATGATATTCAGCCTCTAATAACCAAATTATACCCTCATTCTCACAAATTCTCTCAAGAACGTACCTTAGGGTTTCAACCCAATATTCAAGAAACTCAAGATTCCACCATGTTTTTTTCAAATTGATTCAAGATTCAAGATTCCTAGACCAAGAGATTCAAGATTCTCTCATCACAAGTACGAATAAAGTCCCAAAAGCAAGAGTTCATTCAAGTTCATAATCCAAGGTATATGGGGTTTGAACAAGAACATCCTTTCATTCTTGTGCCCAAAAGATTTAGTTTTTCTCAAAGAATTTCGTATTTCCAAGCGAAATTCATTTTATTCTGCAATATTTCAAGTTTATGAGATTATGGAATTATGCAAGTCTTGAACTGCATGATTATCTTATTTAATTATGATCTAAATGAGGGTTCATGATATAAATTGCACATTCCTTAATTGATATCATATTTTCAAGAATTTCCAAGATTTGTTGTCATCAATTGAGCCTTATTGTGAAATTTTGAGTCTTTGAGAATGAATTATTGATACTCTTTAAAGTGTTTCAAGAAGAGTACTTATATTTCCATGTTGTTGAAATTTTAAAGCTTTGATGAAAAGTCTAGATTCCAAGAAAAGAATTGAGTTTTGATCTTAAGCTAAGAAAGAAATCCACATTATTTTTATTTGAGATAAAGGGAAGTATATTAGCGTCCATTACATATTGTTGAGTTGTTTAATGTGGATTTTCATAAAGTTTTGAGATAAGTATGGGAGTAATATTTAGCACCGAGTTGGCCTTGGTTCCTAGGTTTCATGCCCCAGAACTACGAGCCACCATAGGATTGGATTTACCCCAAATGGTGATACGGGTGTACCAAGCTATCTAACAAGTTTACGACCATTCACACGTAGCCAGGCTTGGGATTTACAAAAACTCCAAGCTATGTTCATACAATTGGCCGTGTGTGTGTTGGTACTTGAGCCTTCCAATAAATTAAATGTTTTTAAGTGTGAAGAGGAGCGTTGAAGTGTAATAAACTTACACTCCAAGGCCACCCCTTGGCAAGGGTAGGATGGTCATTTGTTTCTTTCTTTTTGGAATAATATAAATAGATAGTATTAGGGTTATTTTTGAGTTAGTTCATTCATAATTTGGAAGACAACAAACACTTTGTAATTTTTTGAAACTTCTCTATTCCATTGGAGAAGCCCCAATTCCAAAAACTCACTAGTAAAGTGATACTAGTGTTGTTTCTTGGCTAGAAACTAGGGTATTGGGGTTCTTTTAGTTCCTTTTAGTCCAAGTAAGAGCTTGGTATTAATATTCATTAATCTTAGGGTCCTTTCTCGTGTTAGGGTTCTTAGATCATTGAATATTGTGTGTCAAGTTACTATCCCTCTTGTAATATTTTTAATCTTGTGTTGTTGGAATCTTGAAGTCTACTGAAGCCGTGTGAGGCTCTTTCGATTCACTAGCATTATTATTGACTTGCTTGTTCTTGTTTTTAATATCATCTTCTTATTCTAAAAACCTGACTCTTGAAGACTAGTGAAACCGTGTGTCGCCTATTTCGATTCACTAGCACTTGTTGTTCAACTTGTTGTTCTTGTTGTTGTTTGTTTCTTGTGTTGTGAACTTGGGCTCGTATCATTTGGTATCAAAGATTATGGTTGATTTTGTTCCAAGAAAATCAATCTTGGGTTTGGTAGTTGAAAAATACCAAAAAAAATATATAATTAAATAAATAAAGTTGCTGAAATTCCAAAATTCCAGAAAAATAAAAGAGAAATCTGTCCATCTTGTTCTTGGTAGAAAAAATTGTGTTGTGTTGTTTTCTTGGCCAGTATTGGTGTTTGTTTGTTTATATTTAGATGTTCTTTTGTTTTTCTAGTTTGGTTTTTTTGTTGACTTTTTCTCATCCACACAAAAGGTGTCTAAAGCTGAGTTGAGCTTAACATATTGACATTGCTATTATGGATTTGAAGTGGTAGTACGATGAACTTGAAGTGGGCTGATTTTTGTGTTGTTGCTTGACTTTAAAGTGGGCTATTGTTGGGGAATTGTGGTTGTGTTCTTGAAGTATTGTTGTGGTGGTCATCTTGATCTTCTCATCATCTCATATCTTGACCACTATAAAGACTAAAATAGATCCAAAAGGGGTGGTAAGACAAGATTGTAAAGTTGTTTGTGAAAAAGACATGCCAACATCACTTCCTTAACAACCACTTTCACTTAAAATTAAGAGCCATGTATTGTGCAAAAAGTAAACTCAATCCTCATATTTTTTGAGTTGGAAAAAGTTGAAAAGTTACAAGACTTTACTTTCTCTCCAAAAGCAAAGTCATCCTTTACAAAATTGTGAAGATTAAGGCTTCAAGTTGTTGAACAAAATATATGGACCCATGACCAATTCCATGCAGCCACGTCACCTTAATCACTGTTCATGTCATTAATTAAGCTCAATTTGGATATTCTAGTTTCTAATTATTGATTCTTAGTTTTTTCTAATTTACTCGAGAACTAATTAGCAAGCTAGTACACTCCTACTAGGTTGTCTATTAGTCCTTTGAAGCCTTGTATTCGTGTCATCGTTTGTTTGTGTGATTTTGTGATTTGAATACATTGTAAATCCTTGACTCTAGTCCAATAATAATTCTTTGAGTTTCAAACAAGAATATACTCCGGATAAGACCATACTAAAACCTTAAGGATTCATGGGTTACTAGCTAATCTACAACACTTGTAGAGATCGAGTATGAGTGATCCAAAAGTGTGTAGGTAAGGAGAGGTTTTAAACTAACTTTTTTTTTGCTTATGTAGGTGATACCTTTACAATGGAGGGAACCACATCTCAAACTATGGATTCTAATTAAATAGAAAATATGAGGGTCACTCTTGAGGCTATGACCCGAGCTCTTGAAAGGTTGAGTACAGAAGTGGGAGCCATAAGGGGAGAAGTGACGACTATTAGTAAGAGGTTAGAACAATTGGAGAGTCAAAGTAAATCTCGTCCTTCTAATCCTCGACATGTTTCATTAAAGGGACATGATAGAAATTCCTCCGCCACCGTTACTTCAGAAACATGGCCACAATTGCCAAATCCTTCACTAGCTCCACTAAATGCCGCAAGCCAAACCACTCATAACCCTCTAAAACGAGACTCTAATAGACCAACCCAATCTCAAACTCTTCAAGTTCTACAAAAGGGACTCGGATGTCAAATGCCTCAAAAAAATTTGAAACCTCCCTTCCATGCTCTACTAAACGAAAGACCACCACCTCCACAAAATCCAATCCCTCCAAATCAATTTTCAAACATCCAAAACCATCTCGTACACTTTAAGGAATATGGTAAAGAGTATTATGAAGGGTATGGAGCCTTTGATAATTCTTACATGACGGAAGAGGAGATGAGAGGGGGATGTGTAGATCCATGAAGATACCGAGGGTATTGAGAAAGGGGAAACCGACACAAAGAGAGAGACGTAGGCATCAATACAATCAAATTGAGCCTACCTATCTTTCAGGGTGAAATTTACCCCAAGGTGTATCTTTCTTAGGAGTCGGCATGTGATAAAGTGTTTCAAGTGAATGATATATCGGAGGAGAAGAAGATTTGTTATGCCATAGCTCACTTTGAAGGCTATGCTAACACATGGTGGGCATATGTCAAACGGTTTGGTAATGAGTTCATTGATGGACAACCACCATCATGGTTTTGGTTGAGGTATCTAATGAGGCAGTGGTATCTTTCCGAAAGTTATCGTCATGAGTTGCTTGCTAGGTTATACAATTTGCGACAAAGGAATAGAAGTGTGATGGTATATTATGATGAGTTTCAACAACTCATGTTGAAGCTTAATCATCGTGGAGAACAAATTGGCCATGACATTATTCGGTTCAAGTATGAGTTGAATAAAGAGATCTCCACTCATTTGACACTTCACAAGTTTGATACCTTTGAAGGAATTTTCCAAGCCGCTCTTGAGATTGAAAGAGAGCTTAAAGAGAAGTCGTCGTTCAAGGAAAAGGGACCATCAACCTCCGGTTGGCCAAGGAGCAAAGATATGGTTCAACAATCTTTAGGTTGGCCCAAAAACAAGGACCAACCCACCACTATAAGGCTTCCTGAGCCTAAAATAGTCAATTTGCTCCCCGGCAAGAAGCTCACAAGTATCATAATCCTAAAGGGTTTTAATGTTTCAAGTGCCAAGTTTGGAGACATAAAGCCAATGAAGGTCCAAATCGATGCAATGTAATCCTAAGGGAAGGGATATTGTATTACCTTTGTGAGGAAGTGGGTCTAGAAAAATAAGAGAAGGAGGCCGAACCTCGAGATGGAGAGAACCCAAAAATGAGCCACATAATGATGATGATGATGAGGAGGAGGATATTTATCCACAAGAAGGGGAGTGCGTGGTTCCAAACATTGTAGTGAGGCATGCCATGATTAATAAGGCTATTGATGATCCTAGCCAATGGGAGAATATATTCCATACTAAATGCCTTATGAAGGGAAGTGTGTGCACTTTGGTGATAAATAGTGGTAGTTGTGCAAATGTTGTTAGCGTTGCTATGGTGAACTTCTTGAAATTGCCAACTACATTTCATACTAGCCCTTACAAGTTGCAATGGTTGAATGAATGTGGTGAATTAAAAGTCATGAGGCAATGTGTGATACAGTTTATGGTAGGAAACTATCACGACGAAGTGCTTTGTGACGTAATACCAATTCAAGTGTGTCACTTATTGGTAGGTAGACCTTGGAAATATGATAGCTCTTCCAAACATGATGGGAGGTCTAATCGATATACACTTGAGAAGGATGGCTGAAAGGTCACACTTGATCCACTTTTGCCTTCACAAGTGAACGAGTTGCATCAAAGGATAAGAAAATTGAAAGAAAAGGGGAAGAAATCCAAAAATAAAGAAAAAGATGGGGAACCCGTAGGTGGGGTAGTGGGGATATCCAGGGATTCCTCAACATCAAATGGAAATGAAAACATGGTGATGTTGTTAGAAAGAAGGAGCTCTTCGTGGATCATGATGAGGAGACATCCATGCTTCTTTTGGCGTATTGTTTTAACACTAACCCCACTAATTCTTCTATTTTTCCTTTGATTTCTTGTGTGTTACAGGATTATAAATATTTTTTCCCAAAGAACTTCCACAAGGGATGCCCCCACTTTGTGGAGTTGAGCACCAAATAGATTTTGTGCCGGGATCACAATTACCCAACAAACCAGCTTATTGGAGCAACCCGACGGATACCAAGGAATTGCAATGTCAAGTTTAGGAACTCCTAAACAAGGGGTATATCAAGGAGAGAATGAGCTCTTGCGCGGTCTTGGTGCTTTTAGTTCCTAAGAAAGATGGGACTTGGCGTATGTGTGTTGATTGCCAAGCCGTTAACAAGATAATGGTAAAATACCATCACCCTATTCCCAGGCTAAATGATATACTTAATGAATTGAGTGGTTCGTGTTTGTTTTCTAAAATTGATTTGAGGAGTGGCTATCACGAAATCCATATGCAACCGGGCGATGAATGGAAAACCACCTTCAAGACCAAATTTGGTCTCTATGAATGGATGGTTATGCCATTCGGCCTAACAAATGCTCCAAGTTCTTTCATGAGGCTAATGAATCATGTGATAAAGACTTTTATCGTAAAGTTTGTTTTTGTCTAATTTGATGATGTGTTAGGGTATAGTAGGTCCTTAGATGAGCATGTAAAACATTTACAATATGTGTTTGATGTCCTCCAAAAGGAGAAGTTATATGCTAATTTTAAAAAGTGTTCTTTTGGTGTCCAAAAAGTTGTATTTTTTGATTTTCTGGTGTGTTCAAGAGGGGCCGAAGTGGATGAATCTAAGATTGACTCTATCAAAAATTGGCCAACACCCAAAACCATAGGTGAAGTTAGAAGCTTCCACGGGTTGGCTAGTTTTTATATTCGTTTTATTAAAGGATTTAGCACCGTTATCTCCCCATTGACCGAAGTGATTAAAAAGGATCGGCGTTTCAAGTGGGGTGATGAATAAGCTAAGGCCTTCAAGGACTTGAAAGCTATGCTCATCTCGGCCCCTTGGTTACAATTACCGAATTTTGACAAGACTTTTGAGGTTGAATGTCATGCTAGCAAATTTGGTATAGGAACGGTTTTAACGCAAGAATTGAAGCCTATTGCCTACTTTAGCAAAAAGTTCAAAGGAGCAACTCTAAACTACTCTAAGTACGATTTAGAGTTGTATCCTTGATTAGAGCCTTGGCCATATTACAACATTATTTATGGCCTTAAGAATTTGTGATTTGAATTTACCATGAGTCCTTGAAGTATCTTGTGCCCTTCGGGCACAAGATAAGCTTATCAAATGGCATTCCAAGTGGATTGAGTTTCTTGAAACTTTCCCTGATGTTATTCATTACAAGAAGGGTAAGGACATTGTGTTTGCCAATGCTTTATCTCGAAAACACGTTCTTGTGTCTACTTTATCGTCAAAATTGATAGGTTTTGAGATCTTAAATGAATTGTATCCCAAGGACCCTTACTTTGCTCATATCTATAGGGAATGCGAAGAATGGGGTAGGGACAAGTGGGATTCGGCTAGCGGTTCAAATCCCTATGCCAAATTCGATGGTTACTGTTTTAAAGGTAGGCGATTGTGTGTACCCTCTAGCTCTTGGAGAGAGTTATTTGTGAGGAAAAGCACACAATGGCTGTCTGATGGGTCACATTGGGGTCAAAAAGACCCTCGAAATATTGGAGGAGCAATTCTACTGGCCAAAAATGCACTAGGATGTGCGGCCAATGTGTAGATTGCAAAGTAGCCAAATGTCAACTCCAACCTCATAGGTTGTACACCCCACTACCCACCCCTTTACATCCTTAGCTTGATATATCTATGGATTTGTGTTAGCGTTTCCAAGGATTAGAAGAGGTCAGGATAGTATCTTTGTTATGGTTGATCGGTTTTCTAAGATAGCACACTTTATTCCATGCTCTAAATGTGATGATGCACCTAGTGTGGCCTCTTTGTTGATAATGTTGTCAAGTTGCATGATGTTCCGAGGACCATTGTGAGTGATAGGGACTCTAACTTCCAAAGTCACTTTTCGAAGTCCATGTGGGGTAGGATTGGTACCAAGTTGTTGTTCTCCACTTCTTCCCACCCACAAACCGATGGCCAAACGGAAGTAGTAAATAGGACTTTGGGTGCTATGTTACATTCCATGATTAAGGGAAAATTGACTTCCTGGGAGGAACACCTACTATTGATTGAGTTTGCCTATAATTGTGTGATACACTCAAGTACGGGAATGACTCCCTTTGAGTATGTATACGGCATCAAACCCCTTACCCCTTTGAATTTAACTCCTTTTCCAAGTGATCTTATGATTAGCCTAGATGGAAGAAAGCGGACAGATTTTATGAAAAAGTTGCATGAGAAGGTGTGATTTCGACTTGAGAAGAAAAATCAAGAGATTGCAAAGCAGGCAAAAAAGGAAGAAAGAAACTCATTCTTGAACCGGGAGATTGGGTGTGGGTGAACCTTAGGAAGGATCGGTTTTTATCTCAAAAGAAGACCAAATTGATGCCAAGGGGTAATGGTCCATTCCAAGTACTTGAAAGAATCAATGATAATGCCTACAAGATTGACCTTGCCCCGAAATACCAAGTACACAAATCTTTCAACGTGTGTGATCTTTCTCTAGTAGATATGGTTGAGGATGACCAAATATCAAATTTGAGGTAAAATTCCTCTCAAGATGGAGAGGATGATACGGGTGTACCAAGATGTCCACTAAGTTCACGACCATTCACACATAGCCAAGCTCGGGAGTTACAAAAACTCCAAGCTATGTTCATGCAAATGGCCGTGTGTGAGTTGGTACTTGAGCCTTCCAATGGATTAAATGTTTTGAAGAGTGAATAGGAGCATTGAAGTGTAACAAACTTACACTCCAAGGCCACCCCTTTGCAAGGGTAGGATGGTTATTTGTTAACTTACTTTGTGAACAAATATAAATAAATAGTTTTAGAGTTATTTTTGAGTTAGTTCATTCATAATTTGAAAGACAACAAACACTTTGTAATATTTTGGAACTTCTCTGTTCCATTGGAGAAGCCCCAATTCAGAAAACTCACTAGTAGAGTGATACTAGTGTTGTCTCTTGGCTATAAACTAGGGTCTTAGGGAACTTTGAGTTCCTCTTGGTCCAAGTAAGAGCTTGGTATTAATATTCATTAATCTTAGGGTCCTTTCTCTTGTTAGGGTTTTTAGATTATTGAATATTGTGTGTCAAGTTACTATCCCTCTTATAATCTTGTTAATCTTGTGTTGTTGGAATCTTGGAGTCTAGTGAAGCCATGTGAGGCTCTTTCGATTCACTAGCATTATTATTGACTTGCTTGTTCTAGTTGTTAATATCATCTTCTTATTCTAAAAATGTGACTCTTGAAGACTAGTGAAGCCGTGTGTGGCCTATTTCGATTCACTAGCAGTTGTTGTTCATCTTGTTATTCTTGTTGTTGTTTGTTTCTTGTGTTGTGAACTTGGGCTCGTATTAAGTGGGTTAAGCTAGTGATCACTAAAATTTAAAGGTTCTACTCCAATGGCAAGGATAGAACAACTCTCCCCAACATGGACAAAAGGTTAGACTCCATGTAGTTCACATAGTTTATGTCGGTTAGAAGAAACTCCCAAATTAGTCCCCCACTGTATCTAAGATAAAGGTATATATATTTTAAAAGCTATGATTCCAAGATTTCTAAGGTTCTCAAGTATAAAAATCTTTATGTCTCCAAAGAAGTTCCTAGTTTTTATGAGATTAAAGTTTATGCTCTGAAAGATGTTGTTTTTAAGACTTTAACTATCCTACAAGTTTGAGAAAAAAAGAATGAATGCAGAATTCAGAAACTAAGTATAACGACTTGCGAGATTTACGCTATATGTTTCATTATTCATGATTTATTGGATTTAGATTTCAGATTTATTCCAGTTATGTTAGTCGTTTATATTAGCATACATGTTATATAAGAAAATGATGATATTGTTTACTATATGCATACACCCACATATACTCAGTACATCCTCAAAGTAATGATCCACATATATGTCTATGCGCTACATTATCTCATAATGTAGGTACAAGTTGTAGCTCATATACCATATTCAATCAGTCCGTAGCTTCTAGTCAGTAGGTGATGAATCCTTACGATTCAGGGGTTGGCATGAGTTATACATTTCAAGAAGTATTGTATTTTATTTATGCAGTAGTAATGAGTTGGGATATTTGGGAGTCATGACCTGTGTAATGCCCCAAATTTTCTAAACCAGAAGTTACACGGTGCTTATGACCCCGAAGGACCACAAGCTAACCCATGACTGATATCTGTACCTGTACACTACATAATATACTTGTAAAATGCGGAAAACCTGAACAATGGGTCATAAGGTTCAACTGAATAAAGAATTTGTAAAAACATGACATCCATGTGGGTAGCAAATACCCAAAATAACTGAATCTAAACTTAATCGTAATACTAAATCTGAAAGCCTCTAAGTACTTGTCTGAATAAGGAGTTGAAGGAACATGTCTCCAACTAACACCATAAACTGAAAACTAACTGAATTAATAAATGAATAAATCAAGTAATATCGTCCTCGAATAAAGAGGACTCACTGGAACTATGTGTGCTAAATGCAACTGCTACTGCTGGTCTAGAACTCTTGTCTCTAAACCTATGGTGTAACATGAAAAGAAAGCACCATAGCGCAAATGCGTCAGTACAACTAGAGTACTGAGTATACGAGTGAGGTAGGCTAATGCAAAGGGTTTACATGCATGAATAATGCTAACTGACTGACTGATATGAACGTAAGAGTACAAACATACATACATAGTAACTGAGATCGTGAGTTCCTGATAGCTAAATCTATACGCTAATACATGGATGAAAAATGTAGTTCTGATAGCATGAGAGATTGTATCTGACAGTCCTGGTATATAGATATCTGAAGAACTGTCTGAGTTCTTTTACTGAGACTGAGTCTAAAACTGTGGGAGGTAGTTATTTAATCGACATGCCCCATGTATGCTAAAGTAAATGAACTGGGGATCAATAACTGCCCTGATTGGAAGGGTGTTAATACCATACCATGGGCAAAGACATGTTGTGAGTGACCCTCAAATCTGGCAGTGTCCCCAAAAGAGAATGGAAGATGTCCGTCCCATCAACCCTCAAGCTGGCATTATTGATATCTCAACCTATGCTAGCTACATAGTTCTGGAATGCAAGGATTGCTTTTAAGAATCACACCTTCATCTGAAAAAGGTGTGTTCCCATCCTTGGGTTCGCTCGGTGCTAACTCCTACTCCTATCTAAAGAGACTCAATATGACTTAACTGACTATACATGAACTGGGTTTACTGAATTTCCATTTACTAATGGAATAATACTGATAACTGACTGAGATCATGTGATTTTTGAGGTTTCCTAAGTTACATGACTTACTGAATTCTATGAAACGTGACTTGACTGAAGATATCATGACAACATGACATGGCTCTAGGCACATAACTATAGTTTCAGGTACGAATACCCCCAGGACTCGATAGAAGAAAACTGACACACATGACATGACATGATCACAAGATTTGAGTCCACAATTCATAATATCATAACTAATGGATAGTGTACTTCTTGATTCTATTCAACATGTCAAATATTTTAGGGAAAGCATGGATACATTTCATGTACATGTTCTATAATTCCATTATCACACATGCTTCACACCACAACAAAAGAAACACATAAATAGCATGGAACTCATATTGAGTGTATTGCTAATATGGAATTCTCATTTAGGTATCATTAAATCATGTAAATATGGACTTCTAGCATCCTAGACATTTTAACAAACACCTTGCATACACACCTTCGGCATAGATTTTCTCAACAAATGTTAATCATCTTGAACTATCCAATTTCATGGGTTTTAACCACAAACATGCATACTTCACGAAAATCATCTTAAAAATAATATTCTGAAGTTTAAACAATGGTCATTGACATGAACAACATCACATAGCAATAAGGAAATCATAGTTTCTCATTTAAAATCATGGTTCTTGAACTCTATGAACGAAAGGGGTCCATAAATGAACACTACGCATACCTGACACAAGGTTCTTAATGTTTTTGAACTGGAAGGATTTGAAATCCTTTGATTCTAGAAAAAGATTGAGTCTTGGTATTGAAGATTTAATTTAGAGAGAAACCCTAGTTGTTTTTTGTGAAAGAATGATGAATAGTTGCTGAAATCGGGTGTAATTGGGTTTATATAGATGAGTGGTAAGTTACCTAAATACCCTTGTTAAAACTACCTGGAAAATAAACTAAACGTGGCGTGTGACGGTCTGACTAATGATCTGTAAGACTCTTGGTGGACCGTCATTTAGCCCGTCAGACGTGGACCAGAATTGGGTTTCACTGGATAAGGGTTGACGGTATGAGTGATGGTCCGTCAAATATCTAGTGGTCCATTGGCTCGTCCGTCACACTGAAATACCCCACATGTTTCTAAGCTAGGAAGTGAATAAGTATTCCTATGTATGAAATCTCCTATCCTTTGATTCATACTTGAGTACATGACTTATAATGAATGTCCTAGTGATAGGATATCTTATGATGCATTAAGCATGTTCATATGAGTCACTTAAGGTAATACAAGCTAAGAGTTTTTGAATCCATCAAGTTTTAGTGTTTGATTTTGTAAGGGTCATATTTGAATGAGTATAAATCGATGTTAATTTGGTATTTTGGCTGATTTAGACCCACCAAATTGTAGAGAATCGAATTAGCTTCCCAACGATACCAATTTTACCTTAATCCAATACCCGAGCGAAAAGTTATGCCCATTTTCATGAGAGACGGTAAGCATAGGCGATTGGTTAGGCACCGCCCAACCCAAACATAGGTGATTGGTTAGGCGCCGCCTAACCTAGCTTAGGAAATTACTTTTGCGCCGCCTAAGTCTGTTCCAGGTTCCAAAAACACTCCGTTTTGAGTTATTTTAAGGGTAATTAAGTCTTTTAACACTCCTTACACGTCCCTAAACTTCACCCTACGAAATATATAGCTTATAAACATGTTATAACCCTATTATCATCTCAAAGCTCATCATTCAAGAGCACTAAAAGAGAAAAACAACTAGGGTTGCGTAACTAAGCATGAAGATCCAATTTCAAGGAAATTCCTCCGTTAATCATCAAGAATCTTCCTTCTAAGGTATGCGTGAGCTGATTTATGGATCCCTTTCATTAATAAAGTTCTAAAACCCTCTTTTTCATTATAAAGTATGATTTCTATATTGTTGGGTGTTGATGATTTGTTGTTGATATTGGGTGATTCCCAAGATGGAATCTTTATAAGTTTTTTTGAATTTCATGATATCATATGAGTTGGAAACATGTAAATTGGGTTGTTCATGATGTATAATTTGATGATTTCACCTATGCTTAAGATGTGCATGTAAGGTGTTTGATAAAATGCCTAAGAAACTAGAAATCATGCAATATAGCTAAATTGTGACTAAGTGAAGGATTCATGATATGCCCTTACGTTCCAATGACTTCTATTTTGATAATGTGCCTTGTAAATGTTGTTGGAATACTCATGAACTATTCTTATGAGATTATCCTATGTTTACTTGCAAATCCTACTTATCAACAAGATGTATCATAACCATGCAATCCACATGAACTTCTATGCTATTGGTATGTGTTGCCAATATGATTATGCAATGAAC
>NC_061121.1:10403708-10438897 GCF_002878395.1 Capsicum annuum
TCTCAAAAAGATGATAAAGGTGTAGTAGCATCCTAGCAAAAGATTTAAAAGTAAGGTCATTTTACTCTAAGAAATCAACAAATAAAGAAACCTAATTCTTCATGCATTTCATTTTAGTTGATCATCTTACTAAAAATATTTGTTACAATTTAATTGTCTCATTTATGAAAACAATTTTGTTACTCCTTTCATTTCATATTAGTTGGCCCTCTTGCTAAAAATACTTGTTTCATTTTAGTTGTCCAAGTTCTAAAATCAAAAGAAGTTTATCGTATTTTTCCAATACTACCCGTATCATTAAATGATTATATAAAGTATATGCATTTAAATTTATATTTTCAATGCATAATTAATAGGGTTATTTAGTAAAATAAACCTCTACTAAATATTTTTTAAGAGGAGTGTCAAGTCAATAAGGGTTAACTAAAATGAAACGAAGGGGTCTGTACTTTCAATGTTAACCCATCATTAATTGACTATATAAAATGTATATACTCAAAATTATGTTTTCAAAGAGTAATTAATAAGAATAATTTGATAAAATAAACTCTTAATAAATAAGAATCAAAGCATTGAAGATGCAGAAAAGGATGAGGAAATAGATGTGACCACTGCATATGAAGAGACATATCAATTGATTGATATTATATGGTTGGAACTTCTCAGACTTTGAGATCCAATTAAGGAGTGTTAGGAAATGTGAAGTTTTGATGATGGACATGTGAATGAAACATGTTGTGCAAGTTGTTCCATACAAGTGAAGAAAAAAAAGTTGCTGGTTCTCACATATACTGCATATTGAAGTTAACGCAAGGCTGACAAGGCGTTAATACAAAAGTGGATAACCAAGGAAGCTCAAAATTGTTACTAATAATTATAACATTCAGCAAAAAGTTTGAGGAGAAGATAAGTGCCACACTTAGAGTTTGAATTGATGAAGGAGTCCAGCTACACTAAGAGATGAAGTAAAAGAGTCCCATTGAGTCAAGGTGAGAGACGGTAGCAACAAAGAGTGAAACTACCTGAGAGTCCTATTGAAGATAGAATAGTACATCAAGTAAAGGACTCATCACGGAGTTGGCTTAAATACAACATACGATATTCAAAGTTTCACTCATGCACTGATAAAGCAAATCAGTTCATCAAACTTGAAAAAGAACCCGGTCCTTTACTTAGCAAGTTGTAGACTCTGTAGTAGGTTGGCTCTTTTAGTTGTAATGAGTCTTTTGTTCTAGTATTAGTGAAGTATAAACTGATTTAGGAGTTGTGTCTTCAATTTAGGAAACTCAAAGACTTGGGAACAGTTATCTTGGGAAGATTTGTGTTTTTTGTAGAAATAGGAGTTAGAAGTTTTAATTCCTAGCTTACAAGAAGTCTTGTATTTTGTTGATTGTTGAGGCTAAAGAGTTATAGTGGAGTTAGGGTTAAATCCTGTAGAGGTACAAGTCGTGGTTTTTCACACCTTTCTTGAGCCGAGTGTTTTTCACGTAAAAATACTATGTTCAACTTTTACTTCAGTGAACCATGTTAGCTTATTTATTCCACTGATAGATAACCAGTAGAGTATAATATTAAAATCAGTAGGGCACGTACTCTAACAAGTGGTATCAGAGCGAGGTTTTCTTAAATAAGGCTAGCACCTAAGAAAAAATCACAATGATGAATTTTGCACCTCCTACTAGTTACAATGAAGGTCAATCAACTACTAGACCTCCACTATTTGATGGCTCTCACTTTATCTGGTGGAAAGCTAGGATGGAGATGTTCATCCAAGGTGAAGAATATGAATTATGGGATAGGATTACCGATGGTCCTACTATTCCAATGAAGTTGGTTGATGGTGAACCAGTCAAGAAAGTAAGGAGTGAATTTACTGCTGATGACTTAGTGGCATTAAAGAAAAATGCTAAGGCTAAGAACATCTTAGTCTATGGATTAGGACTGACTGAATACAATAAAGTGTCAACCTGCACCACTGTTAAGCAAATTTTCGATGCACTGGTAAATGCACATGAGGGTACCTCTCATGTAACAAAATTCAGAATTTCTCTTCTTTTTACTGAGTATGAGGCAGTTAAGATGAAGGAAAATGAATCTTTGCATGAGATGATAACAAGGCTTACTACCTTAATAAATGAGTTGACTTCCTTAGGAAAATCCATCACTAAGGAGGAACAAGTTGAAAAGGTACTAAGGGTAGCATCAAAATCAAAATGGAATGTTAAGGTAACTACAATTAAGGAGTCAAATAAAGATCTCACAGGTATTACCCTGGATGAACTAGTAGGGAATTTAAGGACTTATGAAATGGAAGTTGATGGAACCAAAGAACAAGCAGCTCCTGAGACAATCTTGGCTTTGAAGACTTCTGATAGTGATAAAGAAATTGAACTTGACAAGGAACAAGTTGCCTTCATAACTAAGAACTTCAACAAATTCTTTAAAAAGAAGAAGGGGGCAGGTAACAAGAAACATTCAAATGACAATCCAAATGGATGCTACAAGTGTGGTAAGACTTTTCATCAGATCAGAGATTGTCCTATCTGAGAAATAGAATAGAGAAAGGAAAGGGTTGAAAAAAAATAAAAGAAAAGGCCAAAAGGAAGGAGAAGGAAGAACATGCAATGATAGCAGCATGGGCATTTGATTCAGATGATGATGAAGTTGATGAAACTGCATTCATGGCTCTTGGAGATTCAGACTTAAAGGAAAAGATAATTCTTCTGACGTAAGTATACTTGAACTTAAAGAAAAACTGCATTTATTTTCTAAAACAAAACTGGTTTACTTAATGAGTCCACTAATTGATGATTTTCAAGAATTAACTGCTAATGGGGATGAGCTGTTTCAGAGTCTTCCAAGTCTTAAATTTGATCTCATTGATTTAAAAGCTTACAAGGATACAGTTGAAAAGGAAAGTTGCACTCTCAAGAAATAGGTTGCAGAACTTGATTCTTCAAATAATAATCTTAAGTCTGAAGTCCTAAAATTAACACTCACTGAAAATAGAAAAAAGGCCATGAGTAAAGAACAAGAAAGTGTTGAACTTGAATTAGAGAAGTACAAACAAGAGTGTAGTGATGCAACAGACATGATAAATAAACTGGGTCAAAAAGTGTTTAAACTGAAACTTGATCTTGAAAAAGCTAATAGGTGGACAAATTCTTTAAGAATTGTTTACAAGTTGAGTGAAAGAAATCACAATAAAAAGACAAGTTTGGGTTTCCATAAAGGTTTTGATAATCCTAAAGATTTATGTTACATCTGTGGTAACCTTGGACATCCAATCACTGAATGTCTATGGTAAAAGCAGATCTAATAGTCAAAACCTGGCAAATAGATTTTGTAAAACCAAAAAGAAAAGAATTAGTTCAGGTTAAAGAAACAAGTCACATAACATGTTGCCAGCATGGACTAGAAGAAATTTAATTCATCCATTTACTCATAAAATAGGACCCAAGCTTTTCTGGATTCCTAAGTCTAACCATTGATTTCTTGCAGGAGAAAGTGAAAGAAAGGAAAAGGCATTGGTACCTGGACAGTGCTTGTTCAAGACATGTGACTGGTGAAAGTAAAAAGTTCCTTTCACTCTCTAAAATAAATAGAGGAGGACTTTATTTTGGTGATGATAAAAAGGGAATCATTACTGGAGTTGGAAAAATTGGCTCATCTAAGTCAATAGCATTGGAAGATGTCTATCTTGTAGAAGGACTGAAGCACAACCTGCTGAACATTTCACAACTGTGTGATAAAGGTGATAAAGTTATTTTTACTTCTATAGAAGTCAAAGTCAAGACGATGACCACCAAAGAGATTGTGCTCACTGTAAGGAGATCCAGAAATGTATATAAAGTTGATATAATGGCAATACCAAGACTAGAGTTGATTTGTCTAAGTACAATGGAAAATGATGCACAGGAGACTTGGACATGCAAGTCTAAAACAACTAAACATACTTTCTTCCAAAGATAGAGTATTAGGATTTCCTAAGACCAAGTTTAAGGAAGAAAAGTTATGTAGTTCCTATGTAAGGGGAAAGTAGGTAAGATCTTCTTTTAAGTCAAAGAACCATGTTAGCACTACCAAGTGTCTTGACCTGGTCCATACAGACTTGTGTGGACTAATGAGACTTCAAAGAAGAGGTGGAAAAAGATATGTTTTTATGATTGTTGATAATTATTCCAGATTCAACTGGACATTATTTTTAGCCTCTAAAGAAGATGCCTTTTTTGGCTTTATAATTTTCATCAAGAAAATTAAGAAGAAACTGGGCATTTCATTAGTTTCCATAAGATATGACCATGGTACAGAATTTGAGAATGTCAAATTTTTAGAACTCTGTTCAGGAAATGGTATAGATCATAACTTTTCTGCTTTCAGAACACCACAACAAAATGGAGAGGTAGTAAAGAAAGAATAGAACTTTAGAAGATACGGCTAGAACAATGATATTTGCAGCAAATCTTGCTAAAAACCTTTAGGCTGAGGCAATTAGTACTGCAGCATATATCATATATAGATAAATGATCAGACCTATTCTAGAGAAGACTCCCTATAATTACTAAAAGGAAGAAAGCCAAACATTTCTCATTTTAGAACTTGTGGTTGTAAATGTTTTATTCACAATAATGAAAAGAATAATCTAGGAAAATTTGATGGTAAAAGTGATGAGGGAATCTTCTTAAGATATTCACTTTATAATAAGGCTTATAGGGTTCTAAACAATAGAACAAACTGTGTTGATGAAAGCATGCATATAGTTTTTGATGAATCTCATGTTAAGACTATCCTGCAGGAAGGAAGTGACTCTGAGGAACAAGTTATACAATCTGGTTAGTTGGCTAGAGCTACCAAATATGGAGGCACCTCAATAGGGGGAACTGATTCTGGAGGCACAGTGATAGGGGGAATTGAGCCACATACTTCCCCAGCTCAGAATATCAGTAGTGATCCTAGTAGCTCCTTAGGTTTGGTCCCACAAGGTTATAAGTATCAAGGATCACATCCTATTGAGAATATTCTCACTGGTCTCACTTCTAGGATTACCACAAGGTCTGGATTAAGAAGCATGTGTGCTTTTAAAGCATTCTTGTCAGAAATTAAGCCAAAAAAAGTAACTAAAGCACTGTTTGATATTGATTGGATCATAGCAATACAGGATGAGTTAAATTAGTTTGAGAGAATCAAAGCGTGGCACTTAGTTCCACTCCCAAAAGATGGAACAGTAATTGGAGCTAAGTGGGTTTACAGGAATAAGGTTGATGAGCATGGAACAGTTACAAGAAACAAGGCAAGATTAGTGTTCCAAGAGTACAATCAAGAAGAAGGCATAGATTTTGATGAGATGTTTGCTCCTGTAGCCAGAATTAAAGCAATAAGATTACTTATTGCTTTTTCTACTTATAGGTAATTCATTCTTTATCAAATGGATGTCAAGAGTGCATTCTTGAATGGCATTCTCCAAGAGTAAGTGTATGTCAAACAACCGCCAGGATTTGAAAGCCAGGAGTTTCCTAATCATGTGTAAAAACTTGACAAGGCTTTGTATGAACTGAAACAAGCTCCAAGAGCTTGGTATGAAAGATTGTCAAAGTTTCTTCTGGAGCATGGTGACAATAGAGGTAAAATTAACAACACTCTCTTCTTAAAAACTAATGAAAAATATCTATTGGTTGTACAGGTGTATGTTGATGACATTATCTTTGGCTCTATACTCATGAGTTGTGAGTTTGAGATGAGTATGATGGGGGAGCTGAACTTTTTCTTAGGTTTGCAAATTAAAAAAAATAGCATCTGGAACCACGATCCATCAGTGTAAGTATGTTAAGGAACTTCTCAAAAGATTTTCCATGGAAGAGGCAAAAGAGATTAGCACTCCAATTGCCACTGCTACAAAACTTGATTTGGATGAAACAGGTCCTGATGTGGAGCAAAAGTTGTATAGAGAAATGACAGGTTCATTATTGTATCTCACAGCAAGAAGGCCAGACATTTTGTTCAATGTAGGGCTATAGGCTAGAGTTCAAGCAAATCCCAAAGAAACTCATCTAAAATCTGTGAAAAGAATCTTTAGATATCTCAAAGAAACCAGTGATCTTGATTTATAGTACCCAAAAGGTAGTAACTTCAATTTGGTAGGTTACTCTGAGGCTGACTATGCAGGATACTTGGTGGATAGAAAAAGCACCACAGGCATGGTACACTTTTGTAATCCCCGAGTCTGTCCCCTGGATGCTACACAATGCTTATAATCTTAAAGGACCACAAGCTAACCCATGACTGATACCTGCTGCAATAATCGAACAATAATACTGAATAATATACGAAATTAGGAGGAAACATGCCATAAGGTTCAATCCATAAATAATACTGATAGGGTATAACAATACCAAAACTGAATATAAGTACTGAAAAATTGAACAACTGTCTGAAAATACTCTAGACTGGAAAAGCCTCTAACTATCTAAACTATGGAATTTATGGGAAAAGTCCCCAACTAACTCCATTTACTGAAATAAAAATGAAGTACTATAAATAGTAAGCATGTCCTTGAAATATGAGAACTCACACTACTCTGAAAGGTGAGAATCTAAACTGTTAAGGGTGCTCTGGAGCCCGTGCGTCTGAACCTATGATATAAGACATCATAGCTCAAAGAAAAGCATGCATAAGTAATTTGAATATACTGGTATACTTGGTAAGGTAGGCTAAAATACATGGGTTCATATGCATGCACAATAATAACTGAATAACATAAGTATTACTAAGTAAGAGTATATGCATAATACATAGACTGTAACTAAGATCATGTTAATACTGAGTACTGAATATAGATACTGATAACCGATATCTGAGTTTATGGATACCGTATTACTGATTATCTGAATGACTATATCGAATAGTTTTGAGTACTGTTGAACTATACTGATTTCTGTACTGAGCTGAGTGACTATGTCTGATAGTCTCAAATTTGTAAAAGTGAACTGAGTTCTATGTTGAGGCTGAGACTGTGAGAGATAATCATCTAATTGACATGCTCATTCTCTAACTGATTTGGAGTCTAACCAGTAAATCCAGTTGGAAGAGTGTTAATATTGTGCCACGGGTAAGGACAAGCTGTAAGTTAACCCTCTCTAACAAGAAGCTCTTTCGTCAACCCATGCTGACAGGATAACTCCGATAAGAAGTATCAACCCTCATAATGTCTGGCAGAAAGCCTATGTTAGCTATGCAGTTCTGTAACACAAGGATTTTTTCTAAGGGTCAAACCCTCTACTAACAGGAATTACCCTATCCCTGGGTTAACCCAGTGCTGAATCCTACTCTCAACTGAATAGACACTGAACTGATTTCTACTATATACTAGGTTGGACTGAACAGTTACTGAGATTACTATTTAGATGAACTAAATTGAGTTTTGTTGACTGATGGAATACTACTGAATTCTGTTAGCTGACTAAGTTTACTAAGTTCTGAACTAGATACTGAATTAGACTGGACCAATATAGATTCTACTGAGTTTTCCTGAGTTCAATAACTGACTGAGAGTACTACTGATTGTGTCATGACTGATACTATTCTAAGACTGACCATGGCTCTAGGTAATCATCTAATTGTTCGGTGCAAGTATCCTCAGGACTCAATAGCATAAATTAGGAGTCATGTCATAACATGAAACATATAAACTGTAAACTTGATCATCATTCATTCATTGGGAATTTTGACAAACACTTGCATGATATAACTTGCACATAAGATAACTTGACATGATTTCATTTTCTTAATAGTTCACATGGTTAATTTATCAAGCACTTGGTGAGCATAGTATATACAGTTAGTATTGAACAATATAATCATGAATTAGGAACTTAATCCAAATAGAAATCATGGATACACTTTAATTCCAACCATGGAAATCATAAAATCAATTACTTGAAGTTAAAAAAAGATTCTTGGACTCTAAGGGTGGAAGGAACCCTTGGATGAACACTTCACATACCTTTATTGAAGAATTTCTGAAAGCTTATGATTGAATCTTGAGTTCTTGATTTGAAATTGGATCTTCTAGGGTTTTATTCTTGAGCAAATTTGAGAAAGAATGACTATATTTGCTCTATAGGGAGTTTAATTTTGTTTTTTTGGGGCTGAGGGTCGAGGGAAAAAGACCTAAATACCCCCTAAAATGTGGTCTTTTAATGATTGAAAATTGGGTTTCCAACACATAGGTCGACGCAGCGCGTTGATGGCATTGACGCAATAGCCAATGTGTCATGCCATGTTCGAGTTGATTCACTGGAATTGGAGACAGGTAGCTGAGGAAAATATTAATCAACACGATAGTCTATGCGGCACGCCAAGATCACATTGATCCACTTTTTTAAGATTCTAAAGGAGCTTCAAACAAAGTCCAAAAAATTCAAAACTTGTCCGAAAACACCTACGGACATTCCTAATCATGAATCAACCTAAACATCAACATTTAATGGATGTAAAGGTAGCGAAATACAATTTCCAACCTTTGTAGGTTAAAATGACACTAATTCTGAGTACTTAGCTAAAATATTCTATGTTTGGGACCTCTTGACAAGCCTAAAGGACTAAATTAAGCTTTGGATTTTGCAGGGTCTTACATTATCTCCCTCTTGGGAATATTCATCCTCAAATAAGACTGTTGTGACTAGGAATACTGAGAGACTAACTTACTTACTGGACATGAACACCTGGAACATGACTATATGACTTATATTATTGGTATTCTGAATCATCATACTAAACATGCACATCTGATGCATGGATATAGCTGAACATGATTCATGAATGAATGACTGGGATTACTAATAAACTGAATCTATTTACTAAACATGCATATTTGATTCATGTATACATGACTAAACTGGCTTATGAATGTTTAACTGAACATGCAATGGTAACTAATACCATGTTTGTAACTGAAATCTGTACATAAAACTAATTAATCTTAAAGAAGCTATTACCTTGAGCTGAGTTTGGATTAGCGGATATTATATAAGGATACTTGGTTCGCATGTCTACTTCTGCTTCCCAAGTAGCTCTCTGATAACGCTCAAATTACACTGTTGAATGGGTGTAAGCAATCGTTGTTAATGTAAAACCCAACTAGGTTGGGTCGAATCCCATAGGGAATAGGGTGTGAACTTTGATTTGTTTACGAAAGATTTTAATGGTAGTTTACTATTTCCGAAATATAGGGGCTTAAGTTCACGATGTGTTAAATATTACTTGCAATACTTCAGTGTTTGTAATCAAGATAAATGGAAACCAGAGCAATGTTCACCAAGGGTTTTGGAATTGACAGATACTAGGTAATGCTAGAGATTCTTGGAATAAATAGTACAGCAGAATATCCCTGACAATTATACCATCTGACTTATCTCTCGACCTCACCAGAAAATTTGTTATTTAATTCTATTGAACTTAGATAACTTATCTATTTCCAATAGGATGTTATCTCAGGTAGATTAATCCAGTTACGGCATTAATCATTAAACAGAAGGTTGGTAGCTTCCGAGTCCATGTTGAGATAATTCACGTCCTCTAGTCTATTTCTCCGTTAGAAGCAAATAAAACCTATGGCATAACCTAATGTTTGCAACCACTAGATTTTAGTTAAAACAATATAATCCCAAGATGTTTTACTACTCTTTGAATCCGTTAAACACCTAGTATCATATCAAACCCTAATCCATGGATCCCATACCTCCGGCTAATGACTTTAGCCATTCATGACTTGATGAACGAAATCAAAAGTTGAATTCATGATTATAATGATAAACTTACAAATGGGTAAAAAACAACAAGTAGTTCCTCCGATTTAATCACAAGGTAGAAAACCCAAAAATAGTTTATACTAAAACACAAGAATATTTTTATGAAAGAGAGCAAAAATACGTGTCTCTCCCCTTAGAGTTGATGTCTGATAGATGAATTTTTCATTCTATCAAAAACCCTAAAAGATTCTATTTATACTAAACCCTAATTAAGGAAATAAAATAATAAAATTAATAAAATTGTTCAGAATAGGTGACGCCCAGGCTGACGCCGCGTCAGGAAGTGGATGTCCTATCACGGATGGCGTCAGAGAGGCTTCAGTTGCCTTCAGGTTCTGTCTTAGGCTAATGATGTGGCTGACACCACATCAGGGATCCGATGGCGTATCACCGACATCGTCAGATATCTTCTTCCCATGCTAACTTTCTACTTAAGGCTGACGTCATTCTTGATGCCTTATCACGACTTTGATGCCATATCACAGGCATCATCAGAAGAGCTCCTCAAACTGTAAATCCCTAGCTAAGGCTGACGCCAATGCTGATAGGCTATCACAAGGCTGACGACTTATCATGGAGGTCGTCAGCCATGTTTTATTCTATTTTGCTCAGATTTTTAACTCTTTTGCTCAATTGTTGTTTATTCTCATTTCTTCAGCCCTTTTCTACAATATCATGAGCAAACACATCAAAACAACAAGAGTTGCTTCAGAATTCACAATTATTTTGAGCTAAAAAACATTAAATGTGTTAGCTTTTGCTCACACATCAACACCTTCAACTTAAAACAATTGCTTGTCCTCAAGCAACAACTAACTAAGAGAATACAACGAACATTCAGTAGTCAACAACCAATTTAGCTCAAAACTCAGTTTACCATCTCCAAGGTCAACCAACTCAAAACTACTGTACAATTTATTGAAAAGCAACAATGTAACACAAAGGCTTCTACCCATAGCATCAACTAAGTACCAACAATGATTCATGTATCAATGGACACTACCCAAACAAGTAAGTAACTTAGCAAGATACTAGTGTGCCCTCACAACAAAGAAATTCCCCTCTTTTTCTCATGTCAGACATCAAAATTATAAACACGGGGATCATCACAAAAACACTCACTCTCAGAATGAAGTTCAAACCAGTGTATGCAAAATACCATATGTTTGCCCTTATCATCATTACCAAGGTTTCCAGACAGGTACGCTAGGGTCACTATAGGTCTTTCTTTGGGTTGTAATGTAGGCTAGGTATGGTATGATATTATACGGCATTTAGAGTGACTAACCTCCTTGGCACTACCTTAACTTGTAGGGTCCACTTATTAACCTCTTTTTCTCTCTTTTTCTTTTCTCTTCTTTTTCTCTTTTTCTTTTTTTTTCACTTTTTCTATTTTTTAATCACACTTTTAGGATGGGTGCACTTCTTTTTATTCAAGAAAAGTTTCTTTTCTGACTTTTTTTCACCAATACCCAACCTTTTATTCTTTTTCTTTGATTCTTTTTCTTCTACTCTACCCTTCTTTATACCTAACTTATATCACGCACCCCTATGATAGCCACCCTCAACTTTGGTTGTTTGCCTATGTTAAGGTGCACAGTGTCTAAGGAGGACCAGGGCCAAAACAGGTTCATTATGATTTAAAAAGGGAAGATGATAGGTATCATAGAAAGAAAAATGGTCAATTAAGGCTCAAAAAAGGGATCAAGGGATTTTGTACATTCAAGGTAGTCATTTAGGCTAAAAGTGACTTATAACCCAAAACGGCCTATGATCCTTTCCTAACCCCTGTCTCTCAACAATGGTAAGACGAACCGGGAAAGTTCTAGATTTGATACTACAAAGAGAACTCGGTATAGTCTCACACACATATGGCACACAAGCAATATCACTGGCTACTACCTATCTGGTTCATACAATTGTTCAGTAGTGATGGTCAGGTAACTAAACTAGTGCCATGACGAGATGCACAGTGGTCACACTAAGGTGCAATTCATACAGTCATGCAAAACAAACCTGCAGAGAGGTGTTTAAAATCACAAAATTAGTGCACTGCCTACAGAACTTGCACTACTCTTAGTTATATATAGAATATGCTACAACAACAGGCTACCCTACACCCTCAACTTAAAATCAAAAAAAAATGAATCTAAGGGTTAGGATATACCTGGAGTCAATCAAGTCTTAAATCATGGGTCCTTGACCGTGCAGCAGTGTTATCCTCGTCAGGAGCTTCTCTTTGCTCTGGTTCATCTGTTCTGCTAGATGAGGCTCCTATAGCTCTCGCTCTTAGTGCTTCTTCCAATTTCTAGTTGTCCTTTCGGGATGCTTGCGTTGCCCTTTTTAGATCCACTTTCTCCTATTCTGTCAACTCATTATCTGCCTGCAGTGTCTTCTCTTCCTTCTTCTTATTTTTACCTTTTTCTTGGCCTTTATATTATTCTCATCATCTTCTTGTCTCTTTCTTTTACCTTTTTTAGTTTCTTTGTCTTTCTTCTTTTTCTTTTTCACTAGCTCTGCAGTGAGATCTAGGATTGAAGGTTCATCCTCAGATTTCTCATCTATCTTCCCTGTAGGCATCATATACTGGTGTTGTTGTACTACTACCATGTCATGTTTTACCTTTTCTAGGGTCACTCTAAATTCAGCAAGCTTTGCTTCAGTCAGCTCCTGTCCCCTTGCATTAAAATGGTTCTCTAGATGTGCAACCCGTGTAGGCAAAGTAGCAAAGGGCTCAAGAGCAGCCCTAATTTTTTAATCTACAGCAACAGCAAACTGCTCAGCAAAAGCACGTAGCTGGGTCTCACACTATCTGGTCTATTTGGCCACTTTTCTAATATTAATAAGCTGGGATACAACTTTTACTGGTGCTGTAGGAACTGATGGACCTAGCTCATCATCAAAAACTGAGCCTGCCTGAGCATCCTCAGAATCTTGAACCTCAACTCCAGGTACTGAACTAGGGCCTGCAACTGATGGGTTTACCTCATCCCTCACCCCCTCTATCAACTGTCAGCCTTGGCTGATTTTCCTCATAGGGAATAGGGTTATGGGTCTTGGTGGCATACAAAGTCTCATCAATCCCAGAAATATGTGGTACCCCTTCCTCTGTGCATAGCCTGGTAATCAGATAAATGAATGGATAAGTTGTGTTAGACCTCATTACCCGAATCTTGATCTCTTCAATAACAATCTCCCCAAAATTTAGCTTATGGTTGGACACAAGACATGCGACTAATATTGCTCTATCATCACCCAGAATATTATCTCCGTCAGTCGGCATCAAATGGGTGCGCACAACACCCAACCAGAATTTTGCCTCTTGAGTTAAAGAAGCCTTATAAATATGCTCACTGGGTCGGTCTAGCCATAAAAGGCCTCCCTCATCTATAAGTGTAGCTAACCAAGGACACTGGTCATCCTTACTCTTCAAACAATGGTAGAATGCAGGATTTATGACCTGAGGATTGAAGTTAGGTCTATGTATAAACCTGTTGGTAGTCGTATCAGAAATATCTACATTTACCCCATGAACTGGAACTCTGCTCAGTAAAGGCTGGTCTGCTGTGGTCTCTCCACTCTTGCACAAGCTCTCTAATCTAGCCTTAGTTCACATAGAAATCTTTGACTACTGTAAGGAAAAACGGTTTGCATCCCTTAGTAGTCCATCCTATCCCATAATCTCTAAATTTCTTCTCAACTACAGGATACCCTAGTAATCCTGTGATGATGACTCTCTTCTCCGAAAACACCGTTCGTCTGGTAGATCTTCTTTTTTTTCTAATCAACCCTTTGAGAAAGATGTCTTCTACTTCAAGGATCTTCTATCTAGCACTCTCTCGAACCTCCGGATCTTGCACTTCATCAAAGTTCCCCAAACTAAGGGTTCCTTCTCAGCTTGATTTTTAGTCGCGGGAGTTTCAAAGAATGTTTCTTCCAAATCAGCCTTCTCAGACTCAGGCTGTTCGGACTCAGTTTGCTTGAAACCTTCTTTCTTAGAAGATTCACTCTCAGCTGGGGTGGTAGTCTCAGTATCAACACTATCCTCCACTGTAATGGGTTTAGGTGGAGGAGGTGCCTTTGGATGGGGTTTCTTTCTCCTCCACCTGAGCAGTGGTTCTTCATCTTCATAATTAGAGTCTTCATCAATAAGCTTTCAAACCAATTTAGGCTTGGCAGCTTTCTTTGGAGTGTTAGGATTTTTGCTTTTAGGTGCCATTAGAATGTTCCTGGACCATAATACAACCACAAGTTAATGATCAAGGTATAATAGTCAAAATAAGCAATTCAAGTTCACTTAGCATTATTATCTAACTTGTGATGACGTGGCTGATAAGGCGTCACATTTGTGATAACCTATCAGCTATGTCGTCATCCTTAAACAGTGAATGCTCTCTATTTCAAAGTTGCTGACGATGTAGTTGATAAGGCTTCACACTTGTGATAGCCTATCAGCAGCGTCGTCAGCTCAGAATTCCCCCCCCCCCCCCCCTACTCAGTTTGCATTCTTAATTTTGTGACCAAATTCTTCGTATAATCACATGGTATTTTTACTTTTGTACTTAGGGTTTTCAAATTTTTTGCAATTTAGGCACAACTTAACCCTAATTTCCAATTTCCATGCTATTACAACTTGAACTCAAGTTTCTTCCTTTAAAGCATCATGTTTTCAACAACTTTACCACTTCAATGATAGGAGAACAAATTTATGATCATACCTGATGAGTTGACTCTACTTGATTACGCGAGAGAGAAGAAAAAATGAAAGATAGACACTGATTTTCCTTGCGATCCCACAACTATCAGGAAGGAGGTTTCCTTGTATACTTGGGAGTGTTTTGAAAGGAAATAAATATCCTACTAAGGAAATAAAATAATACTTAAAGGAGGAAATAAAATAAAGCGGGAACCTGAAGGGTTTTACACCTAGGCCGAGTCGAATTTGGATCGAATTAGGCCCAGATTTTTCAAAATAATACAATGGTTGACGCTAACTCGTGATAAGCCGTCAAAAATATGATAGCTTATGACAGAGATCATCATCCTTAACAAAGAAGGTCTCACCCTCTAATCTTTCTAACGATGTTAGTGATAAGCCATCACAGTTGTGATAGCCTATCACAAATGTCGTCAAGACCACTTGACTTGCATTCTTCAATTTTTACCTTGACCTTTTTATACCCCTTCAGTTCCTTCTTATTACTACCTAATTGAATAAAAACAAAATGCATACAAAAAAAATTTTGGGTTGCCTCCCAATAGCACCTGATTTAGTGTCGCGACGCGACTTGCTTATCTCGACTACTCAGACTTCGTCAAGATTCCGTATCACTACCTCATTACCACATTCCTGGAATAAATCCATAACCGAGAATATGTTCATCTTCTCCAACAGCTTCATAGGAGGTTGCATTTTAAATCTGGCCTTCTTTTTCCCATATCTGAACTTGAGCTCATTGAGCTCCATATCAACCAATACTCTCCTCGTGGATAATAATTGTCTACCCAAGATGATGGGTACCTCAAAATCAAAATCACAATCTAGTATCACAAAGTCTCCAAGCATAATAAAATCATCAACCTTTACTGGCACATCCTGCAATATACCAACCGGTCGCTTAACCGATCCATCTGCAATACCAAGACACATCGTTGTGGGAGTAGGCTCCCCCAATTCAATCTTCTTTTAGATATCAAGCGGCATCATATTTATACTTTCTCCTAAGTCACATAAAGCATTGGTAAAATTTATGGACCCAACTGTGCACAGTATGGTAAATGCTCCAGGATCAGGATTTTTCTGCACTAAGGATTGTGAAGACACAACACCACAATGATGGATGTTGTCCACCGGATCACAACTTACCTTCCACTTCTTTGTTAGCAATTCCTTTATAAATTTAGCATAGTTTGGCATTTTCTCAAGTGCCTCCATCAATGGCATATTCACAGTCAGTTGTTTCATTATTGCCATGAACATGCTATATTTCTCATTATCTTCTTTCTTTTTCAACCTCTAAGGAAATGGAGGTGGTTGTCTTGGCATTTGTTTTAATACCACTTCCTCTTTCTTTTCTTCTTCTTTCTTTGACATGTCAGCAGAGCCATCCAGCTTCTCAGACTCCACTAGATTTCTTCCTTGCAATTTATCAACACTTATCTTCTTCTCCACAGCTTTGCCAATAGAAGGGCCACAAAACATCTTACCCCTACGAGTGGTAATCGCCATACAAGATCCACCAGTCTGCGGGTTTTGAACCGTATCACTAGGTAAAGTGTCAACTTTTCTCTGATTCAGAGTAGCTGAAAGTTGGCTCATCTGCTGCTCCAACTTCTTAATAGAAGCTGAGTGTGAGATAACCAACTGACTGAGGGTAGAAAACTCACTTTTCATATTAGTTACCCCTGAGTTGGTTGCCTCCACTCCCTTCAACAGCTTTTCCATCATGTCCTCTATGGACATCTTGCCAGAAATATTTGTTGCAGCATTCCAACTTCCAGGAGAAATATACAAACCATTCCTATTATTATTGTTTGGCCAATGTCCCTGCTCCCTATCTTTATAATTAGCCTTTTCATAGAAAGTTCGACCTTGGTTCCCTTGTCTATTGCCTCAGAAACCCCCCTGATTACTCACATAGTTTGCCTTAGCATCAGCACCTATAGATACAGTACCCTGAGATTCCACAGGCTTGACAATTTCAGTCTTGCTGAATAGCAAGTGCTTAGCCAACAAGTCCATCTGTGTTTTCAAATGGGCCATGTCCTGATCTCACTCCTCATCCCTTCTACGCTACTCTACAGCAATACCACCAGCAACAGTAAGGCTAGCCACTACAGAATCACTGGTGTACCAAGCCCTACTTAATTTGGTCATCCTATTCAGCATATTAGCAGCATCTTGAAATGAGAGAGCAACAAATGACCCTCCAGCAGCGTTGTCTACCATTGGCTTCATCACAGAGTTAAAAGCTCTGCATAAAGTCTCCATTAAATATATGTCCATCATATTATGGTTCGAACACTGTGTCATCTTTTTCTTGAATCTCTCCCAAGTTTCATGTAAAGCCTCATTTGGAAACTATATAAAATTGTTTATCTTATCTCTTAATTGCACCCTTCTAGATGGCAGAAAGAACCTTTCTAAGAAAGCTCCTCTCAACTGCCTCCAGGTTGTTATAGAGTCAGGTGTTAACTGATTTAGCCACAATGTATCCTCTCCTAATAAGGATAATGGAAACAACCTCGAACGGATAGTGCTCTAGCTTACCCCTGGATTATCAAAGGACTTGCAAATGGTGACAAAATTCACGGGATGCAGGTTAAGGTCTTCTCCATGAAGGACTCCAAACAACCCCTTCACATTTAAGAGCTGAATCATTGTGCTAGTAATATTGAACTTTGCTCCAGGTTCTAATGGAGGGGGAATGGTCGCACCCATTGCCCCTACTCTATCGACATCATAATCATCATCATAAATCTCATACCGCAGCGGTTGTTCGGCCATTCTACTCATGCGGTGAGGTTTCGGGTTGATTATTGTTCAATGTAACCTATAGGGATTCTATAAATAAATAAAAACAACAACTAAATGTAAATCAAGGAAACTTAACTATCAGCAAATTTTTGCACACAAAATTTTCAGTCTACAACCGTAGTCCCCGGCAATGGCGCCATTTTTGATAATGCTCAAATTACACTCTTGAATGGGTATAAGTGATCGTTGTCAATATAAAACCCAACTAGGTTGGGGTCGAATCCCACAGGGAATAGGGTGTGAACTTCGATTTGTTTACAAAAGATTTTACTAGTAGTTTACTATTTTCGAAAGATGGGGGTTTAAGTTCACAGTGTGTTAATTATAACTTTAAATAGTTCAGTGTTTGTAATCAAGATAAATGGGAAACTAGAGCTATATTTATCAAAGGTTTCAGGAATCGACAAATACTAGGTAATGCTAGAGATTCTCGAAATGAGTAGAACAACAGAATATCCCTGACGATTAAACTATCTGACTTATCTCTCAACCTCACCAGACAATTTATTATCTAATTCTCTCAAACATAGATAACATATCTATTTCCAATAGGATGTTATCTCAGGTAGATTAATCTAGTTACGGCATTAATCATTAGATAGAAGGTTGGTAGCTTCCGAGTCCCTGTTGATAATTCACGTCCTCTAGTCTATTTCTCTGTTAGAAGCAAATAAAACCTAAGGCATAACCTAATGTTTGTAACCACTAGATTTTAGTTAAAACAACAGAATCTTAACATGTTTTACTACTCTTTGAATCCGTTAAACACCTAGTATCATATCAAACCCTAATCCATGGATTCCATAACTCCGGTTAATAAGATTAGCCGCTTATGACTTGATGAACGAAATAACAAGTTGAATTCATGGTTATAATGATAAACTTACGAATGGGTAGAAAACAACAAGTATTTTCTCTTATTTAATCACAAGGTAGAAACCCCAAAAATAGTTGATACGAAAACACAAGAATATTTTTAAGAAAGAGAGCAAAAATACGTCTCTCCTCTTAGAGTTGATGTCTAATAGATGAATTATTCATTCCATCAAAAACCCTAAAAGATGCTATTTATACTAAAGCCTAATTAAGGAAAAAAATAACAAAATTAATAAAATTGTTCGAAACAGGTGACGCCCAGGCTGATGCCTCGTCAAGAAGTTGACGCCCTATCACGGATGGCGTCAGAAAGGCTTCAGTTGCCTTCAGATATCTTCTACCCATGCTAAATTTTTGCTTAATGCTGATGCCTTATCATGACTTTGATGCCACATCACCAGCATCGTCAAAACAGATCCACAAACTGTAACTCCCAGGTTAAGGCTGACGCCAATGCTGATAGGCTATCACGAGGCTAACAACTTATCACGGAGGTCATCAGCCATGTTTTCTTCTATTTTGCTCAAATTTTTAACTCTTTTGCTCCATTATTGTTTATTCTCATTTCTTCATCCTTTTTCTGCAATATCATGAGAAAACACATCAAAACAACAAGAGTTGTTTCAGAATTTACAATTATTTTGACCTAAAAAGAATTAAATGTGTTAGCTTTTTCTCACACATCACTCTCTTAATAGACTGATTATGCCAAAGAACTTTGACTAGAGGAACTTCAAAGTTCCTCAATTTGTGAATCTGATAATCAAGGATTTTGACTAGGACCTCTTTATAAGAGAGGTTGTTCTAAATATCTATGGCCTCAATAAGGACTACAACTGATGGGTCACCTATGCATTTCTTTAGCAAGGAGACAGGAAACGCAGGATGAACTGAAGATAAATTTGAAGGTAGCTCAAGCTCGTAAGATACCTTTCCAAACCAACATATTAGGGACTGAGTTTCCCTTTCTGGCCAAAATGCTTTACTCATTTCATAGAAGAGATCTTCAAGTACACATAGTCCTCAATCTCAAACTCGAGATCCTTTTTGCGCATATCTGCATACGATTTTTGTTGACTCTGAGCTGTCTTAAGCCTTTCCCTGATCAACTAGACTTCTCTAAGGTATTAAATACTAAGTCAGGCCCTACCAATGCGGCCTCATCTATTTCAAACCAACCAATGAGATATCTACACCTCCTCCCATAAAGCGCCTCAAATAAAGCCATCTGAATACTAGAGTGATACCTGTTATTATATGTAAACTTAATCAAAGGTAAGAGTCATCCCAACTACCTTTAAAGTCTTTCGCACATGATCGCACCATATCTTCTAAGGTCTGAATGGTCCTTTTTACTTGACCATATGTCTGAGGATGAAAGGTTGTACTGAGATAAACTCGGGTATCAAGACCCTTTTAGAATGCTTTCCCAAAATAAAAGGTGGATTGGTTACCTCTATTTGAGATAATAGACAATAGAACACCGTGCAATCTTACCAAATCCCTGATATAGAGTTTGGGATAATTCTCAGCTGAATAGAAGGTATGAACTATAAGGAAATGAGTTGATTTGGTTATCCTGTCTACAATGGCCCAAACTGAATCATGCTGACGACGAGTATGAGGCAAGCCCATCACAAAGTCTATGTTCACTTCTTCCCATATCCAGGTAGTAATACTGAACTCCAGCATGGACCCACTAGGATTCTGATGATCAATCTAAACCTGCTGACATGTTAAGAACTTAGCCACGAACACTGCAATGTCCCTTTTAATCCCACTCTACCAATAGATCTTCTGCAAATAGTGGTACATCTTTGTGGCCCCAGGATGAATAGAGTAACACGCACCATGAACCTCTGCGAGAATTCACTACCTTAATTCATCTACATTTGGCACACACAGACGACCCTGACAATGCAAAACACCATTTTCCCCTTAGGAGAAAACCTCTACCTTCTGATTTCTGATTGATTCCTTCAACTGGACAAATTGGTATCCCTATCCTGCTTTTTCTTTACTTTGGAAACTAAGGATGATTCTGAGCTACTCCTTACCCACACACTACCTTCTGCTGAATCGACTAAGCGGACACCTAGTTGACTAGCTGATGAATTTACTGGGCTAACTTTTTCTTACTGTTCTTAACATGGGCAACACTACCCATAGACATTCTAATAAAAGCGTCAGCCACTACATTGTACTTGCTTGGATAATATAGAACACTCATGTCATAGTCTTTCAATAATTCCAACCACCTTTATGATGGAGGTTGAGGTCTTTCTGAGAGAACACATACTGCAGGCTCTTATGATCAGTGAACACATCAATGTGCATACCATACAAGTAATGCCTCAAAATATTTAAGGAAAAAACTACTGCTGCTAACTCAAGATCATGAGTAAGATAGTTCTTCTCATAGGGCTTAAGCTATCTAGAGGCATAGGCTATAACCTTACTTCTCTGTATCAAAACACAACCTATTCCGACTCTGGAAGCATCACAGTACACAACAAAACCATCGAAATTATCTGGTAGGGTCAATACTAAAGCTATGGTCAGTCGAATCTTCAACTTTTGAAAACTCTTCTCACAAGAATATGACAACTGGACTCGAACGAGATGGTAGACACATCTCTTAGATATCATTTTTCTATCCCAAAGGTAAGAAATAATTTGACCCCAAAGTGCTGAAGTACAACCCTTCCACTCTAGGATGGGTTCATTCAAAAATTGAAATTGGACAATTCTATTTCTACAGTCGACTGAGGAATATCAGGAATGAATCCAAACCATGCCAAGAATGACATTGAAATCAATCATCTATAATTCGACTAAATCTGCTGAAATGACTTTCTGAGATATCATAACCGGACAGTTCTTGTATACCAACTGAACTATGATAGATTTTCCCATTGGGGTAGAAACTGATAAGGGCTCTGCTAGAATTTTGGGACTGAGTCTAAAATCAACTGCTATATATGGAGTAACAAAAGAAAAAGAAGCTCCTAGATCTAGCAAAGCGTAAACATCCAAATGGAAAATTTGTAACGTACTAGTGACCACATCAGGATAACTTTCCTAATCTTTTCAGGATTGAAGAACATAGAGTCTGTTTGGGTGTTGCCCATTGGTGGCATTGGAAGAGGCACACTACTTATTTAGGCGACCGGAATGAACTGAGAGATAGTTATGCTAACTCTGCGAACCCACATGAGGACACTTCTGACTCTATTGCTTGGCTTGCCACATCCAAAACACATATCGTTGTCAGCTCTACGGAAACCTTGGTTGATTTTTCCATACTTCTGGCAAAGGGGATTGGTTCAGGCACTACTAACACTGCCCTGGGGTTTAGGGCCCGATGCCTTGTCTTGATTGCCATCTCTAAATTTTGGCACTGGAGAACTAGCTGAGGAAGAAGCTAGAATTGAGGATTTTAGGCAGAACTGAGAATGATTCCCACTCTCTAACTTAGGCTGAGCAAAATTAAAACTACTTGTTCTCGCCCTATTATTATCTCTCTCCTTCTCTTTATTCTTGGCCTCCTCTATCTACTGAGAATAGACCATGAGCCTATGTATGTCCATCTTCTTAATAAGCATTGCGGTTCTACACTCTTTGACCATGTTTCTAGACACTCCAGATATGAGCTTACTTACCTTTGCTTTGCTATCTGCTACAACATGTGGGGAATATCTGGCTAACTGAGTAAACTTAGGAGAATACTCCTGCATTATCATATTGCCCTGCTTCAGGTTTATAAATGCCAAAACCTTTACTTCCCTCAACTCTAGCAGGAAGAACCTATCTAGAAAAGCAACTGCAAACTTCTTCCATTATATGGACCTTGCATCTGCGGCCCTCTCTGCCTTCCACTGTTTGAACCATGAGTGAGCCACAACCTATAACTGATATGCGGCCAACTCAGTACTCTCAACAACAGTCACCCCCATGATATCAGTAACCTTCTGCACCTGATCAAGGAATTCCTGAGGGTCCTCATTTGACTTGGACCCAGTAAATGATTGAGGGTTCATTTGGGTAAAGTCCCGAATCCTAGAAGCAGCATTATTGGCCACTGGGTTATTCAAAACCATAGATGGACATTTATTCTGGCTGCCACAGAATGAGCTAGGGTGGTGAAGGCTGCTCTGAACTCTGCGTGGGAGAAATTCTCTCCCAAAGGATCTGGATGGACAGGATGAAGGGCTGAATGATCTCCCGTTCCTCTTCCCTGAGTCCTCTTTGGAGGCATATTCTGTAAATCGAAATGAAGCTAGGATTAGAAAAAGATTACAACTGGAGCTCACACTCACTAGCATGACATAAATACTGAAAGAAGGGAAACTTTTCCTAAAACATCTTGTAGATTTTTGTACATAAGTGTGGTGTGCAACACACCCTTGCATAAGACTCTACTAGATGTGGCTTTCAGACTTCCTAGGACACTGTTGAACCTTAGGCTCTGATACTAAGTTTCTAATGCCTGGCTGTACCCTAGATGTTACATGGTGCTCATAATCTCGAAGGACCACAAGCTAACCCATGATTGGTACCTGCTGCAATAACTGAAAAATAATACTGAATAATATTCAGAATTAGAAAGAAACATGCCATAAGGTTCAATTTGTAAATAATATTGATAGGGTATAATAATACTAAACTGAATATAAGTACTAAAATTGAACAACCGTCTAAAAATACTCTAGTCAGAAAAAGCCTCAACTGTCTAAACTGTGGAGTTGATGGGACAAGCCCCCAACTAACTCCATCTACTAAAATAAAATTGAAGTACTGTAAATAAAAATCATGTCCTTGAACTATAAGGACTCACACTATTTTGAAAGTTGAGAATCTGAACTGCTAAGGGTGCTCTGGAGCTCGTGCGTCTAAACCTATGATAAAAGACATTATAGCATAAAGAAAAGCATGTGTCATTACTTCGAATATACTGATATGCTCAGTGAGGTAGGATGAAATACATGTTTTCATATGTATTCTCAATAATAACTTACTAACATAAGTATGACTGAGTAAGAGTGCATGTATAATACATAGATTGTAACTGAGACCATGCTAATATAGAGTATGGAATCTAGATACTGATAACTGATATCTGAGTTTAAGAATATTGTATTACTGATTATCTGAATGACTGTATCTAATAGTTCTGAGTACTGTGGAACCATACTGAGTTAAGTGACTATGTTTGATAGTCCCAAATCTGTAGAAATGAACTGAGTTCTATTCTGAGACTGAGATTGTAGGAGGTAATCATCTAACTGATATACCCCTTCTCTAATTGATTTGGGGTCTAACTTGTAATCCCATTTGGAAGGGTGTCAATATTGTGCCATAGGTAAGGACAAGCTGTGAGTTAAACCTCTGTAATAGGAAGCTCTTTCGTTAACCCTCGCTAACAAAATAACTCAAATAAGAAGTATCTACCCTCGTAATGTCTGGCAGGAAGATACCTCAACCTATATTGGCTACGTAGTTCTGTACTGTAGGGATTGCTGCTAAGGGTCAAACTATCTATTGACAGGAATGCCCCCATCCCTTGGTTAACTTAGTGCTGAATCCTACTCCCAATTGAATAGACACTGAATTTATTTCTAGTCTGTACTAGGATGGACTAAACGGTTACTAAGATTACTGTTTAGATAAACTGAATTAAGTTCTGTTGACTAGAGAAATACTACTTAATTCTGTTAGCTGATTGAGTTTACTAAGGTCTGAAATGGATACTGAATTAGACTGGACCAATATGGATTCTACGGAGTTTTCCTAAGTTCTAGAACTGACTGAGAGTACTATTGATTGTGTCATGGCTGATACTGTTCTATGACTAACCATGGCTCTAGGTAATCATCTAAATTTGCGGGTATAATTACCCCCACGACTCGATAGCATAAATTAAAATACATGGCATAACATGAAACATGTAAACTATGAACTTGATCATCATTCATTCATTGGGCATTTTGACAAACACTTGCATGATATAACTTGCACATAACCTAACTCAACATGATTTCATTCTCTTAATTGTTCACATGGTCAATTTATCAAGCACTTGGGAGCATAGTATATACACATAGTATTGAACAACAAGTGAGCATCATAATTCATCTCTAATTTCACAAGTCAAAAGTTTATCATGGATTCACATGAATCTACACATATAATGATCAATTTCACATGAGGTATATTTATATAATCATTAATTAGGAACTTAATCGAAATAGCAATCATGGATACACGTTAATTCCAACCATGGAAATCATAAAACCAACTACTTGAAGTTAAAAAAGATTCTTGAACTCCAAGGTTGGAAGGAACCCTTGGATAAACACTTCACATAACTTTGTTGAAGAATTTCTAAAATCTTATGATTGAATCTTGAGTTCTTGATTTGAAATTGGATCTTCTAGGGTTTTGTTCTTGAGCAAATTTGAGAAAGAATGACTATATTTGCTCTATAGGAAGTTTAATTTCATGTTTTGGGGGCTGGGGGTCAAGGTAAAGAGACCTAAATACCCCCAAGAATGGGATCTTTTAATGACTAAAAATTGGGTTACCGACGCGTAGGTCGACGCAGTATGTCGATGGCAATGATGTGATAGCCAATGCGTCGGACCATATTTGCATTAATTCACTGAAATTGGACACTGGTAGCTGTGGAAAATATTAATCAATGCGATAGTCGACGCGGCTCACCAAGATCACATTGATCCACTATTTTAAGACTCCAAAGGAGCTTCAATCGAAGCTCAAAAAATATGAAACTTGTCCGAAAACACCTACAGACATTCCTGATCATGAATCAACCTAAACATCAACATTTAATTAACTTAAAGGTCGTGAAATACGATTTCCAACCTTCATAGGTTAAACTTACACAAAGTCTGAGTACTTAGCTAAAATATTCTAAGTTTGGGACCCCTTAACGAGCCTAAAGAACTGAATTAATCTTACAATTTTTTGGGGTCTTACAACTTCCTTGGATCATGTTTAATTACCTAGTCCACTAAGAAAAAAAACTCAGTAGCTTTGTCTACTACTGTGGTTGAATATGTTGTTACAGGATCTTGTTGAGCTCAGTTGTTATAGATTAAGCAACAACTCATGGACTTTAGTATAGATGTTTGATGTGTTCCTATTTTTGATGTTTGATGTGTTCCTATTTTTTGTGACAATACAAGTGCCATTAATATAGTTAAAAATCCTATTCAACATAAAAGAACTAAGCATATTGATATTAGACATCACTTTCTTAGAGATAATGTTGAAAAAGGTCATATATCAATTATGTCTTGTTCTACTGAAGAACAAATTGTTGAGATATTCATTAAGGCATTAAGTAGAGAACATTTTGAAAAGAATAGGTTAACCTTGGAGATGATTAAAATTGCATAAATCTCCCTTAATGATTGACTAGAATAAGGGGATCTTAAGTAATTGTTAATTAATTTAGTCTTACACATTTAGTTGTGTATCCTAATTTCAAGATTTTAGAGTAAATTGACTCATTTATGTGTTGATTTTTGTAGAGAGACTGGAACGCAGAGGCAATTTTGTCTATTTTATCCTTAAAATTAAGGTATGATTACTGTTTACCTATAGTGGCTTAAAGAGAAACAGGTTGCCTACATGGTTCTTTCTATTACACTTAAACTGCTAAAAATCCAAAAGTCCTTCTCTTTCAAAAAGTTGCCAACCCTTTCCCATCAGAAATGCACCTCCTCATCTTTATGTTTCCTTCACCAAATACATATCATCCACAATTCATCTTCTTTCACTCCACGTTAAATACACTTTGTTCTCTTCTCAGTATTCACCACTTAAACAACCAAAAACAAATCACTATTTCCCTCTCTTCCGTCATGGCATCTTCATTCTCTAACCTATCCATAAAGTCTACCACCATTCCCTCAACCGCCATTGTTTTTCATCCTAATATAAGCTTACTAACTCTTATTCCTCCTCCAATTTTGGTTAATTTATCCGATTTTGCACTGTTTAAAAATCTAAAAAAAAAATTGCCCAAGTTTTCTCAAAACCTTCGTCATGTTCTAAACCCTCACTACCACCTCTGATTCCTCTTCAAATTATTAATCGTGATGATATTTCTATCGCAAACCTAATTCCGCATAAATCCAGATCTAAAGCAAAATGTAAACCCTCTTTATTTTCCATTGATTTTGATGACCATGTTTCTGCTAACCATTCCCCTGTTGTCACCACTTCTTGAACTCCTCGTACTTGAGGTAAAAACAACGGGAAGATGCTTCCTTGGCTGAATCACTTCAAGCCAGTAAAAAGAAATGAGTTACTACATCTGATCCTCCTCCTCGTGTAATTCTTCTTTGCTAAGTACGAAATAAGAAGACAATCATTGGAAAAGATCCAAAACCATCCCCTTCTCATAAACCATCATCTCATCCTACCCCAAAATCTTCCTCATCTTCAAAATCCACCCCTACCTCAAAAGCTTCCTCATCCTCCAAAGTTTTTTCTCCAAAATTATCCTCTCAGCTAAAGAAACAGGTCAACAAACCTGTTCCTTCTAATTCATCTGAGTCTGAATCACCTCTGGATGCTTCTGCTGAGTTTGATGACTCACATCTGGATGCTGCTGCTGAGTTGGATCCTAATTATGAGGTTCAAGAACCATCTTCAAATCAGGACACTCCTAAGGAACACTATCTCCATTTTCAAAAGCGTAAGCTAGCTAGAGGGTGGGTTATTAGTGGTTTGGTTGTGTTAATATAAATAATTTGTTGGGAAAACTAGATTTTCAAGAATGGTCATACCTATTTTTCAAGGTGACTTTTAGAGGAGGTTTGCTAAGCCTAAAGTGTATGAGTTATATACTAACGGGGTAGCAAATGGTGAGATATTCTCTACCACTATTTGAGGGGTCACCATGAATATTTATGTTGCAGATATTGCTCGAATCCTCCACATTCCTCCTGAGGGGTGGGTTCACTATATCAAGGGCACTTGGTCACCTCTTAACAAACTTGCTTCTGCTTTTCACATTTGTCATAAGTATTCTAGCAACTCTCACCAATTAAATCATCAAAGAGTATTAAGAGAAAGATGTCCCCACTCTATCAACTCTATTTTAATGTTGTGCATAAGATGCTAATCCTTAGGAAGGAAAGAAGGACTATGGCTATCTTTCTTGACCTTACTTTTATGGAGTTGCTGGACACTGAGGTCAAAATTATTCTATCTAGGCTTATTATGAAGTATATGAAAAGGTTTATCCTTAACGAAGTGAATGGCTATGATCTTCCTTACAAATTCTGGCTCACCCTTATGTTTAAAGAGTTTGGTATGTTTGTTCAAGTGTGGTCCTTACAGAATACAAAGGATATTATAAAGAGTGTGAGCCATGTGTAGCTACCTGTTTCTAAGAGGAATGCAGACAACCCTATGCAACGCCTAAGGAATTCACTTGCAGTTAAAGATGCTGAGTTGGAGGTTGCTCAGGACACACTAGATGTTTCTCATGCTGCCCATGATGGTGAAAAAAGGTCTCTCCTTGATTAAATTGCCTCACTTACATTGTCCTTGGAACGAGAAAAAACTGAGCATGCTGAGATTGTTCAAAATTTGACCTCTCTTATCCCCTCCTCCTCATCTACTTAGCTCCCCTCCTAGTGCCTTAAGACTGTCTTCTTTGCTTCTTTTGTCCTGGGTCCCTGTTTTCTCTTTTTCTTGTTTTGAGGTGATGATAATTGTATCCTACTTTTTAAATGAATTGGACTTTATTGCTTATTGTAATCTGCTACTGCTTTTTCATACAGTATAAATATTCTCTTGCTCTGAGTTTTGATTTTTTTTAGTGATAGCCCCAGTGGCCATGAATTATTATATGTTTTTCACTTGCTGGGCCAGCTTTTCAATGCTGTTAAAAGGGGAAAATAGATTATGCAATGTTTATAAATCAATTGACTAACTTGTTTCATTCTATGTTCTTTTATTTAAACTCCTTTATTGAGTATGTCAGAATCTTATGATAGTTGTTGTGCTGCTAAGTTTGTCATTTTCAAAAAGGGGAATTTGTTAGGAAATGTGAAGTGTCGATGATGGACATATGAATAAAACATGTTGTGCAAGTTGTTCCATACAAGTGAAGAAAGAGAAGTTACTAATTGTCATATGTATTGTATATTAAAATTGATGCAAGGCTGACAAGGCGTTAATACAAAAGTGTATATGCAAGAAAGCTCAAAATTATTTCCAATACTATCACATATAGCAAAAATATTGATGAGAATATAAGTGCAACACTTACAGTTTCAATTGATCAAGGAGTCCAGCTAGACTAACAGATGAAGTAAAAGAGTCTTATTGAGTCAAGGTGAGAGATGGAAGCAACAAAGATTGAAACTACCTGGGAGTCCTATTGAAGATAGAAGAGTACATCAACTAAAGGACTCATCAAGGAATTGGCTTAAATACAGCATACGACATTCAAAGTTTCACTCATGCACTGATAAAGCAAATCATCAATCAGCAAATCAGTTCACCATTCTTGAAGAAGAACCCAGTCCTTTACTTAGCAAGTCGTAGACTTTGTAGTAGGTTGGTTCTTTGAGTTGTAATGAGTCTTTTGTTCTAGTCTCGGTGAAGTATAAACTGAGTTAGGAGTTGTGTCTTCAAGTTAGGAAACTCGAAGACTTCGGAACACTAATCTTGGGAAGATTTGTGTTTTTTTGTAGAAATGGGAGTTAGAAATTTTAATTCCTAGCTACAAGAAGTCTTGTATTTTGTTGATTGTTGAGGCTCGAGAGTTATAGTGGAGTTGGGTTTAAATCCTGTAGAGTTACAGGTCGTGGTTTTTACACCTTTCTTGAGTAGGGTGTTTTTGAAGTAAAAATACTATGTTCAAATTTTACTTCAATGAACCACGTTAGCTTACTTGTTCCACAATAGACAACCAGTAGAGTATAATATTACAATCAGTAGGGCACATACTCTAACAAGGAGAAAGATACTAATTCTGCGTGATATCTGTCACTTGTTACCTAAGCAATATCATTAAATTAAGAGGAAACAAGTAGGGTCTCGGTCAATTATTTTTTAAAGGTGTTAATTTTAATTTGATTGATTTGAATTTGATAAACAAAACACCATGACACAAAAATGATTTTGCAAAACCACCATTTTAAAATGGAAAAATTACTTAACTAAACACCTTAACTTTTCTATATTACTTTAAATACCATTCTACTAAATATATTACAAAAATCCCTTCTAATACACAACACGCGTGCTTTTGCTGATACATTCCAACTCATAACTCAAAATAATACCCAAATACAATTCTCTAGCCTAAAATCACGAGATTAATGGCAAATATATCAAAATCCGATTTTGAACCAAAAATCCGATCTTGAAGCAACAACAATTATCTTCCGTTACAATTACTTCATTATCTTAATTATTCCAAATTTAATTGGTGGTTAGTTGTTTATAGTTGATAATTTTGTTTATTAGTTTTGAAATTGAACAAATTCCTTTTCAATTTTATGTTCTTTAAATATTATAAGATTATTAATGGAGTCAGGACCCTCTTTTAGTTTCGGGCTGACTCAAATTGAGTCAACTTCTAATGAAATTAATATATCTAGATTTGTTCCTGGTAGTTTTGCTTATGAAGACATTGGTTTTCATGAAAATAGATCTAAGCATCGGAACGATCTGACAATCCTGAAAAAGTTACGGGATGCTGCTACTGTTAAAGAGAAGAGGATTGTTGTTTCTATTTCAAAGGGAAAAAAAAGGAAGTTGTTAAAAGAGACCCATTTCTAAAGGTATGGTATTTACGTGTTTGATTGACAAATTTCTCCATAATTTTTTATTGTTATTAACAAATGTTAGTGTTACTAATTAGTATGATACATATCGAGGAATATACTGTTTGTGCATGCGTTATGATACATCACAAATTTTGTTATTATGATACATATTTCAAAATTTTATCAATAAGTCAGATACTTATATTATAGCTATGTATCATAATCTATGATGTGACAACTCTAAAAGCTAATTGTTAATCTGATACGTTACGTATGTACATAACTATAAGCGAATGTGCTATGATACATCACCGTTTAGAACTAAGCAAGAAATTTACTAGGATGTCTGGTACAATCTGATACATAAGTAAGAATTTTATCAGTATGTTCTATACATATGTTATAGATATGTATTATAATCTGATACATTACTTATGTATCATAAGGTCATTAAATATGTTATGATACATTATTGTTTTTTAATGTTCAGGGGATGAAATATGTGATCAAAACTGTTCCACATCATCCTTTGAGGTTTGGAATTTCGTTCAACTGTAACTTTGTTACTGATGTTGAGTACTTTGTGGGTAAAAAAGTTCTAAATATGTTTAAGGAGACATGCTTTGGTGTGTTTGTTGATATGCCAAAATAAAATTTCAAGGTCAAATAACCAAGTGTTTGCTGATGTTTGAGTGTAAACAAGATAATCCAAATGAATTTCATGTTTGGGTCAAGGGAACAGTTCTGAAATTTACTATATTTCAATTTGCTATCATTAGTGGTTTAAATTACACCTCAAACATTGAGGACTTTCAGTATCCGACTTCAGATGGCTCTGTTTTAATGACAAAGTATTTTTTTGTTGCAAAAAATGGAATATCCAAAAAAAAAAAAATTTGAACGGTATAAGATGGGAAATTTTGACAATGACCAGGATGCATTACGGATGACCATTTTATTTTTCATTCATACCTTTTGGTTATCTGAAACGGATGATGCAGCTATTAGTTATATAGAATTCAATATGGTAGAGGATGGTCGATATGAACAATATCCGTGGGGAAAGATTGCTTTCAACAAGTTGATGAACTCGTTGAGGAAGGACTTCTTCATTGAAAAGCAGCTTTATCGGTTAGGAGGAATGCCACATGTTCTCAATGTCAAGATGTACGAATGTTGTTCTGAAGTAGATAAAGAAATTTCTTTTCATATTGGTAATCGTATCCCGAGTATATGTAACTGTTTTGTTGTTGGAACAAAGCCTAAATTTGAAAAGTTCATGAATGGAATGTTTATCAAGGTAATTTATTTTTATTTGCAATCTCTTTTTGTATTTTATGTTGTACACATGGAATTTTATTTTATTTTTTCAATATATATATTCTTGTCAATATATGATTAAGGCTGTAACTTGTTCGTACTGTAGTATATTAGATGATCAAACATCTTTCATATCAACTCATGCAACAAAATAACTTTTTTTAACTGTTACAAGATACATTACAGTACTTATATGATACATTCTAATACATTATTGTACAGTTTATGGTATACCACTACAAGTTATGTAGAATTCTGATACATTATTGGCCTTACATTTAGATAACTAAATTTGTTATTTTTTTCAATCTCAATTATAGTATGTGTATACCAACATAAGTTCTACAGTTGATGAGCTAAAATGTCTTCAACTGCCAAATAATGATGGAATGAATTTGAAAGATTCTATCAATTCAACTTTGCTATCCATATCTTCTAGACATCCGATAAAAGTTGACCAAAAAGCTAAAATGACAGCTGCTTCATTACTTTTGGATGATTTTGATGATTTTACTACCACACAACCGCTTGAACTGTTGACTAGGTCAATGTCCAAGTCTGATATATTATTGGCACCACCTTCACAAAGAAAAAAAAACAGACACTGAGTGAACAAAATCGGTGATAGATTAGGAAAATATTAACGCTCACCTCTCTGTTAAAGAAGTCAATGAATCACCTTCTGAAACATCAAACATAATTACTGACCCAATTAATGAAGAAGCTCCACATGAACCATCTCTAATGGACTTCGGCGAACAGACACCACCAGCAAAACAAAACCCACCAATTTAAAGTGTGTGTGAGTCCACACAAAAAATTAATATGTCTGGAGGAACATATCATAAGCTTGTTTTGATGAAAGTTGATATGAATGCAACTGAATCATTAGTAAAGACATATGTTAGTGCAACATGATTTTTTTTTTTCAAAATTGACTTTATTGACATATCTAATTTACTCTATTAAACTTTGCAGGTTGACAAAAGATTTGATGACATTGAAGAATTAATGAAAAACATCATGAAGAAATGAAAAAACAACATGACGAAATGATGTTAGCTTTGAAGGAAAAGCATGATGCTCCACAAAAAGTAACTTCTAATATTATCACATCATATTTTATTAAGTTTTATATATTTTTATACTTTTTAAAAGTTATATGTTTTCCAGGTTGTTATTGAAATCGATAGTTCAAATAAAGATGTGAAAAAGAATGAGACACATTATGATGATTTGGGAACTCTGAAGGAACATCCAAAGGATGTTTCAGAAAAGGTAAAGTAGTAGCAATGTTAAAAAGAAGTATTGTATATTATTTTTATAATGTAATGATTTTTTTGTGGTTCATATTTTTGATGAATATGTTGTATTTACTAGAGATCACAAGCGGGATGACAAACCATCAACTGAATATTCTCATAAATTCAATTTTGATGATCCGGCTATTTGGAGACAGACTATTGAAGTTTAAAATGTACAGAAGGTACTCACAGTGCAACAATTATGTCGAGTGTATGTTATTAATGTGGAAAATCACTGTGTTACTTAGATACTGCATTAAATCTTGTACAACTAACACATTCAATGCAAAAAATGGATACATTTGTCAATTCTTTCTCAATAGTCTTGTTATTTCATCCTATATAAGTCTTACATATTCTTTAATATCTAACTAATTTCATATTTCAGGAAAGTGAAACTGAGTTTAAGAATGTTGCATTTCAGCATACCATCGATACCACCAGAGCTGACTTTTCCTCACAAGTTAGTGCAATACAATCTGAGGAGCTTTTACAGAAAGAAAATCTCCCTTATCTCATTTTACCAACAAAGAACACTAAAGTTCCGAATGAACTGTAGGTACGTAGAACATACGGTTGTGGATTATTTCATATTGGATCTCTTTTATCTAATTAATGTTAGTATAATGTTATAAAAGTTGGCCGTTATATCTAATGATTTTCATCTTCCAAAGTTTCCTGCATTGTGATATCGTCTGAAATGTTTCAGGTTGTGATAGATAATATCATAGCTGGCATGTCCACACCAATCGCTGCAATGGTAGTAAATTCAGACGATCTTTCACAAAAAGTCAATCTTCCTGATCTGTCCTTACAAACGGGCAATGTTGAAGTTCCAAATAAACTGCGGGTACGGATAACACACGAGATTTGAAATATATATGTCATTAATTAAGAATATCTTTGTTTAAAATAAGATTATGCATGTTTTTTAATATACCTGATACATTAAATACACCAAATTAATATTTTATGAAATGTATTAGACAATTATATGATACATAACAGTATCACTACATTGTATAGGTATTTTCTTATAATACGGCCATAAAGATAGAATGTTAACAATGTCTTTACACTATAGATGTCATATGGGTTATCAGTCACATTTAATTAATATCTAATAATTTTTCTTTTTCAGGAGTCTACCAAAGATAGTTCAACTGATGCGTCTCAGGAATCGATAGATAACATTATAGCTGGAATATCCACACCAGTTGTTTCCATAAAAATGAAGTTTGTTAGTCCCACTGAAATCAGTAACAATGAATGTCAAATTCATGATACTCGATTTCCATCACTTCTTCCTGAAGCAAAATTGGGTAAACAAGATGCCATTAAAACACGTGCACCAAGAAACTGGAAGCGAACAACAATATTCAGGTCATCATTTACAACTGAATTTGGTTCAAGTTGTAAAGGCAAAGAATCTGTAACAATTGATTTTCGTCGAAAGCATCTGTTTGATGGTTATCTTATTTCCTATGATATGCCGACGGGACTAATCGAAGAGTATTGTGCATGGATTTTGCATAGATTATTAAAGTTTCATGAAAAGAAGTAAGATATTTTTACTTTTTCCATTATTATTTTATAATTATAAAATCACAAAGAGTAATATAATTTCATTATACTCATGTAGGAAATTGAAAGACAAGCACTACAAAGCTAATAAATTAGGAATTGATTTTAGTTCATTGGATTTTGTTGTTGCAAAACCAGATTCAAAGAACTGGTTCTACACAATGTCTCAGACAAACACCTGCTGGAATGATGAGGTATTACAAAAAATATTACTTACATGTACAATAAACAGTTTCTAATACATACATATATATATATATATATATATATATATATATATTATTATACTTTCTGATACATAACTCATAAAAATTTGATAACTGTCATTTTCAAATCTTATATACCAAATTATTTTTCTTACTAAAGTTGAATTTATAGATGGATATTAATAAGTTATTTATTTTGTTATTTTAAGCAGTATGTAGATTTTATATTCTATAACCTTCGAAAGAAATCAAAGCAACAAAAGGATCAAGAATATCGTTACACCACTGTTAATTTCTTGTTCAAAACATACATCGATGCGACATAGAAATGCTACTTTGAGAAGGCAACAGGTGATTCTCTCTCAACTGAAGATGATTATAAAAAAAATGTATTTTTTGCAAGAAATGAAGGATCACTAATAAACATCATTAAACGGTTCAACATACCGGCTGCTTTGCCTTGGCACTTAGTCGATGATGTATACGTTCCTATAAATTGCGATGGAAATTTTCACTGGGTGATAACTGTGATACCTTTAAAGAAAAGATGTATCAGGGTGTATGACTCAATGTTGTCATCACAACATAGAGAGCCATCAAATGAGATCAAAAAGTTGTCTGTGATGCTGCCAACATACCTTACTTACAGTGGATTTCTGGAAAACACTAAACAAACTGTATGGTCAAGTCTCAAAGCTTACACAGATAAGATGAGTAAAGTGACCAGTGAATTGAAT
>NC_061121.1:10441897-10456252 GCF_002878395.1 Capsicum annuum
CTATCTTATTAGCCTCTACTAATGTAATTTAAGACACTAATTTTAATAGTGATGTTTTTGTTGCAGAAAATTTTCATCAACTTTTTTGAATTAATTAAAGTTTAATTTATGATATGTTAAATTTTCATCGACACGTGAAAATCGATAATTATATATGTGAAAAATTTCAACAAATTTTGTAATTAGTTAGTTACTGTAAAGACATGTATCATAAGAATTTTGATAAACCTCATGCAATGTATCATATTATTTCAGAATGTCTCAGATCAAATCTGAAATATATTTAAAGCAATTAATTGGTAAGACAAATATAATAAAAAAAGTATATTCACATTGAGTAATGATACATCACATATTCCTCTACCATATTATGATACATTGCAAGAAGTTATTGTAAGCATTGTTTATAATGGCCATCATTATAATATCTGAATTATTGATATGTATCCTAAAACATGATACATCACAATTACTTATTGCAATGTATCATAATACAAGATACGTTGTATCATTAATCCTAAACTAAAATCAATTATCTATGTAAACTTTTCAGTTTTACAAGTAATTACATACAACTGTAATTTCATGAACCAAATTATACCCAAGAAAACAACAGTAAAATGAATAGCCTTTGATGATAGAGTTGCTTTCTCATTTAAGGAATAATCTAAAAAAAATAGTTGTACTGTAACCGGCTACATAAGAAATCAAACAATAATTCAAATTAAACATTGTTCCAAGATTATTCAAACATAGCCAAATCAAAACCAAATTAACAGTGACGAACTAAACATAGATCGTTCAATGTATCAGGTAAACAAAACATCAATTCTCCTTTGGAAAGAATTTACAAGTACGTCTATTGTGACCTTCTGGACCACATTTTCCACAACAGTTTGTATTGGAGGATATTTTTCACTTGCTTTCTTACACCTACTCTTTTTCGGCCTCCCAGGTGGTCTTTTATATTTTGGTTAGGCACATGCCAATCCTTCTATTGGAACTTCATATGTCTTCACTAATGTCGCAAGCTTATAGTAATCAGAGCACCACGAACGAAAATTCATAATATGTTTACTTCTCAACACTACAATCGCGTGCGGATATGGAATTTCATCAATCTGAAATCAACAGCAGTTGCATTTGTTAGCATCCAGGTCCACAACGTATATTCTCCCAGATTCAGAAATTGAATAATGATACTCTGATGCATGCTTGACCTAACAAAAAATACAAATCACAAACAAACAAAGTATAACGTATAAGAAATTTTTATCTAATAAACAAAACATAAAATGAGTAATTAATTATGCATACCGTCATTCTAGATGCTTTAACTCCATTAACGATGAGAATTTCGTCAAACCTTCTTCCTAAAGTTGTTTCTGTATGTGAAGTAATTTCTCTATTTTTACAGTTCCATGCTCCAAATAATTTTCTGACTTCTTCCAAAAAACCTAAAATTGGCAATTTACACGCCTCCACTAAACAACCATTTATACATTCTGCTATGTTAGATGTCATCATCCGTCCTCTATTTATAGGAGCATGAACTCTTGACCACTTTTCATATCCTGCATCATATAGATAATATTTCACTCGATGATTAATTTTATCAACCTTTGACATAAGGTACTCAAAATCTTCCTTTCTGTACGCTCTTAATGTCGAATAAAACAGGTCGCTAAGTCTGTCCTTGCTCCTTTTAAAATTTATACAAATGTTCTTCCAACGATGCCAAATTCATGCTAAGTAAGGAACATTTAGATAGACAGTGCTGACACTTTTAATTATTATTTCATTTTGATCTGATACAATACACATGTTTTCACACTCCCCAAAAGCATTCTTAAATTGCTCAAAAAGTTATGTCCATACAGAATCATTTTCCGAGTCAACAATACCGAAAGAAATTGGTAATATGCAACCTAAAAATAAAAAATTAAAAAGCATGATTTTTAACAAACTGTTGTTATTAAAAAGTGTATACACCCTATGAAGATTACGCTAAATTTTCATATATACAGTTATGTATCAGAAAATATAATGATGAATCATAAACTGTACAGTTATGTATCATAATATATTATATATGTTTAGCAACGTATCATAATAGGAATTGAATATTATTTAACATGATTAGTCATACCTGCACGATCAAGAGTGTTAGCAGAAAGTAAAGTCCCTTGGTACGGTCCACTCAAATGAGCACTATCTACTACAACAACTGGTCTACAATACTTGAAACCATGGATCATTGGTTGTAAAGCTATAAACAAACATTTGAATTCATTATCTACAGCCTTATACATCCTGGTGTGTGATCTCGGATACACAGAGTTTAGCATGTAGAGGTATCTCGGCATTTGTTTATATCCGTTAGCAGCTCCACCCTTAAGAATTTCTATAGCACGCTCCTTCGCACGCCAAGCTTTCATGTAATTGATGTCAACACCATAAACAACTTTCATTTCTTCAATAATATTTGCTCGAGTATGTATCCTCTTGTAGTTTAACAACTTTGGCTTTGTAAAATTACTAACAAAGTTAACTGAAGCCTGCAGTTGTTTTAACATCCTATCAATCATTGAACACATATGTTCATCATTGAATTTTTGAATTTAAAAAAGATCAGAATCCAACAAGCAAGAAGCTTTCATGTACCAACCGTAATTTTTATTACGACATTCCAACCAATAGCTGCATATAAAAACAAATAATCATTATTTAAAAAAAAATTCGAAACCTACAAAAAATATGTATCTGTAAATAGATATGCTACTGTAAATAATTCTTATAATAACATTCTGACATTTGCTTGCTTTAAACCATTTCACGTTCATATATGATATTATTTATGAATAACACAATCAACACATATTTTACAATGTATCATAACACCAATACATAAACACAAATCACACGCAAAAAACTAACAACAACATAGTTTATAATACCTTTTCTTATCAGATCTTGATGCTCGGAAATTAAAACTATGATGTAATGCATACTTTTTCATTACAGCTTCCAGAGTTTTCTTATTCTTATACAACTGCTTCACCTTAACTTCAGTGTTTTGGCAATCGGTGATGAATTTTCTTATTTCAATTTCTGGTACATATAAAGAATATCGATTATTCGACTCAACAACAGCAAGTGCAGCTGTATCTGATTCCGTTCCTTCGATGCACATTATCGCACCAGTTTCAACATCAAATTCTCTCTCTTCAGTCAATTTATCACTGGTTGTAATGCATTACGGATACATTACAAAATTTGTGCAGATTTTTTTCAATTCAATGTAAACCTTAACACCATTGTTGTTTCTAATATTCATTGCAGCCGTATTTCCATCAACAACATAATGAATATCTATATTTTTATTTGTTAGATCTATCTCAAGTTCCATCGCAATAACAGAAATCAACCTGAAATATGAAACACTTTCGCTAAATACAATTCCATCGCTCATGTAATTTTCATAAATAATTTCATTTTGCCAGAAATCAGAATGTCTCAGCAAAACTGAAATATTCATGACAAAAAATTGTATGAAAGAATTGACAAAATAATATTTTTGGGAACCAATGGGCTGAAACACAAATGAAAATGGCATTCAAAATTCAAAAAACAAAAGGTTTTGTTACGTGATTAATGTATTACAAAATGGAAATTTCTATTTTTTGGGATTTAATTAAACAACCTTTTGCTTAATTACCGCTCATTAAATAATTAACTTCATTTAATAAGCTACTTATGAATCATACCACAATGTATCAGTTAATTAAGTAATGTATCATATATGGGATTTTCAGTAATTTTGTAAAATGTTGGGAGAGAAGGTAATTATATATGAAACAATTATGTTTTAAGTAGTTTATACTTTAAAAATAACAATACAAACAAACCTATTTTGTAACAATAGTGAACCATTTTTAATAGTATGAGCCTTTTCTCATACTAATAATATTGACATTTAAGTGGTACTTAAAGAGTTGAAATGATGGAACTTCAAATATTACTTTCGTTAGTCTCAACCAAACCGCCTGTTAATAGACTATATTGACTTTTTTTAAGATTAACTTGTATTTGAAAAGTGTGTTTTAAAAAAAAAAAAAATTACTGTAACTTAATTTAAGACTTTTAACTTAATTGTTAGTTGAGCTCACATTCCCTAGCTTTTTAAAAAAAAAATAAAAAAATAAAAACAATAAATATAGAGAGAGAGAGAGAATTTTTTATTTTTCAACTATTTTTTTTTCAAAAAAAAAAAAGCGCGAATTTAGCTTGGCAAACATATATACGTAACTGACATAAGTCCCAAAAAAATGTTTTAGCACAACCAAGATAGCAAAGGCCAATTTCATCTTTTTTTTCCAAATCTATTTTGTGGTTATGTATTCTTTTTCTTGTTTATTTTAATGTTTCCATTCTCTTTTTTACCCTAAGTTCGATTTTTCCCCTTGTTTTTTGATAATTCAATTTTTTCCCCTTGTTTTTTGATAATCTTTTTATTCATTGCTGTAATATGTTAGGGTTTTGCAATTTGGAGTTTGGGGGTTGGGGTTGGAGGTGGGGTGGGGGTGGGGGCACAACTGAAAAATGGGTCTATGGCAACACATGCAAAAGCATTGCAATAGCCAAGTAAACCGTAGCAATAGACTTATCACGGCGGTTCTGCAACCGTTTCACCACGCCGCGTGTCGATAGCTCTACTGCTACGGTTCTTGTAACGGTTTTAATGATCTCTACTACAACACTTATTTGATATCAATTGCAATGAAATAAACAGTTACCAAAGGATTTTATGCAACGGTTGTTATATCTATTGCAATAGTTAAATAAATGTATTATCAGTTAACTTGAGACTTTGTTGCAACAATTGTGTTATTAATGTTATGGTTTTTTTTGTCACATATAACTTGTATAGCAACGGTTTAAATGATCTAAGACAACGTTTTACAAGATGTTGTCATAAAGTGTTATGCAACAGTTATTTGATCTATTGCAACAGTTAAAATAAGTGTATTATTAACTATATACTATTCAAGGTTGGCTCAAGGGTAAAGCTAGTAAAGCATTTGCTTTAGGCCCCCAAAATTTTGAGGCCTCAAAAATATTGAGTACATTTTATGATTTCTACTTCACTTGAAATAATAATGAAGATTGTAAATTACATCTAAAAATATTATCGAAAGAAAAATAAAGAGAAGTTTTAATTACATCCTAAATTTGTAAGGTTTTATTTGGTGCACATCTAAACTATTGGTTGTCTTAAAGACCTCCTAAAACTTGTTATTTTAATATGCCAAGTTCCCCATTAGGGTCCACCTGGTACTAAAATTAAGTGCAAACATAATAAGGCCTACAAGGTACGAAAATATTTACCACATCATTTTATTCCAACAGTAAAAATTGAAAATTCAGCATTTTTTCTTATTGTTTTCATAGTTTTAAGGTCCTCATCTCTCTCTTTACTTCGTATTTACTCTCCCTTCTCCTCTATCACTTTCAAAATTTCGCAAAATAATTTTCTTTCAATATGATTTCTATACTTTAAATCAAATCCTTAATCGAAGCAGTAATTGGAATCCTAGTATGAAACACTAAACAAAAAAAAAATGTATATTTTAACACAAAAAAAAACACATTTTTTTAAGATAATAACTTACGTAATCGAAGAAAATTCAATTCGAAAAATAAATATTCCCTCAAAGCGTTAAATTTTCTCTATTTTGGAGCAAAGAAAAACTCAAAAATTTCACCTTTCTTCTTCACTAAAAGCTTACATAAAAGTTTTTAGGGATTGAAAGTGAGTGATTTTTGATATAGGATAAATATGAAAAAGGATCTTATATTATTTATCCTTGTGGACATATACATAGGCCAAAATTTCACATATAAGTGTGTACTTTACATGATTGTGACCTTTGGACTATGAGGAGATACGCAATATATTGAAATAACAAGACTGGGGGGGGGGGGGGGGGGGACAACAAGTTGTTTAGGTGTTCACTAAATATAACCTTACAAATTCAGGGGGTTCTTTAAAACTTCTCTCTAAAAGAATACTAAAAGAAAGAGTTATCTAATTTTTACTAGAAATATTTTAGAATTTTGAATTAAACAACTCAAACTTCATATTAATAATTAATGTTTTAGCAATAACATTCAAGTTAATATATTGCAAACAAATGACGAACATCTTATTAACTAGAATATATCTTTTATTAATAATCATATTATATGTGAAGTTAAAGGTCATGTATGTGTCTTTTAAAAATATTACACCAAAAACAATCAATGTACAACAACAACAAAACAACTCAAAATTATTATAATATTATTTGGTGTGTATATTTATATATTTAAGGCTTCTTGTTTTAGTTTGACTTTAGGCCTCTAATTTTATTGAGACGGCCATGATACTATTGCAACAGTTTTGTAGTTAATGCTATGGTTTTTTTCGACACATACAAACTCTATAGCAGCAACTTTCTATAGCAACAGTTCAAGTTGCTATTGCAACAACTTAATTTGCTACAAAAATATGTACCCTTATAATGATAAATCAGTACTAATAAATACTAATAAACTCAAATATATGATAAAAGCTACTCCCTCCATTTCAATCTATTTTTAAATGGTCTTCTCATAATTAATTCAATAAACATTGATTTAGTATATATATAGATTCAATAAACATAGATTCAGAGCCCAGTTATTTAGCTATGTTTATTGAATTAATTATGAGAAGACCATTTAAAAATAGAGAAGCTTTTAGAAAAATTAAAGAATCTTTAATTAGTAATTATTCAGAGTATATAAGTCTAAATAAAACAAAAGAAAACCCACAAAGATTAGCCTACCTAATTACCTTAATATCTAGTATTGAAGCAAAATTAATAATCCATTTAAAATCTAGAAGAAAGAGACACATACCACCTAATTATGATAAAATTAGATTTAGATATCCGCTAAGATATTATAAATATGGTTTAAATGAATAAAGTGCAAAAATACAAAGAATTAAAACAAATTATTTCTGAAAAACGTAAAGAATTAAAAATAAGAATAGAAAGGCTACATTATAATATATTTGCCGGAGTTAGTGAAAATTCAATAAATACACAAAAAGATGAAATATCAAAATTAGAATCACAAATAGACAGTTTAGAATATATATATATCAACATGAACTATTCACAATAAAATGAACAAAGAAGAATTTATACTAGATGAAAAAATATATGAAAATCACGAAGGATTAAAACTAAAAATAGTATTTTCTAATCTAGGAAGAAGATATAAGAAAATAGGTGAACATTTATATCTAATGTTATAAAAAAAAAGAATTAAAATTAGAAGATAAATTGACAGCAATGGTAAGAATAGAAAGAGAAAATGAAGAAATAGATAGGAAAAAGGAAATAGAAAAAATAAAACAACAAACTACGGAAGAAATACGAAAAATAGAAGAAACTAAAAATAGTAGGATTGCTGAATTAGAAAGAGAACTACAAATGTTAAAAGATCTGTATGAACAAAGACAAAAGGGAAAAGAAGAAAAAGATAGAGAACAAAAATTACTAAACGAGATAAATCAATTTAAGGAAAAATTGAAAATAAAAAACAAAGAATTAGAAATAAATAATGTAGACGTTGAAGAGACAGATAATTATGATTCAGAAGATAGTGAAACATATACAGAAATATTAACAAATACAAAAAAATTAGAAATCAATGAAAAACAAGAAGTAATTAACGAGGAAAACTTAGAAAGTACCAACACAGAAATAAATACTCTTGATAAAAAAGAAGATGAAAATATAATACCTAAAACAACAGAAATAAGAAAACCTGCATATTATAAGAATAAGTTTAAAAGGCATAATGAATATGACAAATGGACACCAAAACAGATAGTTAATAAAAATTATAACTTTTTAGACCTAGACTGTGTAATAGATACAGAAAAAATAATACAATTATGGATAGGATATATGACAAAACAATTATTAGATAATAATATAAACATAACAGATGCACCAGAATATATAGAAAGAACACTAATAGGATCAGTAAAACTATGATTTTCAAATTTAACTGAAAATAGCAAGAAAGTATTAAGAACTAATAAACCTATAGAATGAACATCATCAACAACAACTAAACTAACACCTATAGAATTATTATAAAAATATGAAACAGCTATAAAAGATGAATTTGGTAGTATGACAACAATAGAAGAAGAACAAGACGAAGAAAAAGATACAAATAGGAATTTAATGTTAAAATTAGCAATATGTAATATGTGTTATATAGATGAATATACTTGCGCATTTAAAGAATATTATTATAAAGGAGCATATAGTATAGAAGAAAGTAAAGAGATAAGAAAATTATATTTTAATAAATTACCCGAACCATTTAGTTCAAAGATACTAAAAAGTTGGGAAGAAGCAAAAATAGTAGATACGTTAGGAGCAAGAATAAAATTTTTACAACAATGGTATAGAAACTTATGTGAAAAATATAGAGAAGAATTAAAAATGGAAAAAACATTAATAAGAAATTTAGCATGTTGCAAAAATAAAATAGCACCCCAATTTGGATGTGAAGAAAGATATTATAAGAAAAGAAAAAGACATAAGAAATATAAGAAATATAAAAAATCAAAATATAAATATAAGAAACCGAGAAAAAGATATTATGTAAAAAGTTATAAATACAAAAGACCATATAGAAAGAAGAAATCTATAAAAGAATGGACTTGTTATAATTATGGAAAGATAGGCCATTTAGCTAGAGATTGTAAATTACCTAAAAATCCGAAAAATAAACAAATATCAGAAATAAAAATAGATAATACAGAATATATGCAGATAGATTATATAGATTATGAATTAGAAAGTGAGGATAGTATATATGAAATTTCAAAAAAAGAAACAGATAATGAAATAAATAGTGAAATAGATGGATCAAATGACTGAAAAAGATATAAAAATAATAACAAAGGAAGAATATTTAAATGATGAAGGAACGGAACAAAAAATAATATTTGACAGTAACATATTTGATGAAATAAAAGGAAAAGAATTAGATTTAAGTGTAGAAAAAATATTTAAAATACCAACAATAAAAAATATGTTTACTAGGAAAAAAGACAAATATTATGTAGTATGCCAAAAAGAACATGTAATAGACTGTAGATATGCAAAAGGCAAAGCTAGTATACCACTAGTAACAAAAAGAATAATTAATAAAGAGATAAATGATATAAAAAGTAAAGGAGATCCAATAAAATATGTACACCTTGGAGGTACAGAGATATTAATAAAAGCATGTTTTAGAGAAGGAATAGATACACCAATAGAATTATATTTAGCAGATGATAGAATTATAAAACCTATAGAAAAAAGCATAATAACTACCGTAAAAAGAAATCTAACATATCAAAAATTCAAATTTATAATAAGTGCAAATTATTCAGTACGGTAACAGATAAAAATATAGATAAATCACTAGTATTATATTGGAAAATATCAGGAATAGAATTAACCCCAGGAAGTAAAATATTTACAGCAAGATGCAAAAATTTATATGTATTAACAACAAAACATAAAATAACAGGAAAAAATAAGATTAACAAGATACGAATAGAAAGCCCATTCGAACAGATTGTAAAAACAATAGATTATAATGATTATAGCTATAGAGACATAGATATAGAAGAAAATTTAGAAATAGTAAATGATAGAATAAGTACAACGAAAAGAATAGCTGATGAAAAACCAGAATCATCAAGCTCATCAAAAAGAACAAGTTATGAAATGAATTCAATAAGTAATTTAAACCAATATTACATATCAGGAAAAATAAATGAAAAAGAATATCTAATACTTTTGAATACAGGACAAGAAGAAAATTATATAGCAAAATATCTAGTAAAAAATGAATAAATAAAAACTGATAATGATATGTGCCCAGATCTACCAAAAAGTTTAATAAATAGTAAAAATATAGCAGAAAAAGAAATAATAATAGGAGTTAGAAAAATAAAAATAGAATTCGAAGTAAAGAAAAAAATGCAAAAAACAGATATAATATTAGGAATAAAATGGCTAGAACAAGTAAAACCATATAATATAGAACCTACACAATTAACCTTAACATAAAATGAAAATATATGTATTAATGAAGATAGTAATAGAAGGATATTACAGTAGATATTATACGCCTATGATAGATACAGGAGCAGAAGCTAATTTATGTAGATATAATTGCTTACCAGAAAGTAAATGGGATAAATTAAAAACACCAATAATAGTTAAAGGATTTAATAATGAAGGAAGCTTAATTACTTATAAAGCTAGGAATGTAAAAATACAAGTATGGGATAAGATATTAACAATAGAAGAAATTTATAATTATGAACTAACATCAAAAGATATACTTTTAGGAATGCCGTTCTTAGATAAATTATACCCACATATAATAACTAGAACAGACTGGTGGTTTACAACACCATGCAAACAGAAAGTGAGAGCAAAAAGAGTTAATAATAAAATAAGAAAGAAAACTGATTGGATAAAAGGAAGTGAAAAAATTGCACAAAAGTTAGAAAATATAAAAAATACTGAAGATACAATAGAACTAGTAGTATTTTCAATAAATTAAACAGAAATAACTATATTTTCAATAAATAAAATAAAAATAATTAAGAAAAAATTAGAACAATTATATAGTGAAGATCTATTAAAACGATGGGAAAAACATAAAACTACTATAAAAATTGAATTAATAGATAAAAATAGCATAATAACTCAGAAACCATTAACATATAATTTTGACGAATTAAAAGAATTTAAAATGCATATAGATGAATTATTAGAAAAACAATATATACAAAAAAGTAATAGTAAACATAATAGTCCAGCATTTATAGTAAATAAACATAGTGAACAAAAAAGAGGAAAAAGTAGGATGGTTATTGACTATAGAAATTTAAATGCAAAAACTATAATATATAATTATCCAATACTGAATAAGATATTAAAAATAAGGCAAATACAAGGATATAATTATTTTAGCAAATTTGATTGTAAATCAGGATTTTACCATCTAAAGTTAGAAGAAGAACCTAAAGAATTAACCGCATTTACGGTACCACAAGGATTTTATGAATGGAACGTATTACCATTTGGATATAAAAATGCACCAGGTAGATATCAACATTTTATGGATAATTATTATCTAATTGCATAGTATACATAGATGATATATTATTATATACCAAAACTAAAGAAGAACATTTAAAATTATTGGAACAGTTTACAGATATAATAGAAAAATCGGGAATAAGTCTAAGCGAAAAGAAAGCTGAAATTATGAAAAATCAGATAGAATTTTTAGGAATACAAATAGATAAAAGTGGAGTAAAAATGCAACAACATATAGTACAAAAAATAATAAATTCGAAAGAAGAATTAGATACAAAGAAGAAATTATAATCATTTTTAGGATTAGTAAACCAAGTAAGAGAATATATTCCAAAATTAGCAGAAACTTTAAAAACACTACAGAAAAAATTAAAAAAGGATGTAGAATATAACTATAATGAAGAAGATAAAAAACAAGTTCAAAAAATAAAATTACTTTGTAAAGAATTACCAAAATTACAATTTCCGGATGAAAATAGAAAATTTATATATATAGTAGAAGCAGATGCTAGTGAATATAGTTATGGAGGAGTACTTAAATACCGATATGAAGCAGAAAAAATAGAACACCATTGTAGATACTACTCAGATACGTTCAATGAGACAGAAATAAAATGGTTAATAAATAGGAAAGAATTATGTTCATTATATAAATGTTTGTTAGCATTTGAGCCATATATTGTATATAACAAATTTATTGTACGAACAGATAATACACAGGTATGCGGTGGTTAACAAAGAAAATACAAAATTCAGTTATAACAAAAGAGATTCGGAGATTAGTCTTGAATACATTACATTTCACATTTATAATTGAAGTAATCAGTACTAACAAAAATGTTATTGCAGATTACATATCAAGACAAAGCTACACAGACTGAAATAATAGAAGAAGATACTCTAGAAAAAATACTCAACACCCTAACTACGCTTTCAATGAAAGTGGACAGTATGGGTAATGAGATAGAAAAGCTAAAGACTAATGAAGATAAACTGAAGTCTATAGCTACAAATCAGCTAACTCAGCAGTGTGCAGAGCTATGTCGATCGGAAGACATTAAAGTTCCAGAGCTAGAAGGAGACGATGGGACACTCCATAAAACCCATAACATTTATCAATCTACTTCTGCAGGTACAAGCAAAGGAGTTAGTCGACAAAGATACCAGAACATGAATATGAATAAAATATTTGAGAAACCATTTATACCAAAAACACAAAAAGACCCCTTGTTCATACCCCCACAAATCACCACATACCGAGATAGCCTGAACCAAGATAAAAAAGTTTACAACTATACAACCCTAAAATACATAGAAAATATCTATAGAGTACAAACTTTTCTAAACCTTAACCCCAGAGCTACAAATATCAAAGAACCAAACACAAACTATATAACCCAAAAATTACAAGGATATAACAAGCTAATAGCACTACCCAAAACTAACCCAAGCCTAGTAAAAACTTGTTTTGACTATGGATTATTAAACACCATATACACTCAAGACGGAGAAGAACTAACAGCTATGGAAGAATTACACAAGATATTCACCACCTACAAAAGGAAATCTATTTTATATAAAGTGTTATACTGCACCAGCAGAGATATTATATGACGAAATAAAACCAGTTATACAAGTTGTAAAAATAGGACTAACCAGAGATATGATCATACCAGAAGATATTACACAGCAACAGGAGATACCCAGAATTAAGATACCCGATTTCTACGCAAACAAACGACTCATTGGACTAGCTACGATTATCCAAGAATTAGCAAATAATTATACTAATGGAAACCCAATATGGAGCTATTATTCGAGAGACCATCAAATGATTTATTCAAATTCAAAAGAGCTACGACAAGCAGATATGGAAGATGTTAGGCAATGGATAATGACATTACTTAACCCAGAAAAACAATCTACCGCAAGAGCAATTAAAAAAGAATTTATTTCAGACGGATTACTGACAAGATATTGTAAAATAATTGGACACAAATATCTAGATCATCAATGTTCGAGATGTAATGGAGAAGATAACATTATTCCAGAAGTACACCTAGAATAAAAATCAAGAAGATGAACATGCCAGCTGGAAAGATAAGATAAGGAGCAACAGATACGACGAAGACACCAATGGAAGAAAACAAGATATAAAATTATTTACGTAAAATTGTTAGAATTGTAAGTTTTTATTGTATAGACTTCTCTTAGCCTCCTAGCCTTTTTTAAAGGCTATGGCACTAAGTTTTTATTGTATAGACTTTTCTTTTTTGGACTCCTAGCCTTTTTGACTTTTCAAAAGGCTATGGCACTTAGGATTCTAGTCTTATAATTTTTTAAACGTGTAAAGACTCATGTAAGGACTTTGTAAAGATTTTTCATTCTATAAATGAAAGAAACCGAAGGCATTGCAAAGCAAGCCTTCATGTGTTGAAGCAATACTCTCTCCAGTCCACAACAAATATTTTGCTCAGTTAATTAAAAAACAGACATACTTCAATGGAAAAAGCTATGGAGGAACAAACTTCAGAAATATCAAAACTACCCGAACAGGTATATTTATTTATGATTATGAATAGCTAAATTCATAGTTCCCAACAATCATGATATGATAAAATAAATTCATATTAGTTACTTTATAGTAGAATTATTCGAAGAATAATATGTTAAGAAGTTTATTAGCAAAGTGGAAACGGAGAAAAATCCCTAAGAACTATGTCATCCTAAAGGTGAAACCAATGAGGCAAGAAGCCGTGGCGAGGAGTAACCAGAGTAGAGACGGTGTTTAAGGGAAAAAGTATCCAAATTACCATGCTAAGAGTGACCGAAGAACATATTATTTAAGAATAATCTAGTATATAGTAATCTAAGATGACCATATTTTGTTATGTACATGGTTGAAGGGAATATTTTGAAAAAAGCAATTTTATGAAAATGAATAATTATTTATCTGATGTGATGGTAGATAAATTTAAAATACTTATTTTGTATGCACTTAAAGATATAAAAGTAGTAGATATAAGAAAAATCATATTAGAAAAAGCATTTGGTAAATATTACATAACTAGAGTAAATTATATACCATACCTACCTAACTACTCTTACAAATACTTACCATGATAAATTACAT
>NC_061121.1:10456352-10456626 GCF_002878395.1 Capsicum annuum
TAAGAACTATGTCATCCTAAAGGTGAAACCAATGAGGCAAGAAGCCGTGGCGAGGAGTAACCAGAGTAGAGACGGTGTTTAAGGGAAAAAGTATCCAAATTACCATGCTAAGAGTGACCGAAGAACATATTATTTAAGAATAATCTAGTATATAGTAATCTAAGATGACCATATTTTGTTATGTACATGGTTGAAGGGAATATTTTGAAAAAAGCAATTTTATGAAAATGAATAATTATTTATCTGATGTGATGGTAGATAAATTTAAAATATT
>NC_061121.1:10456726-10458709 GCF_002878395.1 Capsicum annuum
ATGATAAATTACATAAAATTTTTAGAAAAAGATATGAGAAACATACAATTACTAGAAAAACAGATGAAAATAAATATAGACAAATACATGGAAAATAAAGATATAAAATATATAGAATTTCTTAATAAAAATATGCAAGAACTACTAAGACTAAAACAAACAACTAAAAATATTATAATAAAATCAATTTTAAAAGATAGATCATCTAGATTATCTTAAAGTTTTAATCTTATATATACTTAAAGATATAGAAATTATAAACATTAAGAAAATAATATTAGAAAAAGTAATAGACTATGAAATTGAAACTATAAATTGGATAGAACAGTTATACCAAGAAATTTACCCAGAAGGATATTATTCAGATTAACGAATGTTAGAATATATTAGAAAAACTAGAGAAAATCAAGATAATCTAAATAAAGAAATTAATTATAGAAATCGAATTAGAAAAATAATGGAAAATCTAAAAGAAAAATTAATATGGATAGAAGAAACCTTAGAAAATTTAGGAAAAAGTACATGTGATAGTTTATATAATTTAAAAAACTCACTACGAGAAGAACAATACAAGATAATAAATAACATAGAAAATCTAGAATTAGATATACATTACAGTACAGTTAGGATAAATTATTATACAGAAATTTGTAACTCTGTAATTACTACAGGATAAAATAATAAACCAAATAAATTAATGAATACATCTTACGAAAAGAATAAATCATTAAAAAATATTGAAACAAAATTTAAGAAATATCCACACACAAAGAAAAATAGATTCATTATATATATACTAAATCTATTTCATAAGTTAGTTATCCGCCTATATCCGCACCCCCTTCTCTACCTACAAAAAAAAATCATGTCAATTATCTTTGACAATACAATTCTAGTTATTTTCATATCTTCAGTAAACATGTTCTTCACAAAAGTCATAGAACTACCAATGGTCCTTCCGATCACTGGTTTCCTGTTTTCTCTTCTCATGAAATAATGAGAAAAGGTCAAGTCACCACAACAACAACAAAATACTCAGTGAGCTCAACTAATTTCATACTCCCTCTGTTTCGTATTTGTTGGTCTTCTTTTAAAATATGTTTGTTTCAATTTAATTGTCCAAGTTCTAAAATCAAAAGTATTTTATACATATACTTTTTATTTTACCCTTAATAGGAAAACTAAATACATCCACAGTTTTCAAAATTATTGAATGGTGTCTAAATGATCTCAATTCACAAAATCAAAATTAAATGATTATTACTAGTTTCAGTTATAAATACACAATGTTCTAGACATAATGCATGAGATAGAGAAATATGTACCAAATTTTAATGTTTAATCATTGCATTGATTATTGAATTTTAAAAGGCATACAAGGGAAAATATATAAAATATCTTTTTATTTATTAGTTTCTTAGTGGGTGTGTCAAGTTCATAGGGGCCAACTAATACGAAACGGAGGGAGTAGTTAAATCAACCTATTAAATAACTGTTATTTTATGTAGTGTTGGGTAAAAGAATCTATATAAAATGCAACACCAACTTCAATATAAAATGCAACATCAACTTCAATACTAGCTCAAGTCTAAGACAAGAACACTTTTGAAGTTCCTTAACACCTTCAACAGTAGATTATGAATAATCTATCTAAGAAGTGTATTAATTTTTTTTTTCTTTAGAAAAGAGATGAAATAGAATTTTAAGGCCAAGTCCCCCAACTTCACGGAGTGTCCTTAAGGAATAATTTTCCTCACTGTACCCGAGGTTATATAATCTTTCTCCCAGGATAAAATGGCCTTCAATTAGAACAATAGTGGTACCTTAAATTATTGGATTCAACGAACTCACTGAACGATTTGATTGATCACAAGGAATGTTTTGAAGACAAGAAGAGTTTTTATTTTTGAAATTTCTTTTGTTCATATCTAAACTTGTGGATAAAAGCAGGTTTATATAGCCATAAGATGCCTCTTCTGAAAG
>NC_061121.1:10458809-10463782 GCF_002878395.1 Capsicum annuum
AGACCTTACCCTACGTCGTAGAGATAGACTGTTGCTGATAGATCCTCATCTACGAGGAGATGGATGAGTGATCTAATTAGAACGTGCTGTTTCTGTTCTTTTTACATTTGTGGCTTGTTAGATTGACAGTGTCATCACATCTTTGTCTGGATAATTTGGAGATATGCTCCTCATTTTTGTGTTCTTGTTTATTTTCTACAGGTTCTTATTGGTGAATATTGTTATATAATATGAAGTGTAAGGAAAAAAAGCTATATTGCTCTCGAACTTTACCACCTGATATGCTTAACAACTTTCCTGAGAATGTAATAGATGAAATTCTTATGTGTTTACCTTTTCGAGATGCTGTGAGGACAAGTATCTTATCGACAAAATGGAGATATGTATGGCGTAGACTTCCAGAGTTGATGCTTTCTCACACAAGTTGGAAACCCGAAGAGGATTTAACTGACCTTACAAGTAATTTCAGAAAGATTACAGGCCACATTTTGGCCTTTCATTTTGGACCAGTTACGAAGTTTACCCTCAGCATTCCATATTTCGATATATGTCCTATTATTGATGATTTGATTCATTTCCTCTCTAGAAATGGCATTTAACATCTTGTTCTTAGACTTCCGATAAGGGGTAAACCATACGAATTGCCTTCTTCATTATTCACATGTTCCTAGTTAAGGCATCTGACTCTCCAGAATTGTGTAATACCTCATCAACCAGCCTTCAAAGGATTTGATAGGTTAATTAGCCTAGAACTACGTGATGTCACAATTTCATCTGAGTTGCTTGAACGTTTCATCTCTCGTTGCTTGTTGCTCGAGTAGTTGGTGCTGCAGATCTCATGTGCTTCAAGAAACATTATTAAAATTAGTGCTCCCATGCTGAGATCCATTGACTACACGGGCAATTTAAGATCTGTCTGTTTAAAACCTATCCCCTTTCTGGCAAAGCTTTCACTTTCGCATAGGGAATATTACTGGGGTGCCGGAAAATGTAATATTCCCAAGTTTTTTGAGCCTTTCACTGTGCTCGAGCACCTCCACTTGAATGATATGGTAAATGTTGCATCATGCCCTCATTGTAATTAATGCATTTTCAATCACGGAACATCTTTATTAGGGCTTTGAGTAATTCTGATTTTTGGTATTTTCTTCCTAGTCTCTTGCTGCAGGAGCAGGTGTACCAACGAGGCTTTCCCACGGTCTTTATTGTGTCAAACATCTCAGCATATCGAGTAAAGATCTGTCTGACTCGGATGAGGTTTCATGTGATCTTTGCTTGATAAGAAGCTTCCCCAATTTAGAATCCCTGGAAATTAAGGTTCTCTTTTCTCATTTTTTTATTGTGTAGTGGCTTCTAATTATTTTCGTGCTCCTTAAATCATCAATAAGCTCAGAAAGTGAGTTTCGGTTCTTTTTTCCTTCGGTAGAGTCTGATGACAATCATATACAACTTCTCGAATCTCTTGAAGTGGAACGCTTCTCAAATGTGACATTTAATCACCTCAGGGAAGATAAGCTAATGCAAACTAATTGCATAATCCCTGAGAAACAGCTTATTGAGCTTCTGTTGGCCAAGTCTCCTGAACTGGTGAGAATGCTAATTGTGCCATGTCTAGTTGAAGAATTTGCAACAGTCCAAATCCTCGCTGAGCTAATAAGATTTCAGCGGGCATCACCAAATGCAGAAGTTGTATATAATTTGGATAAGCATCCAAATCCCCGTCCTGTTTCCTTTTCACTTGCACGAATGTTTTCGGAAGTTGATGAGGAATTGACAGACTGAATGTTGCTGCAGTAGTATATCACTGAAGTTTTGCCATCAGTTTGGGGATATAAACTAATGTGGATATTGTGTTTCTTCAACTTTGTTATTGTAGTGGTTATTGCTTTTGCTTGACATGCCTATTCTTGAAATGAGACTTGCAGCAAGAATTACTCCTATTTGTTTGTCATACTTTAAAGTTGGGTTGTGGTTGTACTATGTTAAGTTGTCTTTGTGTGACCTATAGGTCACAGGTTCAAGTTGTAGAAGCAGTTGCTAATACTTGCATTATGTTAAGATGTCTATATCACACCCCTTAGCCTATGTGCGACCCTTTCTCGAATCATTCTAATGCGGGATGCTTTGTGTAGTGGGCTCACTGTATTCATTCGGCATGCTTGAAGCCTTAGCTCAACAATGGACCTTAATTTTATTAAACCTTTCAACAAACTATATCGCGAGAAAGAGCTATTCTAGCTATACTGCACACCTTTTAGCTTATGAGAAAAGGTAATCTTTCCGATTATTGCATAACCCTTCTTGGATCTGGATCACAATATACCGACGACTTTTGTCCTTGAAATCATTCTATTTCATATCCACCGATCCGGGGAGGGGGTCAACATATTTAGAGAAAAACATTTGTACTCATTATAATGCATCTAATAAAGAACACCACAATTGAAAAAGAATGGACCCTAATTAGTGTAACCTTTTGACAACTTCATACTTATAACTCGTGAAATATTTAATTGGATCATATGACTTGTGACACCCCTTTTTCAACAAAAAAGATTAATTTTAAGTTCAAAGGGTTTTTATTATTAAGTGACAAAATGAAGGTTTGTTTCGAAAAAGGACAAAAAAAAATTTCATTCAAATTCAGAGTCGCCACTTGGCATAATCCGGTGTGCCAAGTCATCTTTGAAAAATCTTTTTCAAAATAGTTTTGACTCTTTTAAACTGGTTTGCGAACAAAGATTCCGACTAAGGAATTCTGTTGACCGAGAGGAAGGTGTTAGGCACTCCCTCGATCCCATGGTTCGACCACAGTCACTTGGTGGAGCATATCGGCTAATTTGACATTACAAATGCATAAACCACACAAAACACATAAAAACGATCAATCAAGCAAACAAAACAAAATAATCCAAAATTTAATGTCCAGTCCACTTATACAGTCCCGAAAAATAAATAAATAAAATAAAAAAGGGCAGAAATATAAACCTACTCTACTCTAAACTAATCCTGAACTACGCTCCCGTGCTACCCGATGCCTCCGGCCTTCATCACGAACGTCTTCCAAATATAGAATACTTCAGGGCATTCCCGGGCAAATGAACACAAATACCTCAGGGCATTCCCTGGCCAAACGAATACATTTGATTAAATGTGATGAAATAGAGAAAAATCACTCAACACAAACATTCACACAGGCCATGGTATAAAATCCTACAAGTTGCCTACCCCAAAACCTAGAACATGCCTATCGATCTTGCCTAAAGCATAGTACTATTGCGTTTAACATTATGAACCAAAATTAATCCGAATTTGATGACATCAATATCCATTTCAAGTCAAAAGATCGATTCAAATTATTTCATTAGTCTCTGATTCCAATCCCCATATTTATACATAACAGTTTCTAAACACAAGCACATCCATATCATCATCGATTTTAGGCCATGACTACTTATTCAGATAAAACAGCACCAATCATAAACAAAAATGTCAAATCAAACAAGCAACACACTACCATAACATCCATATACCAAATATCATACACAAAGCAATCAAAGAATAAGGTTTAGAAATAGACCTTCGAATAAACGATCTGGTTGATAATAATGAGTTAAAAGAAATCTGCACTAGAAACCTCAACGACGAGCAAAGCTCCAAATCCCGAATGTTGAACCCACTAGATCGCAAAAAAAGTCCCCTAAAGCACAAAAAACCAGGACGTAGCAAGAAACAGAAGAACTTGAAGCCCCATTAAAATCCAAAATAAAAACTAAAAATTGAGAGTAACTGAGCTCCAGTGAACTAACGGTGACCACAACGAACTGAAATAGTTGGATTCTATCTAGCTGTCATCCGGAAATCGAAGAAAAATAAAGGGATCTTGGCGATTTTTAGACTGGTTTGACCAAGCTTACAACTAGAACTTGACTCCGGTGAAAGCTCAGCGTTTTTCAGCCATAGTTTACTTCGAAATCAAAGAAAAACAAAGGGATTCAAGAAAACTCGAGCTAGAGTCGAACAAAAACAGAAACCGTAAACTACTTCCAGCGAAAGTTTTGCCGAAAAATCCTTGACAGCGACTGAATTTCTTTTCCTCGATCTCTCACTCTTGACTTCGACTCTCTCTCCCTCTCTCTTGATTCTCTCTTTCCCTCTCTGATTCGTGTGTTCTTTTTTGTGTGTAGATGTGTGTGTGTACGAGGTTCGTGAGGGAAGTATATGTGTCTATGGTGAGAGTGACTGAAGAAGAACAAGAAAAAAATGGCCTGGGGTTCCCCTCTTTCTTTCTGCGTATTGTTACTGATATGTATAGATGAGTGTGGATGGTATAGGAAGTTTCCTCATGGGCCCCTTGAGAGTGTATTCAAGGTCCTTTTTCTTTGCTTTCTGGACAAGAAATAAAATTAGGTCACGTGGGTGAGGATGGGGTAGGGGTATGGGAGGGTGACTAGGGGGTGGGGCAGGGGTAGGTTGTTAGGATGAGGTGTAAAGTTGGTTAGGATAGGGTGAAAAATGGCTATTCTTGATTGGTTGGGCTATTACTTGATTAGGAATTTTTGAATTTTATTATTTGGGATAAGGATAAATAAAAATAAATAAATAAACATGATGAGATGGTTATTTCTTTTGTTTTCTTATGGGAAAATTATAAAGTGGGGTTAGAGTGCGTGATAAAGGATTAAGAATTATTTTGACGGGACAAAATTACATGTCTACATCATGCGCCCTTTGAATGTAAACACCAAGTGTTTTCATACAAAGAAGTAGACAACGAGACAAAATTTTGTTCTGATATTTATTCGAAGAAAGAAATAGAAGAAAGAAGGGAAACCGAGTTCTGACTTAGGACGTCCTACCCCCCCCCCCCCCAAGTTATGGAGGAATCAAGTGACGGGTATCTCAAAGGATTGGAAGGAGATGGACTATACCGAGTTGGAGAGTCGAGTGAGGTCCCATCGAGGTTCCACTTC